>NW_008240221.1:14063061-14099595 GCF_000691975.1 Corvus brachyrhynchos
CGCCCGCGGGCCCGAGGGGGGGCCTTTAGCGGCTGCCCCAGCGGCCGAGTCCATTTTGACCTCTCGGGGGGGTGGAGAGCGGCGCGAAGGGAAGGGAGAAAAGGAGGGGTGAAGCGGGCTGATACATGGGGCCGCTCCTGCAACACCGAGACGGCGCGTAGGCGCCATGAGGAAGAGGGTTACGAAATTATGGCCGGGACGCCGCGAGGCTCAGGGCAGAGCCCGGCGGAGCTGCCCTCGCCTACGGTGGAGCACTCCACGCCGGCTGAGCGGCAGCCGCGGTGTGAGGGCGGGGAGCTCGCTCCGGGCACCCGCCAGGAATCGTTACTAGTTCACACCCGAAGAGAGAGATTTGTTAAGCGTTAAAGAAGTTTTTCACTACAAGATTTTTACAAGGCTTTATTTTGAGCTCTCCCTCAAGGGTCTGTATTGGGACCAGTGTTATTTAGTATCTTCATGAATTGCATAGGCGAAAGGTTGGAGTGTACCCTTGGCAAGTTTTCAAGTGACACCAAGTTGAGTGATGCTGTCGTTACAAAATCCTCTGAAATAGTTGGGATAAATAAGACCATCTAACACTGTCTTTTTACTGTTAGCAAGTAAGGCATTACTTTATTCTTGGCCAGGAGGTGTGTGTGTGTGTGTATATGTGTGTGGCTGACAAAATTCCAGCCTCTACACAGATGCAGATACAGAACTTTGACATTTATTTATATGTATTTTTAGCAAACAAATTAATATTCACTGGTTCTAAGTTAAAGAATTCTCTTTCATTAATTAGTATTCTGTCCTCTACTGGTTATCGATTTCTCACTTCTCATGCAAACTAGTCTATATTTTTCAGTCCTTTTATTATCTTTTTCCGAGGTAAGGACTTCACAGCACAAATACTGAGTCTTTGTTAGTCTCTATTTTTATCTGCTGTTTTCTGCAAAATGTCCTTGTGGTCCATAAATTGTGCACTTCTTGTATCCCGTTTCAAAAACAGACCTCTCTTATTCCAGGCCTTGTTCATTGAAGTGTATCAAGGTTATTTTATCAAAACTTAGAGTTCCAGTGATTTTCCCAAGCTGTGTGCCCATAAAAATAGCAATTTTGATAAATGCTGGCTAAAAGTGGTTTACATATACACTGCTTATAATTAATATCCTGGTTATGATGATCAGAGAGATTGAGCAACTGTCCTATATGGAAAGGCTGAGAGAAGTGGGATTGTTCAGCCTGGAGAAGAGAAGCTTCAGGGTGACCTAATTGTGGCCTTTCAGTACCTGAAGAGAGCTGACAAGAAAGATGGAGGGACACTATTTACAAGGGCCTGGAGTGACAGGACAAGGGGGAATGGCTTCAAACTGAAAGAGAGCAGGTTTAGATTGGTATTAGGAAGAAATTCTTTACTGTGGGGGCAGTGAGACACAGGAACAGGTTGCCCAGAGCAGCTGTGGATTCCCCATCCCTGGAAGTGTCCAAGGCCAGGCTGGACAAGGCTTGGAGCAACCTGGGATAGTGGAAGATGTCCCTGCCCATGGCAGGAGGTTGGAAATAAATGATCTTTGAGGTCCCTTCCAACCCAAACCAGTCTGTGATTCTATGATAAAAATACTTATTCTATCTCAATAGACAAGTAAAGCTGTGTATCCATCACCAGGGTTATCAGGGTAATGGGATGGCAGGCGGGACTGCTTGGGATGTAACTGAAGCAGCAGCTTTGCTGGTTTATCATTGCTAGTGTTGGAGTGCAAGATGGAAAGGACTTGGATTAGTTTCTCAGGATGTCAGCTAGAAAAATATCAGGATTTCTGAACAAAACCTTTGGAGTGATGCACAGGAGGTTCCACCTGCACATGAGGAAGAACTTTCCCATGCAGTGACCAAGCATTGGAACAGACTGTCCAGAGAGGGTGTGGAGTCTCCCTCACTTGGAGGTATTTCAGAACTGTCTGGGTGCAATCCTGTGCCCTGTGCTCTGGGATGACCCTGCTTGAGCAGGTAGGTGAGACCAGGTGACCCACTGTGGTGCCTTCCAACTTGCCTCATTCTGTGATTCTGTTACTCCCTTATAATGGTGAGATGAATGTTTTCCAAGCTGGAAGTGGACCCCCAAATGCACACAGCCACAACTGAACTACAATACAATCAGAAAGTACAAGTGCTAGCCAAGAAGACACCCAAACTGTGTTTAATGAGAGATTGGCACACTGGAGACAACTGGTTGCAAAGACTAGAAGAAATCCTGGGTATTTATTCAGAAAGCCAAGTCTTCTACATAATTCCATTACTAGATATTACTAAATCAAAGACAGCTTTGTTTTACCTACTCATGGCTGCTTTTAATACTGCTTTTTTGCCTCCTGATTGCCAAAGATGAACCTAATGACAAACAGCACTAGCCTCCTTCTCTATGAAGTCTAGAAGTCTTTAGGTTTAAAAATAAATAAATCACTCCTGTTCAAACATTTTGCATCGTTGAAGACTAACGTTATATTCCACTGAGATTGAAAGTGGGCAGAGTGTGTGTTTCCATGGGAAAGTGGTACCTTAATGACCCAGTCTGCCACATCAGCACCTTGTCATGGGACAAGTAGTTCAGCTTGGTCCTATGGAGTATCCTGAGTCCTTCAAGCAGGGCAGAACAAACTAGGCTTTTGATTTCCTAGGAAAAGGACAGCATTTCAATCATGATCTTACTCAAATAGTTGAGTGGAGAGGTCAGGCAGTCTCTGGGAAAGTAAGAGGAACACAAACCCTTCCACCTTTTGTACAAAGCAAATTTGGAATCAGATAAACTGCTTTTATCTTTTTCAATACCTAGCACTACAGGCTTGGTTTGCTGAGACATCAAAATAATGAGGTAGTTCTTTATCTATGTGCAAATGCAATTAATAACAAAAATTCCCAAATAATTTTATAGATGCTTAGCCACAGAACATGTTCAGTGCATTGATCAACCTGCTCTTGTCTTTAACAACTGGAACCATCTCAATTATCAAACAAGCAGACAGTATTATGTTCTATTTGCTTGGTAGACTTTTTTTTTTATTCCTGTTTGCTGGTTCAGGAAGCTGATGCTGGCTGCTAGTTGAAGTATTATTGTGACAATTTTATTCTGTGGATAATAAAAATTTCATGTAGCAGTCTGACAATCAAACAGTGATCCTACTACCTTGTGGAATGAGAATTCAGCTTTTTGAGTCTTCTCTCTTTTGTGAATATTGAAGGTTTTAAAAAGAACTAACTCCACACATCCTTCTGATTTGTTCATATGTAAGCCAGAATACCAGTGACCAAGGAGCCTGAGAAAACAAACACTGAAGTTAGAGGGTTAAAACAGAAGCAACCCAATAAATAAGCCCATTAGATTAGACTGTCTCCTCATAAAAATGATACTAAGTTCGGTCTCCTACTGCTCTGGTTCCCAGAGAGGTTCCCAAGCCTCTGCTCAGAGAGGCTTGAACTCCCCATTCCTGCAAGTGTTCAGTGCCAGGTTGGATGGGGCTCTAAGCAAGTAGAAGGTGTCCATGCCCATGGCAGAAGGTTTGGAATAAGATGATCTTTAAGGTCCCTTCCAACCCAAACCATTCTACGATTCTATGATTATGTCTTTCATACAAAAATCGTGATATTACATAGGGTTAGGGCTGAATCCGTACTCCTCACATTTTAATGCTAATTGTTCTTGTAAAGAGTTAAAAAGCACATACCATTCGCATCCAGGTTGGTATAAAGCCTTTGTACAGCGACATAAAACCTTCACCCTGGACAGTTTGAATCAAGCAGTCCATGGAAGATTTATAGAGCAGACCTCTAGCAATGTGCAAGGAGAACAAACAGTTAGGATTACAAATAAACAATTTTTTAAAATTCCATCCCCCTCATAAAGATAATTTGTAGTTGATATTTTTCTACAAGCAAATGCTCTTTTGTAAGCTCCCTGGAGTCTAACCCAGAATTGAAATCTACTGGTTATGATTAGGTGGCCATCACAACAATATCCCCCAGACATCTGCTAAATCAGTGAAACCACCACCAGAAAGATGAAGAGCAAATTATCAACTTAGCACTTCACTCCAGTGAAATCAGTGAGAATCAGGGTTTCAATTCGCTGCTGAAAAGTCGGTCTCTGAAGTGTCCATACCTTCCCTGCTTATCTCTCGGCTGGTTCATTATCCGGGTTTTGACGACATCGGCAGGAGTTCCCAGAACAGCCGCTACCAGCCCGGAGCAGGCACTGCCAACAGCAAGAGATACTTAAGGAAGAAACCAAGATATATCATGACAATTTTAGCATTGTAATTCCAGTTCTTATAATAAAGATATATTAAAAATGTTGTCATAAGATCATGAGTAATAACTCATAACATAAACTTGGTTTAGGAGACTTGCTAGTACTGCTCTTGCTCACATGTCCTCCCAGTGCCAGCTGCCCTCATGTCTGTGTGCAGTTTTGAGTCATGGATGAAGGACCCACAGTAGGCAATTCATAATATTGTTTATATAAAGTACATTTCTTCATCATTTAAGGGAGTAAAAGAGGTTGTTCTGCAGCGGTTGTATCACTGTGCTCCCACAGATGAGAGCAAAGGTGTTTAAGTGCACCAGCAAGGCACTTCTAGTGAGGGCAGTTTTGTAGCAATGGTTGTATTCTTTCTCTTGTGTCTTCTATAAAGTGATGTTCTCTCAGGAAAGAAAAGTAATTCTAAAGTTGCATTTCATCAGCAGTATCAAAATCAAAGAATGGCGTCTTCTGCTGGCACAGAGAGGCAGATAAAGACAGCAATGCTGGAAATGCTCTGCAGTGGAAAAGGGGTAATTGGGGAATACGGCACCTGCTAACACTGTGAGTCACACTATTGTCCACAAGTGTCGTGTTCAGAAGCAAAAAGTGTTTCACTGAGTCATAGGTGGTCAGATCTGTAAAGAGGATAATGAGAAAAGACACTGTCAGGAGTGAATGATGTCTGTGCTGTTCATGACCCAGGATGCTCATTCCCATTGCAGCTCCTGCCTTTTGCACGGCTGGAACTCTGCCCCCAGTTTCGGATGAGGGCTGTGGCACCTGAGTCCTGTCTTTAGACATGTGAGTACAGTCTCCTTTCTGCTCCCATCTGCTCTGATTTACCTAACAGATGATGCTGAGCTGTATCTGGGTAACCCTCACTGCTGGCTCAGCTTCCTGGCTTGGCCTCAGACCTGCCTCATCACCACACACTTCCCTGAGGATTTGGATCTTGGTGAAGCCTGGCTGCCTTTGCTGGCTCTGCCCTGCTCACCTCACTTGGGCACTGGGTTGTGGCTGGTGAGGTCCCTGCTTTGCTGGCCATGAGGACCCATTCAGCTCCCGGCTCACTTTTCCTTAAGCTCCGGTAAAAACTGTTACTTTTAAGCCATTTGATTTCCACAGGACCAAAGCACAGGTGTGCAAGGCAAAGGTCACCTGCAGGATGCTCCAAACAGGGCCCCAGTGTGGGTAATCAAGGGAGCAGCTGAACTCCTCTTTCTTAAAGCTTTTGGTGGGGCCTTAAGTGCTGCAGACCAAATTATTCCATTTACCTCCCATGTTCACCAATGCAGCTCTTTGGACATTTGGTACCCATCCAGCCCAAAGTCCCCTTACTCCTCCTTCGGACAGGATCTTCAGAAATGCATGGTGCACGCCCCGAAACCTGAAATCAAGGTGCAACTTGTGGGTAGGCAGCCCAGTGAAATCTTTGCACATTCCAGCACTTTGCTGCACTGGGTCCTCATGTAAGATTAGGAATTTATACCTGCAAGGATCTGGCCCCCTTGTTTTTGGATCCATCTTTGACTTTCACAACACAGTATTTTACCAGAGATACTGGTTGCCTTGCAAAGCAGTGATCTGGTCCCTAACAGCAGACAACTCTTAGATCCCACACTGGGTTGCAATACTAAATGTATGCGACACCAAATGATGGCAGCAGTTTGGGATGCAAAGAGCAGCATGTCCTGGTATTTGCAGGGGGGTCTCAAGCCCCGCTGTGTGCCAGCCTTCCCTGTGCCTGTGCATCCTGCATGAGCCATCTCCCTCATCCTTTCTTCCATCTTCCCATCTTCAGAAAGCATCCTTCCCTCCCCACAGTACAGTGCTAGCACGGATGTGCTGCAGCATGGAGCATGGATTTGTGGTCCCTGGGACTAATAAATCAGAATAAAGAAGATGAGTATAAATGGAATAAGGAGGAGGTCTTGAATCCCCCACCCCTTCACTGCCCAGAGCCATTGGGTACTCTCCCTGTAAAAGGGCACAGAGCAGCTGGGGAGAAGGGGTGGCAGAAAACAGAGAACCACACTCTGGGCCAAAGAGTGATCAGTAATGGGAAATAAACCACCAGCTCTGAGAGGAACCAACCGTAATGGTTTTCCTTCCAACTTCCTTTTTCCCTCCATCTGCATCTGCACCTTCACCAGATCAGTTGGGCTGGCGAAAAACTGTCCGATGGCACCCGCAGACATGCCTCCAACCACAGCTTTCCTACCAAAGGAGAAAAATTGTGCTCCAGAATACACTGAAAATCTTCACAAGTCACAGTGCTCAAGCTGAAGAGTTCAGCAGCACAACCCAGGTGGAACAAGTGTAAATGGTTATTCCATATCTTAACAGCCAAAGTGAAGGTAATAATTGTGATGGCTGCAGGGTGTTAAAGTAGCCAGTAATATTTCTGTTAATTTTAAGAAAGGGTTAAAACTTACCTGGGGAAAAAATATCAAGGTTCTATTATGCTCCTCGCTTAATGTTTAAAGGCAGGATGGCAAAATACACAAGTGAGGGATGATAGTCCATGCATTATAACTGAATGCCCATCTGAAATTCCAAGCTGCTTGCTGATATATAAAACTTTCTTTATCTCCCACTGCTACTAGATGAGCTGTGTTGACTTTATGAGTCTATATATTGTCGTACAATCAGAAGTTTCTGTATTATCTGTAGTCCTCCTTCCCTGTAGCACAATTCATCACAAGTATTTTGTATGAGAGTTTATCAGTCCCATTCTAAAACCAGATATATTTTGGACCTAAGATTTGGCTGTAGGACTCCTATAGTAAGGACAAACCCCAAGCAAGCAATAAAAATATGCATGAATATGCAACATTACCAGAGAGGAAAGCTTTCACCCTCCGCCCTGCCAAGCACAGAATCACGGAGATGTTCGTAAGTAACCATCCGAACACCAGTGTATACTGTGGAAAACAAAAGCAGGAGACAGTTCTTGGGTCTGCCATTTGAGGTCGCACTGTGAGAGAGAGATCAAGACGTTGGTTTGTGACACTCCAGAGCTTGCCTGGGTCAGCTGGTCACTGCTCCCACGTTTGTGATCAGAATGGGGAAAGTGAGGGGGTTGCCTGGTGTCAGTGGGAGAGCCAGAGCACTGCAGCACCAGAAAATCTCTCTGGCTGAGCCACAGGTTTGCCAGGAGGCAGCACAGCTTTGCCTGCACCCTAAGGAGATGGGACTGCATTGCTTCCTTCTGGGCTGATGCCAAACACAAAACCTCCACAAGTGCTTTCGAGGTTTGTTGCTGTCACTGTATTTCCAAGTAAAGCACAGAAAGCTGTTACTTGTGGCCAAACCTCTAATGCATTTCTTCTAGCACTTGAATTCTTCCCTTGTGCTTGCAACCTCATCTTTTTTCCCCTCTTTTTTCCTAATCTGTCCCCACTTCCCTCACATATGAGACATTTATTGTTCTGAGGACTCTTGAGTGTCTGTGCTTCCTGGACAAGACCTTCCTGCAAAGATGACAGAGAACTTATATTTTGTTTTCCCAGAAGCCAGAATAAGGCCATGAAGGAGTGGTAAAGGGAAGGAAGAGACGATATTGATCTGGAATCTCGTATGTTTCAAAATGGGATTTCGGGCTAGACTGAAGAAGTCCTCACAGATATATTCGAAGTACAAGAAAATATGGCAAGCTCACTCCAAAATACTATTGGCCACAGAAGGCAGCACCCAAGCTTGTCCCAGCACGAGCAGATAATCACCTATGTGGCGGTAGACGGCCGGCGTGGCTCCTTGCCAGAGCTTCCGCACCCCCTCCTCCTGCGCGATTCCAGCCGCCGTGCGCAGCATTCCGCGGTAGGGGACCGCCTGCCCGGCCACAGCGCCATCGCGGCGCACGGCAGCTTCACCTTGGATCTGCAGCCGGGTTTTCGTCAGATCCAGGGGAAATGTCACTGAGGGGAAAGGGCCGGGAACACACGTGAATACGAGTACGGCTGCGGGGAGACCTCCCATGCCAGGAACACCTGCCCCAAAACGCCCTGCCAGGGCTAAGGGGCTGTGCAGGCACCAGCGGGGAGCAGAGCCTGGACCCAACAGGGTGCAGGAGATCGCTGGAGAAGAGGAGAATTCTCATCCAGATCTGTTAAAAGTGGCTCTGGGCACAAGTAGCTAAATTACATTCCTGTCAAACAGCAGTCTTTCTCCCATATTTAGTTTTGCAGATTTCTTATGCAATATGTGTACCTTCTGAGGGACTCAGGATTAAAAATCCTGTTCCAGTTACTCCCCCTGAATACAGACCAGTCACATCTCACAATTGATCATGTGGTCTCTCCAATTCTTCCCAGCACAGTGGTGGCATATGTTATGGTCAGGACCAACCCCACAGAGGTGATCATAATGCAGACACACATTGAGGCTCACCTACAAACTTACCTGCATATCTGTCCGACAAACCACCCTAAAGCATGCTGCTTTTCTTACGAGGCACCCAAATAATGTCTAGCCTGTTATTTCTCTCACTGAAATAACTGGTGGACAGTGAAGGAGATCTAAGTTGATCTCAGCTTCCCAGGGCTGCTCCTGAAACAGTATGGATACACACTGTGCCCCTTATTTCAGTTCCAGGCCGGGAGTGCCTGGCGATGGACCTTCCCAGCCTGTGCCCAGGAGCAGGGCTTGTCTTTGTTTTGACACCTCTGTGACACACTAGGGTCCTTCCAGAGCAGGACTCAGGTGCCAGGGGAAAATAATCACTGGTCCAAGCCTTAGCAGGTTTATAGTCTATTTGTGCATTAAGTTTGGTATTCATGTTTAAAGATTAGCAAAGATCGAGAAGTTACAAATCATTAGAGCAATGTAACTGATTTGCCTGTAAAAGCTTGTAGAAATTATAAAGAACATGCTGAAAAATATTCAAAATAAATTACTTGGTCACAAAGTAGTGTTATATAGGTGCCAGTGGGCTTCTATTCCATGTTTCACTGAGCAGTTTTCCAACTCAATTTTTAAACAATCTCCACTGTGGTCAGAAACGTAAGAGTCGATTTTTCTTTGATTAACCTTCATTAACTATGAAAAGGAAATTCCTGAAAGAATCAGGCCTTGCTAGTAACTTAGGCAACAGATCTGCCTGCCTCTTTAGTCTTTTTCTGGAAACCCAGCCAGTGCAAAGCTTAAATTAGTCACAACTGCATTGAGTTAATGACTGCAGCCCTTCGGTCTCAGAGGCAAAGATTTCATCCTGAAAAACCCTCCCTCCAGCCACGGTCAGGTGGCATAAAGCACTTGCAAGGCTTAGATTACAGAAAAGCCACGACTAGCACAGTGAAATGCAGATTTGCTGCAGTGGAACACTGAGGAATGAGGCATCTGGGGACTGATGTTCCCCCTGCCCCCCGTGAGTAAATCTGACCCCCTTCCCTCTCGGAAAACCACGGTGAGTTGTACCTAGTTCTGCCACAGCCGCTGCACAGGCTGACAGAGCGAATTTGCTGGCTCGGGGCCATCTCTCTGGAAGAGGTAAGCTCCTCTCTTCTTCTGCAGGTGACATCTAGCATCTCACATGAACCGAGGCTAACCAGACACCCTGCCCGGGTCTGTCTGCAGCAAGAGCGGGCCCTAGCGCAGATCCGCTCTAGGTGGTTTAGCAGACAAGCTGCTGAAGGTCATGTTTCTCCAGCGCCAGCACCGGGAACTGCAGCACCCCGAGTGGCTCTGCAGAGCTGGAAGGTCCTTCTGCAGTGACACAAGAGACTCCTGCGCAACAGGCTCCTGGGAAATGTAGTCTGTCAGCAAGGCTGCTCTGTGCCCGGAAACCGGCAGTGCAGGTACACAGACACACGCACAATTTTGTCCATTATCTGCGTTAAAAAGAGTAATCATTAATGAGAGCTCAAGATTACACGTGGGATCTGTTTGCTTTGCGGGGTGCTGTCATTGGCAGCACTGCCTGGGGAGCCCCAAACTCTGTTCCCGTGTCAAGGAGCTGCATCCGGGAGGGATGAATTGATCCCGATCTGGTTTAGTAAGAGCTGCATTAGCAACAGCTACGTGCGGAGCTGGGGCTGCGGATTAGGCACGGAGAAGTGCAGTTTGAACAAGGATCCCAGCAAGCCTGGGCTGGCAGAAGCTGATCGCTGCCTAGAGTCCCGTAAGTGAAAAGTTTAAAGCTTTTCCTGGCTGAATGCTGAAGTCCTGTTGTGTGCCAGTCCTAATTTCTCTTAAATTATCATAGATATATTTAAGTTCTCATCATGAAAAAAAAAAAAAAGGGTAAGGTGTGTGCTGTTCAAGAGAAGCTTTTCACTTGTCATTAAGGCTCAGCTGAATCCCTATGTTAATCATTAGCCATTAGTCAGTAATCCTCATGCTGATTCGAGGATTTTTTAGGTCACAGAAACTTATCTCAGAACACCTCCCCACATCCCTGTCTGACTGTCTAAAGCTTTGATGTGTGGCCCCCGTCTCAATAATTCAGACAAATTAAGGGAGCACTGGAGGTGAAATTTTCAGTTGAAGTTGGATGAATCTCTCTCATTGGTCACCAGTAATTGGTATTAAATTGGATCCTTCTTGGGGTTAAAATTCATTACAACTCATGCAGTGATAAAACAAACTCTTGACAAAGCTGTGGTTAAAAATGGGGAGAGGGCATATTGCAATTTAATGTAAATGTGCCTGGCTGCACAGAAGGTGTGAGTGGTTCAGAGCCTGTGGACAGTTCATGCAACCTGCTGTGGCACTTTGTGCCTCTCTCCACAGCTGTTCTGTGGGCTTGAGTCAGCTTGTGCCACGCTATGTCAGCCTGTGTATCATCAGCTCGTAACGTGGCGTAGAGAGGAAGGACCTCTAGAGCTCACCTGCAGTCATCCTACAGTCCTCTGTCACAGCAGGGAGAGCTTCAGCATTGCATCAGGTTGCCCAAGGTCTTGTTTCGTCTCCTGAAAACCTCCCAGGATGAGGGTTTCACAATCATCCTTTAGCTGTACACCTCTGGGTACAGTCTCATTCTGTTTTCTCTATGACCATGCTTTAGGGAGTGGAAAACAACAACTGGATCCCTCCTTAAAATAAACCCCATAGCATTGCAGCAGCCTGTGGAAGGTCATTTTTAGCCTGAAGAAAGAGGTTCTTTTTTAAACCAGATGATTGGGGGAATAGCAGTGAAGAGAAATTTTCTCTTTCCACAGGATCTTTGAAATGAGCCTGACTAGAGGTGGATGCTTGCATGGACAGCTCTGTGATGTGTGGAGAAAGTCCAGTACTCATGGAGATCCATCAAACACCTGGAGTTCCTATATCCCAAGATCCTGAGGGAGACAGCACCAGCAGAGAGGACCCTTACTATTAATTTATTTCAGTTCTTGGTGAGATGGAATTTTTTGGTTTCTGTCCAAAGCCAGTTTGACCAAAGGCTGCATATGTAGGTAGGGAGTATGGACGTCAGATGGGCTGGAAGCAGAGCAGTGGGGTCTGGGAGAGCTGTGTGCTAGACTGGAGAAAGGCAGCCAGACTGCCCAGTGCCCTCACCTGTGCTTCCATGTTAGTTCATTTGGAAAGACCATTAACCATTAACCACTGCCCAAGACTAGGACCCAGCCTGAGGAAAGCTTGGCAGTGACTGTTCCACCATTGTAGTGGTTGTGTCCTCCTCATAACAATGCCTTGCATCTCATGTCCTTCACCAAATCACACCCTAAAAGCACAAGCTAAACAAAACCAAACAAAAAATAGGCCAAAACAAACACAAAAGCCTTTAATGAATGTCTTCACAGAGGCTTGAAAGCTTGATCACTTTAAACTCACTCCTCAGTGAGTTAATGAAAATATACCATGCATATAATGAAAATATACTCCAATATTACAGGGTCTTTAGCTCTCTTATCACTTTACCCCTTTATAGGAAGAGAAATAATTTAATGGATAAAATAAAACCAGGAAATAAATGTATAAAGAGCTGTGGTAGCTAAACACAGAAGTGTAGTAATATGATGGTTAACAGTGATTTATCTGTTTGTTCCAGACAGTTTGCAAAATGGAGATCAACACCCTGTTCGTTACAGTTGATGTATGTGGGCTTGTTTTTCTGCACCTATGACCAACATGTAACATCCCAAGGTATTTCAGCATGACTGTTTAATGAAGGACATACACCTGTTTTTCACAGCTCTTAACCTCCTACTACCAGGTGTATTTCTGCTGTGCTACTTTTACTGCACTGCCTGCCTGCACAGGTTCCTGTTAGTGCACCTATTCCTATATAGGAAGGTGGTTAAACTGTATTTGTATCTGTATTTGTTTACACCCAGTGCCTCTTGCTCTTTCACTGGGCACCCCTAAAAGAACCTGGCTCCATCCTCTTCACACTTTCCCTTCAGGTCTGCAAGAGGAGAAGATCTCCCTGAGCCTTCTCTTCTCCAGATTGAGCTGTCCCAGCTCCCTCACCCTCTCCTCAAATGATAGATACTCCAGCCCCTTTTTCACTCTTGGCAGAGGATCACCTCCCTCAGTCTGCTGGCAGCATTTCCCTGATGCAGCCCCGGGTGCTCTTGAATGCAGAGGTACATCTCTGACTCATGTTCAACGTGATGTCCACCAGTACCCCACATCTGCAAAGTTCCTGTCCACCTAGGTGCTCCCTCAGCCTGTACTGGTGCATGGTGTTGTTCCTACCCAGGGGCAGAACTTGGCACTTCCCTTTGCTGAACTTCATGAAGTCACTTTTTTTTTTTGGCCAGAAAAAACTGGACCAGGTGATCCTTGAGGTCCTTTCCAAGCTGTTATTCTATGATTTTAAGGTAGGTCCCTGTCTGCCCATTTTCCAGCCTGTTGAGGTCCCCCTGAGTGGCAGCACACTCATCTGGTCTGTCAGCCACTCTTCCTGGTTTTGTGTTCTCTTCAAACCTGCTGAGGGTGTGCGGGGGTAGGCTCTGACAGCACTTCCTAGGGCTTTTTTATACTTAATGTATTCCATAAGTAATTTTGGTGTGCCACTTTCACACATGCAAAGAAACTAATCTGACCTCTCTGAAACCTTGTCTTCTGACACAGCACTGATATAATAGAGGTGACCAGCAGGTTTTGAATTGTCAGTTCAACCTCAGAAGTGTTTCTCTGCTCCTCAGACACTGGACACACATCTCAGAAAGGTGAGAGATACCTTTCTTAAGGTTTCTGCTTCAGGTGATGTCTGCAGAAGTTTCTTGCCATCTGACTTGCTGAAAGCTAAATGTCTGCAAATCACTGGCTCTCTGCTTTGTAATCTCAATATTGAAAAAAAACCCTTTTTTTTTTTAACTGAAGAAAGCTCTGCACTGCTTTGCTAGTGTCCTTGGCCATGTCCCTGGCTGCCTGGCTGTCCTTCCAGCAACTGCTGCAAAGTCCAAGGATTTGGGCACAGCAACATGTAAGTTTTGCAAGCAGCAGTTGGTCCTCATCCCAGAACAGAGCAGAATTGGCTCTGCCTTTTCCAGAACAAGGATTTGTGCCCTGTGCTGCTCAGTGCTTTTGACATCTTGTCCCCGTGGCAGTGCTGGGCTGGCAGGGCCGATCTGAGAGGCCCTTGCTGATGAACTCGGAGCCCGGCCAGCGCGGCCATGCCGCGGCTGCGGCAGGCGGAGCAGCTGCTGGGGCTGGGACAGGCGGCGAAGAGGCAAAATGGATCTCGCTCTGCTCTTGGCAGCACTCCTGGGACTCCTCATTGTCAAGGCTCTTTTCTTTCAGCTGAGAAACCCGAGCTCCCCTCCTTGTATCAGGAGCTGGATCCCTTGGTTTGGAGCTGCGTTTCAGTTCGGGAAAGCTCCTCTGGAATTTATAGAGCAAGCCAGAAACAAGGTAATGCGTGTGCTGGCGTGCCTGCTCGTGGGTGTGTGCTCAGGGTGGCTGCCTGCAAGGGGGAAGGCAACCAGAAACTTCTGCGTTCAGTTTTGCCCTTTCCTGTCACGTTTTATAACGTCAGGAGCATTTAAGTGGTGAAGAATCGGCTTAGTACCACCAGCTTTGCTGAGCTGTGGATCTGATCCAGGCACGATCTCTGTGCTGTGATCATCCTCTGCCGTTTTGCCTTTGCAGTCTGGCTGTATGTTTATCTTGGTTTCAGATAATGTGGAAAGCTCTGTGTCAAGTGCTGGGACCAGGAAGCTACTTATTTGCGTGCCTGAAGTTAGGTGAGATTTTTGACTACCAGCTGGTGTCCCTCAGCATTCAAGAGAGACACAAACATGTTTGGCAGACAAAGTTTTCCATCCTAAAGAAACTTAACCAAACATGAGGGTCGAGATTTACCCCCTGGACTTAAAATTATTTTTCTGTGTCTGTTGGATAGAAAAAGATCAAATTATTAATTTAGGTAAGATGCCTGATTTCTAGACAGCTAATAATAACTGACATAAACCCCAGTTTCCCACTTTTCATTCAGGGATTGTATCACCTGCTACTACAATGTAGTCAGCCTTGAGTGTTCCATACTGAAGGATCACACAGCCCACCACTTGCAAAAACTTACTAAAAATGAAACCATTGTAACATCCTGAAACTTGAAAATAACTCTACATCGATAAATACTGGACATTTAAAGTTTGCTTTCTCATTTTGCAGTGCTAGATTCCATATTTGTATTTATTTTTGTATTGTTATAAACTCATGGTGTTAAAGCAGAGGATTAAGTCTGATCTTTGAGAACAAGAAGAGCTGTCAACCTTGTATTAAAGCACATAGGGTGCATCATAGTGTAAGCTCGTAGGTATAATCTGGAGTTTCTTGGCATCTCTGTGCTTGACAGGCCAGTTTTAATTTTATATTACTATGTCTTTCCTGTATCTTTCATCTGTGCATACCAACATCAGTTATTTGTTCATTCATCTCTTAGATCTGAAATGTAGGACTGGAAGAAAACTCATTTCTGCCAATTCTTCTACTATTTCAGAAACCGTGCTACATAATCCATAAAATAAACTGGCCAAGCCTCACTTAAAAAATCCAGTCATAATATTTCTTTGACTCTTCTGATATTAGGCTGTTAGGGAACCTCCTTGTCTACTGTAAACACACCCTGATGGCAGCCAGATTAAAGCAGCCTGACAAACTGTCCTTTACAGTGCAGTCTGTTTTTGGGGACAGCTATTTCACCATGACTTTAGTTGCCTTTTTTCCCCAAGAAACTTTTAAGAAAATTCTTGGAGGTAATTTTAAAACAAACCTGGCAGAAGAGTCCTTTTTTGGCATTGATACACAGATGGAATGAGCAAAGCATTTACATACTTGTATTGGGGTACAAATGCATACTCAGTGGCTCTGGATTAATTAATTTTGGTGTTCATTTGCCTGGAGACCATGTAGACTCCAGGTTGATGCTGTGACAGCTGCTGACACATCTGCACACACCAGAAGCTCCTGAAGGACTTTATAAACCTCTGGTTTTGTTGGGTCGGAAGCTAAAACAAGAAACATTTTCACTGGGGAAAAAACTCAAAGGAAGAGGAGGCTTTCTTACATCTCTCCCTTTACTGTGGGTTTGCTGTTAGGACCTTTACTTTGACTTCTGGTCCAGCAGCTCAGCATCCTTGTGACTTGTGACCTCTCCCTGTGGTCCCCCTGGGCCAAGAGGGATGTCTCCATCCATCCCTCCCTCCCTCCCAGGTTGACTGGCTGCCTGCAGCACCATCACCTGACAGTCTCCCTGTCCCTGAGGAGGGCCACTCTCCTTAAACTCCCCTCAGGCACTGAAGGTCTCCCTCCCTTCCCACCTGCCACACTGGCACGCTGAGCTGAGGCCAGGAAAAATAAGCCTTTTCCTGCCTGCTCCCTTTTAAAAGAGTAGGCACTGCTGCAGAGTACAGCCAAACAAAACACGTGCTGCTGCCAAAGGGGTCATTAACAGGCACTACAGGGCTTGCAAAATACATCTGCAATAATTCCAGGCTCCTTAATACTGCCAAAATAGGGTTAAGTGTCCTTAGTATGAGCAAGCTGCCCTCGTAAAAGGTATTGCAGAAACAGGCTTTAGGCAGTGTGAAACCTCTTAATCGCTGTAGGGTCATTACCTTCAGGGGAGATTCTTAAAATGAGAAAATTCCTCTCCTGGATTAATCCTTCAGACTGTCAAAGTGACACTCATCTCTTTCTTAATTTCTTTCTTTCTTAATTGCTTTCTTTCTTAATTCCTTTTGTGTCTGTCCTTCACTGCTTTTTCTCTCAAGTTCTGGAGTAACACAGTAAAGTTCCACTACTTCCAACCTGCCCTTTCCTTGGAGTTTGCTGCTTCTATTTTCCTCCTACGGAAGAACACGTGGGCTGGAAGAATTGTCTCCTTTCCCCCTTGTGTCATCACTGGGACTAAGAAAAGAAAGTTCCCTGCTCTAATAAAATATTTAATCTCTGGTCTAATAAAAGATACCACCTCTTCCTCCTAAAGCTGCCTGGTGAAAGAAGTTTTGCAGGCAGTCTGGGATGGGCAGGGGGAATAACCAGAGCCACCATGCAGCATAAAATACAGGGAGAGCTGCTTACTGAGGGGTTCAAAGGATGTGGCTCCCCACTTTGCCTGGCAAACATGGTAAGAGTTAGTAACGAATTTCAAATTCTTCTCATCAGTTTGCTAATTAAGCAAACAGGAGTTCAGTTAAACCCACGAGATTGTTCTGCACTGTTGTAGGGATCTGTGGGATCCGTCCATCCCTCTCAGAGAGTGTTGATTTGGGATAAGGTGATGTGTCCCAGGACTCCTGGCCTTACTGTGTGTGTGCAGCTGGGCGAGGGATGGCTCACTGGGTTATACTGGAAGGGATGTGTGGAGCTGAACAGGCTGGAGAAGGCTTCTGGTGGAGCATTTCCATAGTCAGTGTCCACAGCCGAGTTACTAAAGGTCTGTGACTGGTCCCAGGCATAGAAGACCAAAATGCTGCAGTCCCTGAGTAGAGAGGGAACACGGCATTGACCCTGTGTGTGTGTCTGCAGTCAAGGGAGAGGAAACCCACCCAGTGCTCCCAGCTCCCGGCAGGACTCGTGGTACAACTGCAGCTATCTCAGCTGAGAGTGGTTGCTCCCTGTCAGTGTCCCTGGGGAAAATGGCTGTTTCCCTGATTTCCTTTGGGATTTTGGAGAACGTCCTTCTGAAGTTTTTGTTTCTCTGGAGTGTTACTTTCCTCAGGCTCAAATCTGCCTCTCACCGTAGCACTGAAGTGTTTCCCAATCTTTGAAAAAATTAGCTTTCATGAGTGAAAGCAGTAAATCCTAAGAGGATTTTTATTTTGCTTTCTGTGTCTCTGTATGTTGTGAGGTCTTCTTAAAAGCTTAATCCCCTTTTATTGAAATATTCATGCATATTGTGCATCTCTTTGACTAGCTCAGAATATCCTGCTGAGATAGAATGGGTAGAAACACAACTTAAATTGAAGATGCAGGCACAGGATGGGTTAAGAAGTTTGTTGTCCTTTTCCCTCTCCTTTCCTAGCAAGATAAGAGCTCCAGATTAATTATCATAGAATGGTTTGGTGTGGAAGAAACTTTAAAGATCATCTCATTCCAACCCCTGTGCCATGACAGGGACACCTTCCACTAGACCAGGTTTCTGAGAGCCCCATCCAACCTGGTCTTGAACAATTCCAGGGATGGGGCATACACAACTTCTCTGGGGAACCTGTGCCAGGGCCTCACCATTCTCACAGTAGAGAACTTCTCCCTAATATCTAATGCAAACCTACTTGCTTTCAGTTTAAAGCCATTTATTAGCACTTGCATAATAGATCTTGGAGTAGTTTCAGAGTATCATTATTCTGAGCCTTCTTCTGTGATATTTCTGGGTCTTCTCATTGTTTAGACTCTCAAATTACTCCAGATCATGAGTAAACTTTCAGTTCTTCTTCCAAGGAATGAATTAGGAAAACTTCTAATGCTACACAACCTTATGTCTCCTTAAAAGCTGTATTGGGCTCTTTTTCAGTACATCCTATTTATCCACTACTAATCTCAATCTTTAATAATGCTTACTATAATTTTTTGAGTACTAAAATGACTCTTTGAGGCTTCCCAGGTCCTTCTGGCACCATGCTTGCCTGTTCATCCTCCTGTTGCTGAGGATGATTTAGCAGATCACAGTAGGGAGTTCTGTAACTTCTTATTTTAATTCCTTGAGAGTTCTGAATTGAAATATTTATCACTGTTTTACCTAGAACTTGTTTAAGTCTATTCCGCTCCATTCTTCCTTCAAAACAAGATCTCAGTCCATCACTCTCAGTGAAAGGCTCCAGGGTGGGACTTGTCTTACACTGATGTAATCCCTAACTCAGATTCCTTCCCCCCACGGTTTCCTTACACCTTGATTATTTACCAGGCTCAGTAGCAGACTGGGAGACTTCCTGCATCTGGCATGTTTGGAAAAGTCTTTATTATTGGGAGTAGCAAATTGCCTTTATTAGTTTGATTCTCAAAATTTTTTTAGTAGTTTAATTTTGCATTGTATTATCAAATGTCATATTTATTTGGACACAAAATTCTGCTTTCTGAAAGATTTGTCTTTGAATATCTGCCATCACTGTGTTGCTCAGTGAAGCTGACTTGTTCTGGAGGAGGCCATCTATGCAGCTTTCTTATTTCAGTTTTGTTTAGTATTGGTCTAATTTTAATGATTCTAAATTGATTGCAGGAAGTTGGATGAGATTCAAACCCAGATTGTTTGTGTGGGTGTTTGCAGGTTACCAAGATGGTCACTGGACAGGTAGTCAATGCTGTCACTGGAGTCCCAGGGCAGTTCAGCTCCCTCCAAAAACAGGTGTGCAGGAGCTGGTCTGGCAAATTGGTTTTTAGGATCCCTTGACTGCACAGACTTGATTTCTATTGTGTATTATAGGAGCTCAGACATCTTGGTCACATGTAATCACCTAAAATAAAGTGTTCCAATCTTTAATTGAGTGCAACCTTATTTGAATAATTAAGTATTATTGCAGGTTGCTATTAGCTCAAATTTAATTTTAATATTAGTTAAAGTACATTTTAATGTTAATTTTAAAATTTTAAAAACTAATTTAAAACCAAGAACAGTACAAATTCACTGAATTTTATCCAGACTGATGATGAGGACATGGACATCAAAAAGCAATCTTAGAAATTTAACTGTTACAGAGTCATAGAACCACAGATTGGTTTGTGTTGGAAGGGACCTTAAAGCTCATCTTGTTCCACCTCCTGCCATGGACAGGGACAAATTCCACGGGACAGGAGCTCAAAGCCTCATCCAGCCTGTCCTTGAACAGTTGTTATTAAAACAATATTTTATTTATTATCATCCAGAGAGTTTGAATATTCATTCTTACTTTAATAATTTGCAGTTGAAGGACACAATCAAAATTCAGCTGATACCAAGAGGAATCTTTTCCTTGGCTTCAAAGAGCTTTTGATGAAGCAGGATTTATACAGACACAGACAGCAAAAAAAAAAGGTTAAAGTCAATGGCATAAACAATGTGAGCAAGCACTACAGACACAGACAGCAAAAAAAATGGTTAAAGTCAATGGCATAAACAATGTGAGCAAGGTAGAATGATCTTTTTATGCCTACATCTAACAGACAGTAGATACTGCACATTTGTTTTCTAGTTTAGAGTATATACAAATATCAGGGATCATTTTAATAATGTAGGAACTCAGAATTTAATGCCTATTGCTGAAAGTTTCAATAGTTTCTAGGGTATTAGATTAAGGGAAGATGAAAGAATGATTTATGGCATCAAAAACCTTCCCTGAATGTCAGTCAATCTGTTCTGCACAAAGCTTGTTAGGTATTTTGATATTAATCTTTCAACATCTGTACAAGAAAGTAATCATTGGTATTAGGAGAAAGGACAGGAAAGGAAAGAACAGGAAAGGAAAGGGAATCTGAAATATTAAAAATATGCAGGAGGGTGGAGTTTTTGCTAAAACAATGTAGACTGAAATAGGTAGGATTGTGGATTTTTACGATATTGGTACTTTGCTGTGGCAGCCAAGGGATGGAGTAGATAATCCATCCCTTGGGTTCTCTAAATCTACATAGGTTTTATTGTTTGAACTGCAATGTGATTCAAATATAAAGTGTTAATCTAAGAGAAGGAATCTCTTCTACTCTGCAAGAGGTCAGGCAGGCACATATCACATTCCCTTCTGGTCCGTAAGTCTGCAAATTTTGGTCTGATTCATGTTCATCTTTTTGCAGTTCTGGGCCAAGGTGTGCACAGAGCGGGAATCACCAGGTCCTCCCTCCTGACCTCTCAGCAGCACTGAAGTCGTGCTGGGGTTCCTGCAAAATGTGTTAACGGTGCAGTGACAGGAAATCTTTGTTTGTTCCAGCATGGACCTGTGTTCACAATATTCGCTCTGGGAAAACGGTTCACTTTTGTGACTGAGAAAGAAGGAACTGAAGCATTTTTTAAATCTGAAGACTTAAATTTTGAACAGGCAGTACAACAAGCTGTCAAGAATGCAGGTAACTGAGAACCGTTTTTTTTTTTAAAGGAAACCAGATCTAGTTACCCAGGAACATTAAGTCCCAACCAAAAACCCACTGGCTTTTTGATCATGCTTTAAATGTTTATTTAAATCCATGACCATGTTATGAAATGAAGGTGAAATTCAATTTCTCCATAAGGATCCAGCTCTGCAAGCCAGCCAAGGGATTTGGATTCAGTGTCAAGGAATCAGAAGTTTCTGATCCAGGGACTGTTATTATTTTTACCATCAAGCAACTCCAGCTTGAGATCAGGTCCTTTTCTGTGGCTGGACACCTCACCTGTGTGTACCTCGTTTAGAGTAATAGTAGGTAGTCCTATCACTTCGTTGGAGAATCAGCTTGCACCAGTAGTTATTTGTTACCCTGTAGTCCAAGAGTCATTAGAAAAGGATGAAGTGTTTATGAGCATGTACTACTACAGCATGGAGACACAAACTGGTATTTTCTTGGGATAAATTATTTTTCACTTCATTCAGTTTTGTGGCACGCCTGCACATCTCTCTACATCCCACTGGGGGGAAATCTCTGGATTGTTGATTCTGGCATTGACGCTTCATGAGGCAGGAAGATGTTACACAGACTGGGAGAAACAGCGGCATTACCAAAACCTTTATGTAGTTACAAGGAAGCTTCCAGGGAATTTCACTTCAGGAAAATGAGGGTTAAGGCATTTAAATTAGAGTCAAAAGTTATGTGTTAAAATGTACACTCTGTCTTTTAGTGAAAATCTACTTTCCAGAATGTTTCTGTTTCATTTTGTATTTAGTGTCTGTCCCTGCAGAAGCATTTTATCAGAACCATGGCAACCTCTACAGCATGATGAAGGGGAAAATGAGTCCCTCTAATCTGCACATGTTCTCGGGCACTTTGTGTAAGGAGCTCCATGAGTACATGGCTCACCTGGGCACAGAAGGCACAGGCGACCTCAATGACCTCGTAAGGTAAGGGAGTTTTGCAGCACATCTCAAATTCAGGGGTGTCCTACATGGGAGAGAAACGTTTCTGTAAAGAAGCTGGAGCTCAGGACTCAAGTCTTAAAAAAGGTTTGTCAGGATGCTCATCACAGACTCATGGTTTCAGGTGGCTCACAGAGTGGACAGGGTTTCATGTAAGGGTTTTCTCCCAGTTAGGAGAAGCATCTGAATTGCCTTTTTGGAAGAAAAAAAGAAAACACAGCATCTTCCAACAAACGCTGTTTCCCAAAAGATGGGAGAAAAGCTTCATGTGTTTATAAAGAACTTAGGAACAGACAAAATGCTTGATCTTCAACAGGTTGAAAACCTTTCATGTTTGAGCCAAGCCTAGCTTGAAGCTTAACTAAGACCTCTGCAACTGACTTGGCTGCAAGAACTTCATGTAAAAAAAAAATTTGTTTCATGTGACAGCAACAAAGCTTTTAACTTCTTTTTCCTGATTATCTGGGACAACACCTACATCTTGTCTGTCCATCTGTATTACAAGTTGAATATTCACAGAATCACAGAATGGTTTGGGTTGGAAGGGACCTTAAAGATCATCTCATTCCATCCCTTCCACTAGAGCACATTGCTCAGAGCCCCATCCAGCCCGGCCTTGAAGACTCCCGGGGATGGGGGCAGATACTGCCTTTGGTTTGGACCTGTTTCTGACACCTCACATTCAGATTGTCTTTTGCTGCCTTGTTCTGCATTATACAGTAAGATATAGCTGTTACTGCAGTTAAATCACTTGGCACCTCTCACTGCAGTTACTGCAGTTTGGATTAACTGGGGGAAAATGTGGGGGAGAGGGGCTTTGAAATATGGTAGGAGATGATCTGTTCTGCTTTGCTAAACAAGGCAGAGTAAAAGTATTGGAATGCGACATTCTGAGTAATTGTTACTTAGCTGCCTCGAAATGAAATCTATAGAGCCACCAGATGGCCCCCTCTTCCTTATTATCAGAAAATAGAAAACTGAGCACTATTCCCTGAAATACTCATTTAGCAGCAGCTGGGACACAGCAAAGGCTGCGCAAGAGTTTCTTGGAGTACAGGAAAAGGGTCTGAGGAAGGAGCTCAGAGTTTGCAGGATAACAGAGGAGCAAGCAGGTAAAGAATGAGATGAAAAGAAACCAGAAAAACATCATCTGTCCAGGAAAGCTGCAGCCAGAGGAAGGATGTTTCAGGATGTTTGGTCCAGAGGGGTTTGTGCAATGCCTGGAAGGTTCATGGGGGTCAACCTGAAATGAGAGGGGTGGTTAATAGGGAGAAGGGGACCTCGGTGGCCAGAGTCTTTCTGCTCCTGCTCGAGTGACCAAACCCTAACTGGTGAAGTTCAGCCATGCGCAGACCAGCCTGAGGTCTGTGTATCTCCTGCCTCTGCTTAAAATCTGAAATAAGGGTGTGGGTGAGGTGTGAGCCTTGTGCCAGCCTTTCATACTGATGTGACCCTTGAGTCCTACAGCTTCCAGTGCTGGCAATCCAATGTGCTGCATCCTGGTCTAAAACTGCTGCAACAGCTATCCTGTGGGCCCCTAAGTCACGGGCATCTTGTCCTTGCAGGCATGTCATGTATCCAGCAGTGGTGAACACCCTGTTTGGGAAAGGCGTGTGCCCAACCAGTCAGAGTGAAATCAAGGAGTTTGAAGAGCACTTTCGGAAGTATGATGAGGACTTTGAATACGCGTCTCAGATGCCCGAGTGCTTCCTGAGGTGAAGGGGCAGAGGTGATGGTTGTGGTGTACCCACTACAGGCATTTCTCTTGCTGCAGTATCAACTGTGGGAGACATTTTCCCTGGAGGATGATGCCCAGCCTTTATTGATGGTGTGCCCTTAGGCAAAGCAGGCTTTTAGCTAAATGCTTCAAAAAAGTTCTGACCTTGTCTTGTGCATTTTCCTGGCATAGAGCAGAAACAACCTGGCTTATGTGAGCAGGGCCCAGCTTGGACCTGTCAGGGAGCAGCAGAATGGGGTAAAGGGCAAAGGCCTGAGCCTAAATGTGAGTCCCAAGCTCAGGGGGCCTCCACTGAGGTGTCTCTCTGCTCTTTCCCAGCATACCAATCCCCAGTAATGTGGCTGCACTGTCACAGAATGGACCTTGGGTAGAGACAACCAGACTCTGAGGAGTTTCTTCCAGACCCTGTCAGTGCTCTTGTGGCCATCATCGCACTTTTAGCACCTCAAAATACCTTCAGAAAGAATTGAGGATGCTCTAAAAATGGCCTTGATTTTCTTCAGGAGGATCATTCTTGAAAAGATTGGCCTAAGCAGTCTGTCCAAATCCACACTGAAAACCTGTAATAAAAAGGTATGAAAATGTAGGAGTGGTGCAGTCCCAGGTCATGGCTGCAAGAGGAGGTCTGGGCAAGATGGAGGCCTTGGACGTGCTGTTCCTCATGCCAGTCATCACTTCTGTCAGTCAGACTGACACTTGGCTGTTCATCAACTGACTGCTGTCCAGGGGCTTTTGGAAAACGACCCAGGGAGTGCTTCTCATGGAAAAGGAAATGTTGGTTTGTGCTGCCTCCGTTAAGTACTTCTTGTTTGTTGCTTTTCTTTACAGGAACTGGTCAAAATCCAAAAAATGGCTTCTAAAATTATTTGAGAAAGTAGTGTTGGATGCTGAAAGGACCAACCCTTCAGAGACTGCATCCAAGGTAAACATCTGAGGCTAAGAAATGAGATGACTTTGTTGCATATTCTGACTGAAGTGATGGAGGGCAGGAATTACTTCAGTACTGGAAGAAATAAGTCAAATATGTCAGCTTTTATAGCTATACCGAAATGTTCCAGTATTGCTGTCACCTGCAGTAGGACAGACCCATAACTTTGACTCCTGTTCCTCCATTTAGTTTATTTCAAGCAATTCTGAGAATTAACATCTTTCCCTGGGGAATTTTAAGGCAAGGGTTCAGAGCTATGACCCATCCCCAGCCTCCAGTATCACACTGCAGTGAGCAGTTGAAAGAGGTGAAAGACCCTTCAGTTGTTTCTCTGAGGGCAGCATGCTGTGAAACTTCAAAACCTTACATGTGCTATTTATAAACCCTGGTGTAGAGTGAGCAGATCCTTCAACAGCCAGACTGGTAGAAAATAGCAGATTTCTGGATTGGGAGCCAAGTACCCTAAATATTGATTGTGTCAAAGCTGAGATAAGTTGTTACCCTGGTTATTCTCCTCAGCTCTGGCAGGAATTCTGCCGATAGGGCTGACAAACGTGACGGCAGACTGGCCTGGGAATTCTGATCTACCGAATGGTTGTAGAACAGATCACTAAAAAAACCAGGTTTTATTTAGACTTTAAAAGCTTTACATACCACAATTTCTTTAATAAAATAAACCAGATTTGCAGAAAGAAAGAGGAGGCTGGAGAGGAGCTGGTGGGAGGTAAGAAGGTGCGGGAAGTAGGAGGCAGAAACTCGGTGTCTTAGATTAAGTGGGCATTTGGGAAAAAGATCAGCCATTTTTTATTCAAGGTTGCCCTTTTCCTCTCTGAAAAGTAGGCAGGAAACTTTGCCTCAAGTGCATGGTTGCGCTGCATTTAAGGACATACTATAAACAAAAGCTGATCCTAGAACATTACACTGTTGCTATAGTTTCAAAGAATATCAACCCACTGAAGTCACTGCTTAGGTCACCAACAAAGTGCCTGAAACTAGGGAGTTTGCTGATGTATTAGACCATCTCTTAATAACAAGCACCCTTTTGGCATGAACAGAGAACATTTTCTTCATTTCCATTTTCATTCAAGTGGCTCATTCCCCTTTTCAGGTTCTTTAAAGCAGAGGTGTAGAGCAGGGATTAGAACAGAGATTTCTTTTTTTTCTTTCTTCCACATATGAGCAACAATGGGGAGTGAGGGAACTCAATCCCATAAAATTTTAAGGAAATGGAGAGCAGTGAAAGTATTCAGGAGGGATTCATGTGGTGCCCTGAGTTCTCCTGGTCCTCTGCCTATGTGAATTAGTCTCATTTTCTCTTAATGGTTGTCATTTCTACATTGTGCCTTCCAAAAAAGCCATAACTAACATTACTTCTCTTTGAGAAATTAGTCCTTGAGTTCTAGTAAGCCCCACCCCAAACTACATTTTAATATATTTTTGGAAATACAGATGATTATCTTTTATTTTTAACAGACACTTCTACAACATCTCCTGGATAATTTGCAAGGAAAACATCTAGCTCCCAATTATGGTCTCCTGATGCTCTGGGCTGCCCAAGCAAATGCTGTCCCCGTAAGTACATCAGCTGCAGAAACACCTCTTTCTCCAGTTCCAAAGCCTGTATTTGGGAAGGAAAGGCTTTGAAACAGAGGTCACACACACACTGCATGGATTCCAAAGAAGGGATTATCACGCCCACATGCATCACTACAAATATACCCAGGCTGCAATGTCACAGAAGCAATGACAAGAAAAGCTCTTCTTTTATTTTTCCTAAATGATGTTGTCCCCTATCATAACATTTCAGGAACATAAGCCTCACAGCTATTAAGATCACAGTCTTAAGCTGTGAAGAGCATTTAACTCTGTTTTGAAGCACTGTGGCTGTATTATAGAAAAGACTATTTCAGATACCCTGGTGCTACCAATTGTAAAGAATATCAAAAGCATAATATAGAGTAACTTCATCCATGTGTAAATCCTTGAGTGAATTTGTCTGTTTCATTTTTGGGGATCTGCTGTACAAACGCCAGTGGAAGAAAATAATAGTTTGATTCTAGAGCCATTAAGTTTTGTCCATGTTAGAAAAGGATTTGCTGGATTAATGATACTGATATAAATATGCTAACAAGCCCAATATATCTAACACAGCTTAGGCTGACCCAAGACATTTATAGGAATTTCTCAGATGAAAAATCCATAGCAGCAAAAACATCCTTTATTTACCATGACTACTAAGCTCTTTCCAGCACAGTTATGTCCATTACAGATGTGATTTAGAAAAACATGATAGTGAGTTATTTTTGTATGTCCCCCTAACAGATATATCTATGTTTTTTGGAGATTGGATATAACTGCAGTTTAGCCTAAGGGAAATTCATCCATTTCAGTGAGGTTTCTGTGGATTCACGTGTTGGCATAAGTGGGAGGCATAGCCTGCTGTCTGTTATCAGGATAACTGACATTCCTTCCACAACACTTACTTCTGTAATATTCAGCTGTAAATAGACATACAGATATTTTTCTGTTTCTCAGAATAGTCACAACCACTGTTCTGGGGAATGGAATGACGAAAGAAAAGGCATTTCACCTTCCAAGAGCATTTTTTACAAGCACTTTAAACCCTTTTATCTGAAACAATTCAGTTATCCCTTCTTAGCTCATGGAGTGAAGCCACAGTGTCCAAGTGCTGTACAGGAAAGCTAAGCTACCAGATTTGTTTTGCAGAAGGAGGGCTGCATCCATGTCGGTCTGTTTGGGAAACAACAGTCAGAGTTTCATCCCTCACCAGCGCAGATGGCCCATGACCAGATCTGTGTGCAGGCTGCACCTCCTGCTAGCTCAGCAAGGAGAGAGACTCCTGGCACTGCTGCCAGTCCTTCTGGTTTCATCCTACTTAAGAGGATTTTCTCCTTTCCTAAATTTCTTGATTTTCAACTTCATTGCATAATCAGTTAGCAAATTATTTCTAAAGGGGATATATTACTCCTTGTTTTGCTGTTAATTAAAACTTTTCCTGCCCATTTTAGTGTGACTCACTATGACAATGCCCTGCAAATTATTTAACCTCATTTCTCCTAATACTAGTATGGATTAATTTTTTTCATTCCTGCAGCTAAAACTAATCATGCACAATGATTTAGTAGTAAATTTAACACCTAGTTATTTGAAAATAAAGGATTCTGTGTTTCAAAGCTCAAGGCTAAAGCTATATAATGTTCACTAAAGATAAGTACACAGCAGATGACTAGACATAATCTCCCAGGAGCTGAGCCCTTAGATATGGATTTACCCAGGAAGCACAGCTCCCTGTGCATCCCAACTGCAACAGGCACATACAAAAAAAAGTGCAAATGTTTTTACCTGCCTCTGTGATTTGCTAAAAAGATATCGCCATTCTGTTCCATATCCCTAAATTCAAGGATTTCCATCTCTGTTTAGGTTGCATTTTGGACCCTTGCTTTCATACTCTCTAATCCTACCATTTACAAGAAAGTCATGGAAGACTTGGCTTCTGTTTTTGGTAAAGCAGGTAATAAATCTGATTGAGTCCTTCTGGAAGCTGGAAATTATTTATCCTGTGTTGGCCCAGCACAGGGCACACTTGGTCAGTGGCTGGGAACAGTGAGTGTTCTTGCTAAGGGTGCTACTGATAACATAGAGTCCAGCTCTTACATCTTTACTCAGGATATGCTCAAGATGTATTTTTAAGCAAAATCACCTTTGATGTTAGCAGAAAGAAGGTAAGAAAGGAACAGTACATGTTTGTTTCTTCATTCCTATCATTTAAACTTAGATTTGTATTTACCCAGTCTTGTGCTTTTTCCAGGCACCTACAATAAGGTCAGATGAGGTCTTTCAGTTCAGGTGCTTTTCATTGTGTGCTGTTCACCAGAGTTACAACTATTCATGGAAAAAACAGGCCAGGAACTGTTCTCTTTTCTGTCATCAGAAGTAATTTTTTCCAGCATGCTTCACCCCCCATAACTAATCTCTTGCCCTCAAAAAGCAGTCATCTACTGGGAGTAGTCGTTCCCATATGCAGTCCCCTGAACGACAGGTTAGACTTTCATGGAAGACTCTTTGTTGACATGGGTCAAAACTGTATCAAGAAATATGTCAGTAATTAACCAATAAAGTAAATAATGAAGCAGAGCTTAAGCCTTTCTCCTGGCACTGTTTCATTTGCTAATGTTAACAGAGCCCAAGAGCTCAGCCATGGCTTCTTGTCTTGGTGCCTACAGTCCGTGAGATTTCCATGCAGTGTCCTATGAAAGCACAGAAAAACTCTCAAGACTTTTAACTTCCAACATGACTTTGGCCCCTTCTGGCCAACACCATATCTACACCTTCCTTAGAGTTATTGAATTATCTTCAGTGGCTTTTCTTAAATTTTACTGATTCAGGTCAATTTATTTACTTTGAAATATAAAGACAATTTTTGGGTGTAAACAATGCCTTGAAGTCTTGAAGTACTTCACCCACAGTTCTAAGGCAAGAAATGTCAGCCTGTATCAAAACAAGTACGAAATCTAATTTTTACATGGAGTCTTCTTTCTCATGCCATAACAGGTAAAGATAAACTGGAAGTCTCTGAGGAGGACCTGAAGAAGATCCCTTTCATTAAATGGTGCACTTTGGAAGCCATACGGCTGAGGTCTCCAGGTGCAATCACCAAGAAAGTCATAAACCCAATTAGAATTAAGGTGAGGTTTGGTTGTGGGTTTTTTTCCCCTCAAGCATGCTGTGTGATTTGTCTGGAAAGGGTCCTCCCAACAGATCTGGATAAAATTATAGTGGGAGAGATATTCCACAGCTTCACCTATATATTCTTTTTAATAGATTTATTCATCATCATTGATTTATGAGTGGTTTGGATTCTCTGGCTCACAGTCTTGCCTTCAATTTTGAATTGATTTTAGATTGAATTGAATTGAACTAGAGATACTGATGGTATGTAAAATAGGAATCAGACACAACAAGTATGGTAGAAGAGACCACATTTTAGTAACTGATTAAGACTCCTTCAACTACCGCTCAGAAGGGAGGTGTCAGCATTCAGGAATCTGACAAAGAAATGTTGAGGAAAAAACTCACACTCTTAAGGAATCAGTGCTCATGACTATTTAAGATTACTGATAAAATTACTAATGTCTACTATCATAGAAGGCTTTCTTTGCATTTCTTTGCATTGAAGGAAGTGTTTAACAAAATATTTAGGAAAAAAAAACAGCTCACATGGTAAATTAAGAAGCAGGAAAGACAGAAATCATGTTTCTGATCTTTTGATACCTAAAAAACCAAATTAGAATATAACTAATCTTTCCACCTTCCCTGCTGTGTAGGTTTTATGGAAAAAAATAGCAAGAAGAAACCTCAAACGTGTAATATGGCCACCTTGGCTGTAATCACCTTTACTTGTCTTCTCTTAGGACCTTCTGCTGATGGAAGTACCAAGGAGGGACTGTTTTGTGAGTTTAACCCATTTAGCTCTTTTCTTAGAGATTTTTCTCCTTTTCAGAATTTCACCATCCCTGCAGGTGACATGCTGATGTTGTCACCATATTGGTTGCACCGGAATCCAAAATATTTTCCTGACCCAGAAATGTTCAAACCTGTAAGTTGTCACTCTTAGTGTGGATATTTTGTTGTCTTTTCTCCCCTTCACTTATTTTACAATAAAAGCACATCGACAAACTTGCTTAAATTTGGCTGGAGAATGGCCTTGAATACAGAGAACAGGTGCACATACAAGAAATGCCTGTAGGAATAAACAAGACTTTTAAATTCAGTCACATGTTCCAGGTAATATGGTACTACTTTATATCACTTTGATCCTGACTTTATCACTCTCTACAACTCCCTGAAAGGAGACTGCATCCAGATGGGGGTCAGTCTTTTCTCCCAAGTAACAACTGGTAGGATGAGAGGAACCAGCCTCAAATTGTGCCAGGGGAGGTTTAGATGGGATATTAGGAAAAATTTCTTCACTGAAAGAGCTCAGGCATTGGAACAGGCTGCCCAGGGAGGTCGTGGAGTCACCATGCCTGGAGAGGTTTAGAAGATGTGAGGGTGTGGCAGTTGGGGATGTGGTTTAGTGGTGGATTGGCAGTGCTGGGTTAATGTTGGACTTGATGATCTTAAAGGTCTTTTCCAACCTAACAAATTCTGTGATTCCAAGTACTCTCCCTGTCGGATGATTTCTGGTAGGTATTATCTCTGCTAATTCAGTAGTTAATCTAGTTTCTTTATTATTCCACTGCAGGTGGCTGTGTGGGCAGGCTTGTAACTGCTCTTTTTAGCACCATCCAATATAGAACAGTTTGTCTTTTTTATAGAAATACATCAAGGAGTAATTTAAACAAAACTTCCCTTCTAGCAAACTCTTCCCGATTTGAAATCCCTTTTAACAATTCCTGCTTCTTTGAAATCTGAAGCTGAAACTCTGATGCAGCAGCTTATTTTTTTAGTAACTTTATTTCTAAAGAGCAAGTTAGCTTGTTTTTTTAGAAACTCACCCATTTTTCAAGATGAATAGGTGAGAACCCCTTAGACACTGTCATTCCAAATGTATGACCTCGCTTCATCACCACTGAGGTTTTTTTCTTTCTTTATTGGATTTTGATGCTGACAGGTTTCCTCCTCAGAAAGCTCTGAACAGCCCTAGCTGAAAAAAAAAATCCCTAAAATAGATAAATGCAAGATTATGTCTTCTCTGGGACAGCTTCATCAGAGGAGTTCACCACCAGAAGCTTGACAGGGTGTTACTTGGCAGAGTAGCACTGAGTTTGTGGAGGCTGGTACAGTTTGTCAGCCAGCAGTCATGAGATTTGCTTCTCTCAGTGTCACCCACCAAAACTTCAGCCCATATTGCCTTGTTCCTTGTGTTGTTCCTTTCCTCTCAAAGCAACTTAGGATGGAGCAGGGATCCCTTTGGGTACAGACAAGCTGTTTTTTGTTGAGAATCGTTCGTTTTCTCACACACTGGCTTACACCAGTTAAAGCTCATAGACTTTGCATTTGTCTGTGCAGAGCGTCTTAGAAATTTTTTTTGTGCAAGATGTGCGTGAGTTATTACAAGCTGTTTTTTGTTGAGAATCGTTCGTTTTCTCACACACTGGCTTACACCAGTTAAAGCTCATAGACTTTGCATTTGTCTGTGCAGAGCGTCTTAGAAATTTTTTTTGTGCAAGATGTGCGTGCCCTCAGTACTGGTTGATTTGCATTTGTATATATAAAGAGAAGGGTGCATTTTAATAGCTCAAGATGCAGGATTTAGGAAATGGGGAGGTATAGGAAAACTGCTTTAGGGGTAATTTTGAAAACCTTGCCAGCATTTTAAGGCACTTAAATGTGTTTCAAATGGGACCTTCATTTCTTTCCCTGATTCGGTGTTGACTTTTGGATCCAGACTCTAATGCTAACAGGTTGAATGCAAAAAAAATGGCATTAGTGCAACTTTGTATTGAGGATTAGCTGTCCAAGGTCATTTTTAGCCTGGAGAAATAAAGTTAAGCTTTATTTATATAAGGCTGATTTGGAAAAAAAAAGTTTCTTCCCACAGGATCGTTGGAAAGAGGCAAATTTAGAGAAGAATGCTTTCTTGGACAGCTTTGTGGCATTTGGAGGAGGGAAGCATCAGTGTCCAGGAAGGTCAGTGAAACAGCTGGGGTTTATTTATTCCCAAACCCTGCAGAGAACAACTCTCTTGAACTGGGCTTCTCTTACAGTTGGAGATAAAGGGTTTTCTTTGCTCTTTGTCAGTCTCCTAATGTTCAGCATCATCTGCACCTTGTTTAAACTGATCTGAAAGTGGTTTCATTCCTGGAAAAGACAGGTTAAGTCACAATGAGCAGGCAGAATCTGAGACCAGTTTATCAAGGGATATTGCCCCCCACCCAGGGAGGAAAGTCAGCCTGGCTCTGCCCCTGCTGAGGTGTCTTTTCTTCAAGGGAGAGTTGCTCCACTTACACCATTTTACAGACACAGTTATTTAGGTTGCCTTAAACCAGTTCTAAACAAACCTACAGAACATTTCTCTGGTCTGAGATTCTCTTTCCATCCTCTGCGATGCCACTGACATCTCTGCTGATCTTCAGGTGTCTTAACTGGCTCCTCTCTGTTTGAATCTTGTCTTTGCATTAGGGCACACAGAATTGTATAATGGCTTAAATTGCAGATCCTGTCTCACTTCACTCCTCCAGCAGTGCCACCAGCCTTGGTACTTCCTGCATTCCTTCTGCTGTTTTCTCTGCTGTCCCTCTTCCTGGAACAAGTCCCAGGGAGCCAGCTGCTCCTCATTCCTGTGTTCAAACATCTCTATGCTCAACCCTCTGCCTTCAAAACCTGCTCTCCTCTGAGACAGAAGTGACCAAAAATCCTTAGGACCAGTCATTTTATCTCAAGTTCCATGTGGAGCAAGGAACCTGGAGGGTGTTGCAGAGGATCTGCATTCTGGAATCTGCACCCCATGGCAGGCTAGACGCGAGTGCCAGATAAACGTCATGAAGGCATTAAAGACATGAACAAAATGAATAAAACCACATTCACCATTTAGGTTTGCCAGAGGGAAGTGCTCACTCACTGCTGTACCTTGGTGGCTTGTACCACATTCCTGAGCTAAATCTGAGCACAGCCTCATTCCCAGCAAGGGCAACAGCAAAATTCGCAAGAGGCATCTGCAGGTACAGGGAAAGCTGCAAAACAGTGTTTCTGAAAGCTGCTTGTTTATATATCCTGACCTATATCTTTGTTCAGGCTGTTCTCTGGACTCTGATAACATCCTTAAAGTAAGTTTTTGGTTAGAAAGAAAAGTATAAGATTTCCAGATAGACAACAGATGGAGAATCTTCTTCTTGCTGAGAAACTAAAAAGCCCTTTCAGACCCTTTGGCAGGCCACATGGTAACACACCTTCAGGTTTTTCAGCAATAATTGTAAAAGAATAATGTGATGGGCTTGAAAAAGAAGGAAATTAAATCAAGGGTTGTATCAAGGATTCCAGGTTGCAGATTTCCTTCATACGAGTGAATGAAACAATGATATTTCAAGTTGAAGATGCATTTTTATTTATTTCAGTATTGAGGTTTATAAATGAAATGTGTGAAGCATTTAATTTCTCCATTTCAAAAGTGCATCAGAAAATTAAAAGCTAATTTAATCAAACTGAAAGCTAGCAAATAATTTACCTGCCCCATAGTCTAGCAAACTGATGTGGGAAGAGCTCCCAAAAATCCATTTCTGTGCCATAGTTTTTACCTAAAAGAAAAATTTGATGTCAGTTTGACTACTTTGGTAAAACCAGGTGGTTATTACCTGTGTGACTGTGCTTGTCTTGAACAGCTCTGTTGTCCCCTCAAGCACTGGGGTCCAGGGCCCTGCTGTGCAAACAGGGCTGGTACTGGAAGGACCCACCCTTGCATGGTGCTGCAGGCTTGGAGCTTGGGCTGCATCCCACCTGAGCTGGGCTAATAGCCATCAAAATACCTCTGTTATGCATTCCCCCGAGCCAAGGCCACCAAAAGCTCAAGGCAATTCCAGTGTGAAGTCACAGGGATAATTTGGGTCTGAAGCTGCGCTAAAACAAACAAACATCTTCCCACTCCAGAGCCCAGGGCAGCTCCATGTGCAGATCCTGGTGGCTCTGCATGAGTTACCCCGGGTCTGTGAGGCTTTTTAGCTTCCCTTCACACCTGCCAGGCCAACTCCATATGCAGTCATGTAGCCTCCTCCCCTGTGAATTCCCCCATAGCTGTTTTATCGAGGTTTTTCAGCATTTCTCTGTAGAAGAGCAAGGTAATATTACTATTTTAACTGAGTATTTAAGACTTAGGTGTAAACTCTGCAAGTGAGTAATCCCATGACCTCATATAGATGCACAGTGGTGAATGCAGAAAGCTCTTGTACACATCAGCATTAAAAACTGATAGCCTGGAGGAGTTTACCTGCAGTTATCCAAAATCTTCTCCAGCCTAAGAAAGACCTTTGGGAGAGTGTTACAGAAAAAAGAAATCATGCCCTTGGGTCTCCTACTGCATCCTAATGCTGACGCATTAAATAATAACTCCCACTGTCACTGCTCTCTGATGTCACCAGGCTCCCAGCTGCATTATATAACTTTATATAGCACGATTAGTCATATGGCCTTTTCTGTGTTTGACTGCCTTCTCACTCCTAGGAAGTTATTTCAAGTCAGCAAGTGTTAGGAGAACATAAATGTTTATACAGTGGAAAAATCCATAATGATAAGGGGCTGGTTTAAAATAGGTGTCAGAGGGATACTGGTGGTCCAGCATTTCACCAGAAAGAAGGGGCAGCTGCCACATTTGTGTTCTTTGCCAAGTAACAAAGCTGAAAAAACTATGGCAGTTTTCCTGTGGAAGATAAACTTTCAGGCAGAACTAAAGCACAGTGTAAAATGTGTCAAAGGCACCCTGTTTCTTACCTGATGATAACACACTTGTGATGGTCAGTCTGGAGGGCCAATGTTTTCCTCCCGTTTCTTGCAGATGGTTTGCGATCATGGAAATCCAGCTGTTCGTTGTGCTGTTCCTGTACAAGTATGAATTTGTACTGTTGGATGCAGTGCCAAAGGAGGTAAGAGATCCATGCATTCATGTGGCATTCCCCAACTTTATACTCTTCATTCATCAGGTTCAGCTGAACAACCATGCTCAACTGTAGTTACATAAATTTTGAGAGGAGTATTATAAAGCATGTAATGAACAACTCAATCTTTGTTTTATCTCAGAAAATCCGGAGTAATTCCAGTAATTCCAATTAGTGGGGCTGCACTGCCTATACAACAAAGTGCTTACAAGAATGTTTTGTCTCATTGTTGCCTAAACATTACCAGAGATTTGATACTTGTTGCTCACAAAAACAATAAATATGGAATGGGATCATTAATACTTTAAAGATATGGAATCAGATGCAACACTTGTAGTGCTCTTCCACTCCATATTCAGGGGCGAAAAGTAACTGATTAGGGTAAAACTGAATGAGTAACTGTGACACAGAAAGGTTTTACCGTAAGGGAGAATGGCACAGTCAACCCTTCATTATTTGAATATTTTGAAAATATTCAGAACTGTGAGAGTTTCTTAAGAGCTCATGTGTCATCCTGACAGAGTGACTGGAATAATAATTAAGCATGAAGGCCCTACTCAATGGCTTTGGCAAAGCCAAGAAGTAATTCTCTAAGACCAAAGATGCAAGAATGTTTATCTTAATGTTAAAGCACAATAGTAATTCCATTAACTGAACTAACTGAAGTGTTTTTTCTGATTTTCTTCTTTCTTCAGAGCCCTTTACATTTGGTGGGGACACAGCAACCCATGGCACCATTAGGGGTCCAGTATAAATGCCGGGAATGAAAATTGTGCAGCATTGACCTTTCTTTGCCAGCCCGTGGATGGATGAACCACTGAGCTGCTTCCCAATCCCACATCTTCAGACTCTGCCTGCAGAGTTCTTGATTTCAGCTTTCAATGCTGTACATTGTGCTGTGCCAAACCAGTGCAGTCATACCTGTGCTCCTCCCCTGGTTGCCCACCTCCCAGTGCTTCACTCCAAGCTTTCCTGCTGCATTCATAATTTGTGGGTCAGTTATTCACAGACTTTTCAAATCTGATATACTAAACTCACCAACCAAACACGCAGGACAAAAAGCTGCAGTGTCTGGAAGTCCTGTGTGGAAGCTGTGCCAGAACCAGCAGAGAAGCAGCTCCCTTGGGCCAGCTCACTGCTTCCTGTAGGGCGCTTCAAACCAAGGCCGAAGTGGTGCCTCATGCTAAGAAATCACATTGGTAACAACAAACAGCTCCCTGGTGCCGGTGTGCACAAAATCCAGGACAGTCTGAGCAGAGGCGTCTGGATCAGCTCCACATCCTGATAAACTGTGGTGACTTGTGTGTCACTGCCTGTGTGGGCAGGTGAAGGTCTGGCCTGCTCTGCCTACAACCAGTGCCAACTTCTTGCAAATAAAATGAATTTGTAACAGAAAATTGCAAGCATTTGGGATCTTGTTCCACTGGAGCACCTAAATTTCTGCCGAGCTTTATTTTGCTCCACAGGATTCAGAATCATCAGTCCTTCTATGAATTTGCAGTGACAGTTTGACCATGATGTTTGGCTTCCAATAAAAAGTGATCACGAGGAAAGCTGTTGCTGCTCATGAGACTGGTTGTCTAATA
>NW_008240221.1:14099607-14112690 GCF_000691975.1 Corvus brachyrhynchos
TTCCCTACCACATGCGTTATAGAACAAATTGCACAAATGTAAGAATATTTAATCCTATAAAAAATACCTAGTAAAAGCTGTTTGAAGAAGCTGTCAAATAAGTTCAGATACAAACACTTTAACTGCTGTCAGATTCCATAAACAATAATAGCTGGCATGTATTTTCAGTCTTAGAAGTAAAGATTATTCATAATTTTAAAAGTATTTGCAAAAAAAACCCATCACACAAATAGACTTTCAACAACAGTATAAACTATGGGAATAACATGCATAGGAAAATAACACATTGTATAATTTATTACATGGTTGGCTTACCTTCATGATGGATAGAACAACTTCAGTGATTTATATGGCTGGAAAATGATTCATCCAACTTTTAATTTAGCCCATAATGGTTAACTGTGCAAGAGTTGCAATCTTAATTGCTGTTCCAGTGTCTCTTCCATAACTGAAAGCCACTCCCGTGGATTTCCTGCGTGGTAGTACCTGGAAGTGTATATTTTGATTTTAAAATTTGGAAATGACCATAATATTTGTAAGGCCAAGCTGGACAGGCCTTTGAGCAACCTGGTCTAGTGGAAGGTATCTCTGCCCATGGCAGGGGATTGGAACTGGGTGATCTTTAAGGTCCCTTCCAACCCAAACCATTCTATGATTCTATGATGATTTTTTAAAATATTTTGCACTCACACACCTTCACCCTGATCTGCCAGAGCAGGGAGCAGGATGAGGCCACTGGTGCTGTTTTTCTGAGTGCTGAGTGTTTCTGTCTGAGCTGGCCACTGGAACCATCAGTGCACATTTTACACATTTGTGGATGTGTCTGCTGGACCCAGGGGTGTGGAGCTGCAGCAGCCTCACCTCTGTGAGGCTACTGGATTTAGCAACTCCCAATCAGTTGAGAATCAGCCATGAAAATACTAGTCTTGAAAGGCAGGATGTATTTTCATTAGAAGTGGAAGCTTTTGGCAGGAAAGAAATACTGTTCATGGCAGAGGGATACCAAAAAAGCCCCTGAAGAAAAGTGTTCCTGGCTATGGGATTCCATCACTGCCCTGTGGTGGATGACAGCTCCAGGCACTCACTGTACTTTCCTAGGTGGAAAAAAACAAGGGAGATGGATTAGGAAAGCAATGTGGTGGTTAAGTGATAGAGCTAAAAGGGGTCTTCTGCCTGGAAATAATCCAGAAACTTCTGGGGGAGGGAACGACTTTCCCATGGGACAGGGTTAAATGGGCATTAAAAGGTCATCGTGATACCCTGCGCAGGAGTGGATTAAGAGTATCTAAATTATTCCTCTTCAAGTGCTTGTACAAGCTGCTTTTAAATACAGCAGTGCCAAATTTCCATGGGGGATCTGTCCTCTTACCTGACTCTCCCTGCTGTTAGAAAGCTGTCCTACATATCAATAGCAGGAGTCAGAAAAAGGTTTTATCCATGCCATTACCCCAAGACTGTAAGAAGCAGAAGATTTTTAAGACCGCAGAGAAATAAAATGTATTTCAAGCTACCTTTTTTTATTTCTACCTTCTCTATCAAGTCTGGATGTTAAAGGGAAAGTAGTGGAGCATCCCTCAAAAAACATCTTAGAAAATGTAATTGTTCCTCCTCCAGACATGGCAAAGGCCAGATCTGCTTGAAAAATTCCAGTGTCTAAGTCAGTGAAACAATGGTAGGAGTTGTCTCAATGAGACAGGGAATCTAGCGTTATGAGGAATGAGAAATAAAACTCTGTTAAATCAATTTTCCTTTAATAATTGTATATCAAAGAAGGGTTTCAGGGAAAAAACCCCCAAAAAACAATGAAACTAACACATTCCAGCCAAATCTTTTTTGATACTTTTGAAGAGACTATAAACATTTTCCCTGAAATCATGAATTTCCTGTGGAAGTATAAAACTCCTGTAAACATTTTGAGCTAAAATTGTTGCCCTCCTGCAAGTGAATCTTCTCCAGTCAGCGCAGTGACAAGATCACCCACAGTATCAGCAGCCACCTCCCAGAATAATCACAACTTCTTTCACGTCTTCCCTCTAAAGAGCCTCCCCGAAGGCCCCTCTCAAGTCAAGTATTTCAAGTGGTCTTTCTCTTTTCTGTGCCACTGATTGTCACAGACCTCAGAAGTTTAGGCTTAGCATGTACACCTCCTCAAAATAGCTGTCTGGGGACTAAAAGATAGGGCTGTGGCCATTGAGAGGTGGGCTAAAAATAATGACTTCCCCTCAAAAAGAAATTAATTTTAAGGCCCTCGCTCTGTGCTGGGCTTAAACACTGTGCCAAGCAAAACTTGACTTAAGCATGTGTTTTGCCTTAAACAAACTCTTAAAATGGATCTGGGGAATAAGAATGGATTTTGATTTAAGCACAGGCTTAAGTGCTTTGCTGAACCAGGGTCCAAAAGCCTCAGTCCCTAACCTGTTGTTTACAGTTGGTCTTGGCATCTGTGTTGTAATTTTAAGGACATACAAAGGTTAGTGGAAATACTGAAGTGGCTTTGCTCATTTTAGGTGAACCTGGCACACATGGAAGGATTTTAGGAAGCATTTATAGCCCAAACCAGGAGGCTTTGTTGGCATCAAGCATCTTTCCCAGTCATTTGGTACATTCTAAATGTGCAGCTCACCACACGGCAAAAATTACTCCCTGTCCGCCATGTGGTAGAAGGGGAATTGGACACAGGAAAGGCATTCAAAAGATAGAAAGCACTTAATTGCAACAGCCAAGGAGAGGCTTTCATCATGTGGCCATTCTGGATGACATTGGACATGCGACTGATTGGCACAGCATTATTTGGGTTTTTCACTTTGATCATAAAATTACCAGGAAAGGCTTAATGGAGTTATAAATATCTTGTTTCCATGAGAGTCCTGGGAGGATAATTATAGCACTGAAGTCTTTACAAAGATAGAGCATTTATAAAATGATATTATCTGAGGTCTCCAATGGATAATGCAGGGAATTCTGCACTCTATTCCCAGCTCCCCTATTGACTCACTGTGCTCTTTGGGTGAATCACTTCATCCCTGTTTCCTCACACAGGGGTAATAATGACAATCACCCACTGCTGCAAAGTCTGTATGGCTTAAAAGCTGTAAGTGTTGCTCCCACTCATCAGAGCACTCCTGCCTGGTTATTGATAGCAATGGCTGTCTGGAAGGCTTTGGATGAGCTGCATGTTTTCCTGATGTGTGCTACTGGTAAATTACACTACTTGTAGAGTTACAGTCAAAACACTCAGGAGAAATATTTTAAATGACTTAATTCACAGTTTTTAAGAGGATGATGAAACAACTGTACCGCCCAGTCTTCAGAAATACTTTAATGCAGAGCTTGGCATTTAAAGACTATGGACAAGTTTCTTGTTGAGTGAAAAGACATCTTCCTTTCATAAAACCAACCCCTACGGAGGAGCATTACTACCTAGAAAGTTGAGTAGCATCTGTCTGTGAGTAGGAACTACACCTATACTCTAGCTTTCCTAAGCTGCACTAGGCTTTACCTGCTCTAGAGAGTCCATACATCATCTTCCCAGCTTTGAAAAAGGCAAGTGATGAAGGAGTGATGGCAAATGAGCAAATGATTGGGCCTGAGCTCACGTGGGATACCTTGCCTGAAGGGCCTAACATGGATTTTGGTTACAAAAGCCTAAACTTCAGAGCTGGAGAGGAGATCCTACATCTCCCAGGAATAGCCCTGTAACAGCCCTGGCTGTGATTGCAAACGGCTCCTGATAAATTTGAGAGAGATCAGAGCTCTCCAGTAGTGGATGGGCCTTTGGAGCTTGCTGTGCGTTTTTGCAGTGGACTGAAACAAAAAGGAGCAGATTCCTACCTGGAATGAAGTAGAACTGCAGATCAGGAAATGGAAATGTTTTACCAAGCACTGAAATGACATTTCTATGTGAATAGTCCTGACAACAAAATTGCCATTTTTCCAAAATAGAAGCTCTTGATCTGGAGTGGGTGCATTCCTGGGGTGAAGGGAGGAGGAAAAGGCAACCTTATTACTTTCAGGAATCTGCAAAACAAACCAGGAGAGTCTGAAGACCTAAATTCTCTATATGGGCATTCTGCCTCCAAAAAGCAACTTTTAGGTAGTCTACAAAGGCAGAAAACATCTTTTTCTGAGTGCATAATACTCCGATCATGTAATCACAGCTGGGCAAAGAAATCGAAACCTAAGGAGGATCATGTTCTCACAAAGTGTCATTAGGGAATGAAAAGACTTAGCATTCCTTTTTTCCAGGGTCCTTGCTCAGAGGCAATTACCAGTGATTTCTGTGAAGATCTGACCCAAATAAGAGCCAAGAGAGGCTCTGTGGATGTGGTCCCTCAGCACTGCATGTCCAAACTACTCTTGCTGTGGGGTCTTGCACTGGTAAAGCAGGATCCAAGTTGAAGATGGGGCTCTGTCACACCTTCCTCTCAAAGGTCCCAATTGTAGCCAGACTTGACTCTTTTCAATTAAACACAGAAGTTGGTTTTTGTAACTGCTGACACAGATCCACAGGCAGTTTCAAGGCACTGGCCTTTTATCCGGCCTTTATTCTGAAGCCCATCAATGCTCAGAAAAGCATTAAGTGTGTCCTTCTGTTCACTTGACACCACAAGAAAATCAAGTGATTTCCATTATTGTGACATGGCCTCCTGAACGTGATTTCCAGGTTAAAATGAATAAGCAGTGCAAGATACTCAAAGAGTTCTGCTCTTTAAGTAATTCACTACAGCTGGAGATACTGCCTTTGATGCTCTTCTGCCCAAATCTTAGTATTATAATTTACTATTTTAAGCTTGTTTATAGAACTGGAATAATATGCAGATAAAAAAGGATAATTACTAGGGCGTTTTCAGGCATTAAAGCTGAGGTTTGAAGTTCCTTTTTCTGAGAAAATAAACCAAAGAATGTTTTACTATCTGAAAACCTGGCAACTGGTTTTACTTACCATGAAGTGAAATCAAGCACCCCTTTGTTAAAAGCCAGTTTCATCACAATGATCTGGTTGTTCCTAAAAATAATAAAGAGGCCTGAATCAGCAGGAGATGGTTTTATTCTGTCCTTTGGGTATTATTCGATATACCTAAATTTTTCCAGCAGACTCTGGCCTTGCAGCCTGGTTCAGAGGTTGCACATTCAGGCCTGTGGGTCTGTAGGAAATGAGCTCTCTACACACCCTCAAGCCAGGACAAATCCAAGTGATTTGTTGTAATCACATCTGCCCTGAGTTGCCACACTTGCACCTAGGAAGGTGCATTTATCCATCCACACAGAAACATTCCAGCGTTGGCATCTTTGTACAGGGGTCAAAGGTGGAAGCTGGGCAAAGGTGGGAGCTGGGGCTGTCCTGCCTGCTGGGCTCTGAGCTCTCACAGCCTGGGGATGTGCCATGCCACTGGATGTCACAGCAGGCTGCTCCCCAAGGTGGCACTGGAGCAGGTAAAGGACACAATCAGACTAGAGGCCCTGCTTCATCTTTCCTTTTTATCTTCCATTTACTGTTTCTGTCCTCCCTAGGGACTTCATCAGTGTCCTTTTTTCCCTTTCCCAGCTCAGCTGTAAACTCAGCTTACATTTTCCTTCAGGTTTTTCAGATATCCAGGCTGCCAAATACCTGTACAGCTTTAAGCTGGAGTGCAACACTACAGGGGTAAGCCTGGCAGATCAGTGCCTCAGTAGGAGATAACTCCTGAAGGGACTGGCTGTCCTTTCTGGAGCTCTGTCACACTGCTGGGAGAGCAGGAGGAAGGGGCAGAGCCTTCCCTCTGGCTGATGTGGAAGGAGGACACTCCTTAGAGGTTGCTCTGCTGCAGTGACTCAGTGCCATGGAAGCTGGGACTGCCCAAAAATATCAGTGTCACCAAGACCGTTTCCATTTTGCCATCCCCAGTATTCCCCTTGCACCAGGGCTGCCAGGACAGGGGCACTGGCATCATCCACTGTCAGTCACTGATGTGATCTCTAGAAAATCAGTGCTAAAATATATAAAAGCAATCATATAAATACAAGCATACACAAAGATAAAGTATGTAAGCAAACTATGTTTTAGTAGAAGTGTTGAAAAATTAAGTTTTCACTTTTAGGCACAATTCAGGCTCAAAAATATAGTCTCAATTGTTACTTACCTTCTTGAGCTGCTTATTTTCTATTAACTGAATGTGTATGTGGTGTCATGTGCTGACTAATAACACAGCCCTCTGCTTCCCATGATACTCCAATTATGCCTCCAGTAGTCACTTAAAAGTGTCAGAATAATGAATGAAAATTTCAGAGAAGAAAAAGAAACACAAGAAGCCTAAAGATTATGGATCATACCTTAAGAGACTGAAACATATGAATTTTTGTAACGATCTGTCAATATAAACAAAGCTCCTTAAAATTACATTTTGGAAAGCCTTCCTGTGTCAATCTCCGTAATTAAGGATAAAGATTAATAAAAGGCAAAGAAATCTTGTACAGTGGACCTCTCCATCAAACCTGTCTAGCACTGCTTCAAAACTAGGGCTCCTAAATTCTACTTTTCAACAATTAATAAACATTAATTACCACACTATTTGCCTTATAGGAGTAAATTGTGTCTTGCAGTGAATTACATTCTGTGGCCTTCTAATTAGAACATATAAAAATAGAATTTCTGGTAGCTTTGTTTTCTTAGTTGCTTACATTCTGAAGTAAATTAAATAATCTATTCATAAGCTCAGTCTGTATTTAGATACCTAAATAAGCATCTTGATTTTTCAGAGCACCTACAACTCTGAGAGTCACACAGTGCTTCTGAAAACCAGGCCATTTATTTAGGTGTCTATATTTAGGTACATGAGTTTGAAGCATTTGGCTTGAGGTCACATAGCTATGGCTCATTGCATTTTTTTATTTCCATTTGGGTCACAATGGGCAAGTCACTTCTAATAATTCTCATCACAAATATAAGAAATAGCAGGAGAGATGGTAAGAATTACTTACTAAAAAGCATCATGATGCTTAGCACTTCCTTAAAATACATGGAGTTTCCTTCACAGAGAATTAAAATCTGAAAAAAGATAGAAATCAGTGCATCAGAAAGGTAAGACAGTGTGTTTAGAGATTGAACTTATGTTGTGGTTAAACTGTGCTCATTTCCTGGACTGAATTTTCTGACATCTTTGTCATGGCCTCTATAACCTTGTGACCATTTTGACAAGCCAGATGTCTCAGCTTCCTGTATTTTGACTGGGCAAATCCTAGAAACCAAGTGCTTCTACTTGTTAACACATGGCAGCAAACCACAGTTTATTCTTGAGGAATTTGGGCTGACATCATCAGTCATGCTCTTGAATTGTGGCTACACCTCCAAGACTGCCTTTGAATTTGCACAGTAGCTTGTACAGGCCTTGACCTTAATGAAACATTTTGACCTGAAATAAACAGTCCAGGACTCTGCTGACAAAAGATCCCTTGGAAAAGGACATCAGGAGGAAAACACAAAATTTTAAAGAAACAAGGAAAAAAATTAAAACCTTGTATTTCAGCATCCTCATTCAAATGTGAGAATTTGCATCTGGCCATAGTATTTCAGATCTGAGAGAGCTGCACTTGTACTGTAAGAATGTTGTTTGTTACAGAACAAAAGGTTTGTGTTTTTCTTTCTTGAAATGGAGGTTGTTTTAAAAGTCAATGAAACCTGGTTTTCCCCTTGATCTATCATGCATCTAGGCTGAAAAAACATCTCTTGGTTAAAAATATTCCTTCAACAGAAATGGGGACATGCCATTTTTGTTGTCTTTAAAGCTGAGGGTTAGCTACAAGATAGTAAAGCTCTGTTTTGTGGGACCTTATGTTAGATAGGGAATTTTTGCAATGTGAAATCAAAAAGCCCTTTATTTTTTTCTGACAGCTCTCACTCTCTGAAGTAGATGTAAAATGGAAAGATTCTTTGTTCCTGTTCTCATTGCCTTAAAAGACATGAGCTCCTTGTCTGACCTCTGTCTGCTCCTGAAGATGCTTAGAAACAACAGGGATGTGCCAGAGAGGGGATTTAGGGAGCAACAGAGCCAAATGCAGGGAGTGTCCCCCTGCAAAGGCGGGAGCTCAGGGGTTCCAGAGCAGTGCCACAGGTTCTTATAGAATCACAGAACGGTTTGGGTTGGAAGGGACCTTCAGGATCATCCCATTCCATCCCCTGCCATGGGCAGGGACACCTTCCACTATCCCAGATTGTTCCAAGCCCCATCCAACCCGAAGCTAAGCACTTCCAGGGATGGGGCATCCACAGCTTCTCTGGGCAACCTGTGCCAATCCCTCATCACCCTCAGAGGGAAGAATTTCTTCCCAATACTAACTCTAACCCTGCCTTCCTTCAGCTTAATGTCTTTTTTCTTGTTCTACCACTCCATGCCCTTGATAAAAGTTCCTCTCCAGCTCTCTTGTAGTCCTTTTAGATGCTGGAAGCCCTCTCTAGGTTCTTCTTCACACTTGCCTGATCCCCACAGACCAGATTTGGAGAGAACAGACATCCCAGCTGGAGCATGTGCTTCCCTGCATCTCCAAGCTCCCAAAGAAAACAGCTCTGGCCCATGATCAACCTGCTCGTGGAGTAACGTGTGCAAGGGCACTACAGGCACTGGCATTTTACAGAAGGTGAAGGATAGTCTCCTTTCTTGCAGGAATTTTTTATTTGTGCAATTATTATTCCTGTACCCAGATCTATATAAACTGCTCTGTAGATAAAAAGCAAAAAGAGTGTCTGCTTTGCACCTTTTTGCTTTTCTCTGCAATATGTATCAGCTAAGCTGCTCTGCAGTTGCTGTGCACACACAGACACTGGAGAGGTGTCCAGGCAAGGTTGTCTCACTGCCCTGAGTGACTGGGTGATGAACTGGCAGATGAAGTTCAGCAGTGGTAAGTGCAAAGCAATGCAGAGGGAAAAAAATAAACCCAACCACATGCACACAGACACTGGTTCCAGCACTGCAGAAGATCTGGAGACTGAAGTGGAAAGCCCTCTGGAAACATCAGCGTGGGACTAGGAAGTGGTCAAAAAAAGGAACTGAATGTTAAGAATCAGTAGCTCCCCGCTTAGATGATGAGGGGACCCCCAGAGTCATTGGACTCTTTAGCCCCAATGCTCAGAGTTAGTCAAAGTCCCTTGGCCAGACAGCTCTTGTCTATTCCAGATCCGGCAAAATTCAACAGCCATTTTAGCAGAATCAAAGTTTCAAAGTAGTGTTTTCTTGTAAAATTAGAAAGGCTAGAGAGGATGGTGATAAAGTCTCCCACTGAAAACAGAGAAAACCACATGACACTGAAAGAGAGATAGCTAAAGGGAAATCCAGTTAAAGGCTAGAAAATGATCACAGAATAGTTTGGGTTGGAAGGAATATAAAAGATCATATAATTCCAACCCTTGCCATGGGCAAGGACACCTTCCACTAGACCAAGTTGCTCCAACCTGTCCTTGAACACTTCCAGGGATGGAGTATCCAGAGCTTCTCTGGGCAGCCTGTGCCAGGCCCTCACCACCCTCATTGGGAAGAACTTCTTCCTAATATCTAATCTAAACCTGCCTTCTCTCAGTTTAAGGTCATTCCCCCTTGTCCTGTAATGATGGTGAGAAGGTATAAACAATAAATTTACTGCCTCTGTAACAAGGGAACACCTAAGCAGGGATAAGACTTGAAGTTGTTTTTACACATAGTGAAGAAATATCCTGTCACAGCACATTGTGGAAAGCAAAACCACAAATGGGCTCAAAAAGAGATAAGAAAAACTCCTAGAGAACAGGACCACTGGTAGCTACTAAGTGGAGAAACTTGGATTTAACCATGAGTTCCAGAAATCTCTGCCTCCCTAGTTGCTGGAAAATTATAAGGTAAATGGGAAAATACAGAGCCTATTTTTACACTGATTTACCAAGCATCCAGTCTTGGCTGCTGGAGACAAAAGACATAGCTAGATGGATCCAACTGTGTTTTTTATATTTTAAAAGAGTAACAGAAACAATCAAGATTATAATGCTGATAGAGTCAACATTAATTTTACTTGCTTTATCCACTCTAATCTCCAGACTCAGCCATTTGCAAGAAATCATAATCCGTATCTGGCCAAGGAATTTGGGATTATCCCAGTGAGCAGAAATGTAAAAGATGAAGTACTGACTTCTTCAGCATCCACAGATTTTCAGGCATTACTTACTTGTTTCTTCTGAAAAAGGGAAAATTTGTCACCAAAACATCTGCAGAGGCTGCAGGACTTAGCCTGGGTTTGTATTTTGATGATCAGAAACCAGGGTAACATGGTGGGGGGGCAAAATCTTTTGGTTACAGTGCTTCAGTTGTGTTGAAATTCCCTGTGGCTGCTTCAGCACACTTGAGAGGCCACTTTTGCTTACAGATTAAATCTGGAGATGGGAAGCAGGTGCAGACTGAAGATAATGAGCAGCTCAGGATTTGAAGGAGACTGGCTAAGCCTGTGCTCTGGGATATCAGTAACAAACTCCCACTCAGTTCTGTGGGATGAGCTCACAGCACTGCTTGTGGATCCTGCAAGTAGCAGCTGTTTTATCACCTCCTTTGGTATCCTTTCCAGAATTACAGCTTCCTTCAGGTTTTGGCACTCTACCACTGCTTGGGTTGTGGGAAGATGGCCACAGCCTTTAGGAGGCACAGGGTGCATGGCCTGAACAGCTCTAGGGTAAAGGGTGGGATTCCACAAAGGACCTTCTCTCAATTGCTCTTATCCTGTTATTTTGGCAACACCATTTTTCCATGTCTAAATAATATATTATTTTGTGACCTTTCCTAATAGAAATCTTTAATGCTTGTAACAGGGGATGTTAAAATCCTGCAGTTGTTGCCATTCTTATAATTATCTACTTTGAAGGACATTTTACTGCAAACAATGGAATTCAGGGGTTTTTTCCCCTTCATCTTAGCAATAGTGCCTGGATGCATATAAACCTGAAGTGCTGACCTTGGCTTTCCTGGTTTTTCTTGAGCATGGGTTAGCTTGCTTTCAAAACTGTAGAGATTCCTGTTTTACCACAAGGAAAACACACGCTAGGGCAGCTTCATCCCAATGAAAACATTCTTCCCAATATGAAAATTAATAAAAATTGAGACACAAGACACAGTTAAGAGGATGGAGATAAAAAGGCACAAGGAAATTTTATATCATAAAATGCAGGACAGAAAAAGCCCAGTGGATGCTCTTCCTACTCAGAATATTAAAATAACACATCATGCAAAGGGAACACACATAAATGGAGACAAATGAAAATATCCTACCAGGTTTAATTCCCAAAACAAAAACCAACAAGCAAATAATTTGATTTAAAAGCTGATTAGTTTATATAGTGACATTTTTGGTTCCATAGCTCGCTTTCTTTTCTGCGTAATGCCTAAAGCAGTAAGATCATGGTCAGGGATTGATATTTTAGGCACAAGGGCAATACAATGAAAATAATAATTACTATTATAAGTTACCTATTATCCATTTAAAAATAAAAGTAGAACCAAAGCAGAAACCCTGAAAGAAGTCTAAACCAGATATGCATAAAGGCATAAGTCAGTCCTTAGTTAAGGGACCAGGAAGAAACTCTTCTGTTTCAAGTACAACAATCTCCAGGGCATTGCTCTTTGCTGCCTGCAGAGATGAGGTGGGATATGCTATTGATTTCATTCTTCACACCATTTATTTTCTGTTATTATTGGAAAGTGCTGCTATAAATGGCACACATCTTTTTATATATTTTTAACTAATGGAGAGTTATTCCTTACACAGATTTTTATAGGGTATTTAATAATTACATGGGAGTCATCTAGTTCTTCATTTCATTCTATAGATTTTCAAAGCCATCTTTACAGAAACCTATTTACGTTTCTGTATTACCCTATTGATTAAATCCCTTTGTATTACATTCCAAAGCAAAGAGACCACAGAAAATCAGTGTTAGCCTCTGACGTTTAGCAGCCTCGGATGTGCAGCTGGAAGAGAGAAAATAGCCCTTCCTTTAATAAAACATGCCTTGGGGGCATCTGAGGGCTTTCTCTTCTTTTTAAAATCATGACCAGCATCAGCCTTTTTCTATTGTAAATGTGATGTTCCTTTAGAGCCCTATAAATGTCCCTTCTGGTCTTGTCCATAGTGAGGAGATACCCCTGATTCACCTGTTAACCTGAAGAACTGGATCCATCCCAGATGGAGCTGGCTCCAAAGCACAGTTTAGGTGTTGTTGGTCAGAGGTGGGAATGGTCTTGGAAGCTCCATCCTCCAGAGTAATTAGGACCCCTACAACATCAGCACGAGAGGGGCCTGAAGGGCTGTCACTAAAACCATGGTGAGGTGCCCTGGCACTGTTTGGCCATCCATCCTACTCTGTCTGCATCCCATCCCACCTCTCCCCTACGTTATCCCATCCCACCACCCCTTCTCACTCCCATTCCATTCCATCTCATCCCACACCACCTCCCCCCTACTCCACCCTATCCCATCCATCGTTCTTGTTCAAATTCCATCCCATCCCACCTTTTCTCACTCCCATTCCATCCCATCCTGTATGTCCCCTACCTGATCCCTCCTATCCGACCTCATCTCTCCCTTACCTTACCCTAACCTACTCTGTATCTCCCTACTCCATTCCACCTGACTTCACCCAATCCCACTTATCCTCAGGGCGGGGGCACCGAAACCTTGAGGGAGAGCAGCTTTGCTGCGAGAACACAAAACACTGCCTGGTTCCTACCGCTCCCTGTGTGCTGGGGTGTCATGAGCTCCTGCCCCGGTTCACCTGTGTCCCCTCACTGCCCTGTCCCGCTCACCCGTCCCGCTCACCTGTCCCCTGTCCCCATTCACCTGTCACATATCCCTGTTCATCCCTTGTCCCCACACATGCCCTGCCCGGATCACCTGTCCCCACTCAGCTGTCCCTGTACATCGCCCGTCCCCTCACGGCCCCCGCCCGTCACCGATTCCCGGCGCGTCGCCGTGGGAGCTGGGGGCGTGGCCAGCGGTGTGGGAGGCGGGACAATCGGGCTTTTCGCGTTCTCATTGGCGACTCCTCCTGCCCGTTTAGGCGGGAGCGTTGCTGATTGGGCCGCCCCGTCCTCCACCTTG
>NW_008240221.1:14112801-14184340 GCF_000691975.1 Corvus brachyrhynchos
CCTTCCGCCCGCAGCTCTCGGGGCGCGGGGGATGCGCGGCGAGCTCGCGGCCGCCCGTCGGGAGAGGTCGGTGCCGGTGTCTCCCCCGGTGGGATGCGGAGGAGCTCGTGAGGAGGGGATGGGGGCGTGGGAAGGAGGTTTGCGGCCGTGCCGGGAGTGCTGGGAGCAGGTCGGGGTCGCAGCGATGCGGACCCGGGACCGGGCGCTCGGGCAGCTCCGGGTTGGGCTGCGCCGGGAGCCCTGAGAGAGAGGCTTTTCTCGGGCTGCTTTAAACTTGGCTGCGGTATCCGAGGGGGAATGGCTTTAAAGTGAAGGAAGGTTTTGGTTTAAATGAAATATTATGAATAAGTTCTTTACTGTGAAGCTGGTGAGGCACTGGCACAGGTTGCCCAGAGAAGCTGTGGCTGCCCTATTCCTGGAAGTGTTCAAAGCCAGCTTGGATGGGACTTGCAGCAACCTGGGATAGTGGAAGGTGTCCCTGCCCATGGCAGGGGGTTGGAACGAGATGGTCTTTAATATCCCTTCCAACCCAAACCGTTCTGTGGTTCAGTGATCCCAAGCCAATATCATTTTATGCTTATATAAGAGGTAGCTCTCCAAACTTGCTGGTTTGGGTTCTTTTCCTCACCTCTCCTAGATTCTTTTGTACCTCCTTAAAATATTGTGGTCCTTTGCTTCTTGAATTTGGAGTTTAGTGAAGCTTCCTAAAATCGAATCTATGATAAGTTTATACAGCTGAAAGAAATCATATAAATGAGAATTGTAGTTTAATCAGGGGTTATACTTTACACCAGCTTCTGTCTTAGGCTTTCAAGTTTTGCCCTTGGAAATGGTTTGGTCTTTGTTTAGCTAGTTAGAATGACTGTTCTGTAGAAAAGGAAAACTCCTTCTCTATGAAAATACATGATTAGTGTAAAGAAACTGCTGCATTTATTCTTTCAGTGAAACTAAATGATATGGTTGCACATCATCCCTGAACAGATGGAAGTCTGAATGCTGTGAGAATATAAAACAACCCAGAAAACTGCAAAGACATCTCAGTAAACAAGGACAGAAGAAGATTTTCTGTAGATGGTCATCTCTGCTAACTAATCATTGGTACCTTTAACAGCAGGATATGTCCTATTCTCCTTAAACTCCCAAGAAGCTGTGTCAGCTGTGTGATCTAGTTTGTCTGTCCCTTTCCAAGTATTGTAGTTTGTGTTCAGATCCAGTAGCTTGGTTTGTCGTTGTTTGTGTTGAAAATGTTTGTCATTGCATCGGTGTCCTTAATTTTTCTTTAATTTATAAATTACTTGATTGTGCCAGCAGGAAATCCTTTTAGAGGAGGAAACTTTGAAATTTTGTTCCAAGTCATCATTGTGTCCCAAGTATCTTCTAGGAGTTAAGCTCTGTGAATGACTCCTATTGCAGGTAGTTCTGGGTAAGATTTGGGGCACAGTCCTGAATTTCAGTTTACATGCTGGAGGGCTGCTAAACGAGTGTTCCACTGACCCCTGTGTGAGGTGACAGCTCTGGCTGAAGGCCAGTGATGCTCTAATGCTGTGTGCCCCTTATAAAACGGGTTTGCTTTAAACAGATTAGCATAGAGGCCTAGTGAAGGTAATCAGGAGGCTTGTTCTGGTTTCTTTGTGTTTGGGGAGGGGTTTTTTTTTTGTTGTTCTTTGAGTACCTTAATGTTGCCGTGGTAACTGTAGTGCCCCGATTGATCGAAGCTCAGCTTCTTGACCTTAAGAACAGCACAGGGAATCTTCATACCTGGCACTGGCTGCTCCAAAGTATGACCTTCCTATTGTGCAATGGGACTGGAATTTTGGCTTGGTTGGGTTCACCAGTGCCTCCTTGATTGTTTTCTCCAGGGCTGGAGATGCAGATACTCAGCAAGGTGATGCCAGATAAATCCCTTTGTGGCCTCGGGATACATCCCTGGCGTGGGAGGTACAGCTGAACCTTCAGTGTGATGTGCATGTCTTGGACTGCTTGAGCTGACCAGTCCTGCTTTAGAGGAATAAAACTGAATAGTCCCTTTGGATGTTAAAAGCTTCCAAAAATAGTTCCAAAGTCTCAGCTAAATTTAATGCGGCTAGAATGTCAATGGAAAGGATTAGAACATTTGGGATTTGTACCAGTTAGCATTTAGAAAAAAAAAATTAAAATCCTCTTCCTCATATTTGCCACTTTTTAAGACGAAAAGTGGAGATTGGCACTATTTTTGTGTGGTGCTAACCAAACTGGAGCTCAAAAGTGAGTGGGCTTCCCTGTACAGGTAATTTTGATTCCTGTAAGGGGAATTTGCCCAGGTGGGAGATCAGGAGTGAAGGCTGTGGGAAGGGGTCTGTGGGAGGGGGTCACTATAGTCCATGTTGCTTTTGAGGCTGCAAAGGTTCATTAATCCTGTCAGGTGAGGTCCAGTTCTGCTCTTTCTAATTAAGCAAAAAGCCTCTATTTAAGTCCAAAGGAGCTTTCCACAGTGAAGAATTAGCACCATTAAAAATAATGCTCATCTCCAGTGTTCACTGTGCAGAGTGGAACGAAATTCCAGTAAGTTACTCTGTGACCTTCCCTGTTACATTTGTGGCATCTGACGGAGCCTTCGGTGTGGGGCCAGTTGGCTTCAAAAAAAAAAGCAGGAGATGCAGCCCTAGGCTGGCAGTGAAATTGGTGGCTCTGCTACTGTAAAGTCAGTGACTATTTTAAGTAAAAAATTATTCTTTCAGTAAAATCTTATTCACCGAGTTTAATTTCTCCCCTCCTGCCTCTCCCCTGTCTTTGAATTATGGTAAAAATTGCTTTTTTGGTGCTGTTTTTTTCAGTAGGAGCCAAGATGGAATCCCTACACTTTTCCTGGACCCTTCTAGAAAAGCAACTGCAACTTTTCTTTGTTTTTTTTCTTCAAATTTTCTTAATTCCTGCAGATTATGGTTTCCAGGTTTGCACTCAGGACTCAGTAATACTTCCAGTTTATAGTGATTGTATTTAAAGCTTCTATTTGTAACGTTTTGTTTGCTTTATTCTATTTTTAGTCATGTTGTTTGTCATGGCAAGCAGTGTTTAATAAAAAAAAGTAAAGTTTCCTAGTGATTTGAAGAGATATGTGCCTGTTTCTTGATGTCCCTCAGGGATTCTTTTTAAAAACTCTAAAGACAGGAAAATGTTCACCAAGGAAATGCCTTATTAGTTTCCATAAAAACAGTGGATAAATCTATAAATGCTCAGTGATATAGAAGGCATTGGTCTATTCAGACACTTCATATACTCAAATTGTCTTCATTCAATAAAATTTTCTGCTGAAGGTTTTGGCATCTGACTTCATGAGAAGATATACATCTTTGCCCTTTCAGTTTTACACTAAATAAGAGTAATTTTTCAAAGAGAAACTTAAGTGAGCTACTGCTGTTTTCCAGTGAATATAATTTTCTGCTGGCCTCTGTTAATTTTAATTAGAGGTGTCCTGTGTATAAAAATAGTGGGGTAACAGAATGAACACAGAGCTCCTATTTGGAATCTCTACAGAGCTTTTGGTCACAGCATCTCCACAGCTGAACACTGACACGACCTGATCTGTTCCAGTGGGAGGAGTGTTTGCCTTGTGTTTGGAGCTATCCCAAATTAGAAACCTTTGCACACCTGGACCATGGGAGGAGAAATTTAAAGTAACTCATATCAGTGGGAAGTGATGTGCAGGGTCTGGGAGGGAAATGGCTGCTGTGGTTCTCCAAGGGTTAAAAGTGCAGCACTCTTGGGGTTCTTATTAAAGTTGAGGGTCCAAACCTTGCATCAAATTCAGAAATAACACAGAAAGCTTTAAATAAAGGGAATAAATAGATGTGGCAAGTGCTCAGCATTAGATGGAAGTTACATGAAGTTGTTGGGCTCAGATTTGAATCCACCTCAGTGTCTCAGACTTTTCAAGTGAGCAATCCTGACAGTTTGCTGTCATGATCCCAGTTAGGATTTTGGATAATTTAGTATCAATATTGGTGCTGGATGATGCCTGTATTACTGCATTATTTTTAGGTTTTTTAATGGCCTTGCCACTTCTTTTGAAATTCTGTATGGCAGCTTCTGGTATCTCAAGTATCTGAAAAATTTCCTGATTTGGGAGGGGAGAAGCAAGTGCATAACTCAATTTGAACTCATTGCATTTTAAAAGGAAGATAAGTACAGTTTACTATTATGTGGGGTTTCTTTGTTTTGTTTGTTTGGGTTTTTTTTGTAATATAAAAAGGATCCTAAGGGGATGAAGTTAACTTAATTTTGTCAGAAGCTGTGGAAAGGAGCTTTAACATAAATGGGAATGTGATCCAGTGATTGTATTATAGTTACATAAAAGATTACTTTTAATTGAGATTATTTTATATGGAAATCCAGTTTATGGATGATACATAACTTAGAGTTAATTGTTTAAAGGGATTTGAGATGTAAATTCTTTTGTTCTAAATTAGTCGAATAATTGGAAAGAGAATATTTTTTTTGTTAGAGGACTCCCTAAAGTGGCTAAGTAATTTCAAAGAAGCCACAAACTGCTACCAACAACATGATACCTGAGCCTTAAGGTTTGACAGACATAATAAAGGATATGTATGATTTTTTACATATATATATGTATGTACATTTTTGTATGTGTAAAATTATTCATAATACGGAAAAATGTAAGATTTCCATCTTATGCCTGAGGATAACTTTTGATTGAAGTCTGCTAACAAATGTTGATTGAAGTATGTTTGTCCCCTCTGATTATCACTGAGCTCAGGCTCATAGGCAGTTTATTTCTCTTGGGGAACATGTATGTATTTTATTTGCGAGGTTTCTGTTTTAACTGTGGTGCTGTGCTTTGTCCATGTGCAAAGGAAAAATCTGTGAAACAACAGCTGTTCCATACAGGTGTTCTTAACTATCCCATCATAAATTGGGCAGAGGATTTAAGAATCAAGGTGTTATAAGTTGACTTGCTAGTGGAGGGAACACTGATCACAAATCTGTATGTTAAGAGTAGAAGATGCCTGTGCAGGCACAGACACCTACCTGCAAGTCTGTAAAAAGAGCTGGTCAAAAGGCCTGTGAGACAATGACTTTCTTAAAAAGACTTGGCCAATACCCAAGTCCTGCTGGGCAAATATGTCTCAATAGTTGGCTGGGAAAAAAAGAAACAAGCTTTTCCTGTCCAAGAGCTCTAGCGGAGCAAAACTACTGCTACATGATGTAAATATTTATTAATTTCTCCTCCTGGCTGCTGCAGAGTATGTTCATTTTGTTATTGGTTAAAAACCTGAGCTTTGTGGTTGTAACTTAAAATCCTGTTCTGTTTTGTTGTTTGTCATAATGGTTTTGTTGAATTCCTAACTTAGAAGCTTTCCTACGTAGTACTTTATTATAATATGGCTCTCCCAGGAGAGAAAAATAAACAACTGTTTAGTGAGGAAGCCTAAAGACTTCCCTGACTTCTGTCAACAGATTGAGCTTCTTTGCTTCTCTGCACACACTAATAGCTTTGTTACGCCTTGGGAAAGGAGGTATGAAACTTGTTAGCTTTAACATTCATAATCCAAATTCCTACAACTTTAGTGTGTCAGTTTCTGTGGCTCTCAGATGGTCAGAGTCTTCCCTGGCTGCAAGTTGTTTGCCTGTTGTGAATGAAATTCTTCCCACAGACTGGCACAAGCCTGCTCTGTGATGTAAATTGTGTTTTGTAACACACTGGGCTTGAAGTTCATTTTCATAAAGCTAATGACACAGGCTAGACATGATGACAAACATGCTTAGAGATGATTATTTTTGGAGGAGATGATTTATTAACGCCTTTTGCTAGAGAAAATAATACATTCTGATGTGAAGTTTCTGGCTGGTGTGAGAAGTTCTTTGTAGTATTTCCCTGGATGTGTTTACCATGAAATGTACAGTAATACAAAGCTTAAGTGAGTGAGTTCAAATACCAGGGGTAATGTCACTGTGATGGTCAACTCTCTACACTAACGTGTACTGCTGGACTTGTAGCCATCTCCTCTGCCATTTGTTCAGGCTTCTTCTTTCCAATTAGAATTTAATTTCTAAACTGAAATTAGTTGGAGGTAGTTGTGCTAATATTGGACTGAGCTGGTGAAAGGAAGGTGTGTATTTGATAGCCTGAAAACCCGTCCTCAGGTTAACACAGTACTTTTGAGACTTGCTTCAGCTTGTGTTCTTGAGAACTTCTGTCATTAGCCCTGAGACTCCAGCAGTAAGAGTTACTGATATTTCCATAACCTTATGTTATGGAATGATGTGCTCTGTCGTCAGCCAAATCTCATTTCAGAGCAGAGGTTATATGAAAGGCACAGCCATAGCAAATTAGCTCCATAATTTAGCTTTACTGAGATTAAGTGTAATAAGCCCATATGGTTTAATTTTGGACAGCAGTCCTATATAGTGTGTTTGAGCTAATATTTACAGCTATTTATAGAGAATAGCAAGTATGCAAGAGAGCAAGGGCAGAGCAGAACAGATGAGCACGCTGAGTTTATGTAACTCTAACTGCTTGTGTCATGAGGAGGAAAAGCTGCTAATGATTGCATATTGTTATTGAAAGAAACAAGTAAAAGGGAATAGATTATTATCCAATAAACTTGTAGTTAACTTACTGGGGCTCTGTAGAAGCGATAGGTTGGTCTACTAAGGACTGCTAAATACCTGATTTTATACTAATTAACATACTGATCATTAATTGGACCTTGACTTACTTCCCTTGGCTGGCATGAAGCTTACTCTCATAACAACAATAGTGATTTCATTTAATGTATGGGCTCATTATGTGTGCCCGTCGTTCTGTGTGCCTTAAAATTACCTTTCTGTACTGATGCATTTGGGATAAAGGCTCCAAAATCAGCAGGACTTTCTTAAAATTGCTGAAAGTCATATTGAGTCCATTCTTCCCTTAATTTTATTTGCTTCCTAGTGTGATTAAGATGCAAAGAAATTGCTAATGGGCATGGAAACCAGTGTAAGTTCTGTACTTAAACTGTAGAAAAAATTGGCTGTTCTTTGTAGCAGAGATGTGTCTTGGCTGTACTGGTTTTTGATGATGCCATGTTCATGCTGCTCTCCAGAAGAGTCTTTTGTTTTGGTTTTTTTTTCCTTGATGCCTGATTTAAATTTCAAAGTTATTTTCAATGTTCTTCTTACCCAGTGCATTGTGCTTCCTGAGCTGGCTGCAGACTCAGAAGCACCAGTAGCCTTCCCAGCAACAAACAGGGTTCTCTTAAACCCAAATACAGCACAGTGTTTTCTCACAGGACAAGGGGCCCCTAAATAATGTCTCTTCTGCTTGTGTTCAGAAGGTTGTACTGATAAGTTTAGGCCTTTCCTGTGCTAATAAATGAAGTTGAAGCCAAGTTCCTGTTTGAACCTTGGTGAGACTGGTCTTAGTGCCCAGTGTCAGAGGCCAGTTCTTGCCTTGAAATAGTGTGAAATTTACTTTCTGCAAACCAAGCCCCCCAGACTGAAGAATCCCTGGGTTAACTTGTGGATGTGGAATGTTTAAATACATAGTGTAACTGTGTTATGTTATCTTCTCCATGCTGCCAGGGATGAGGGGAGATTCCTACTTCTTTGGAATGCGGGGCCTTGGCCACTATGGCTGCATCCCGGAGGATGGAGGGCAGTTCCTACTCTACTCTATCAATGGAGACAACGGCTTAAAGAGATGTTTTGCAGAGGAAGATTTTCATGAAATAATTGATTTCAATGATCTCCCGAATTCTCTCTTCGCCTGTAACGTTCACCAGTCTGTGTTTGAGGATGAGGACAGTAAGGTACAGTGTCTGTTTCCATGTTTTCCCTGTAAGAGAAACCTATGCTTTTTATCTGTTTATTGCAGTCAGTGAAACAGTTTAATTTGTCTCATGCAAAGAAACTTGATCACAAATATGACTTCTTTCTAAGGTGATAACAACATTTTGCTGTGACATTTATTTCAAGAGTTTAAAAGCTGAAGTCAACAAAAAAAGTTTTTCTTTTGTTGAGATTTGCAGAATACTGAAATGCAGGTTTGTGTGTTCATGGCAACCTTGGCTGCAGGGATGGTGGGGATGGCAAAATCAAACGTGATGGCTGCTCCTGCTTGCTGATCACAGACCACTGGGATGGGAGGCTGCCTTTCTGTATTTTCTCTTAGAATTAGAGAATCCTTAGGTTGGCAAAGACCTTTGAGTCCAACCATTTACCCAGCACTGCCAAGCCCACCACCAGACTGTGTCCCCAAGTGCCACACGTACACATCTTTTAAACCCCTCCAGGGCTGGTGACTCAATCCTTTCCCTGGGCAGCCTGTTCCAATGATGGACAACCCTTTTGGTAGATAAATTTATCCTAATATCCGAGCTAAACTTCCCCTGTCATGCCTTGAGACCATTTCCTCATGTCTTATTGATTGCTAATTTGGAAAAGAGACCATCACCTGCCTCACTCCAACCTTCTTTCATGTACTTGTAGCGAGAGAGATAAGGTCTGAAGTGTTTGAAGTTACCTGTAATACTGTGTTCTCACTGTCATTCACTTTAGATTTTTCTAGATAAAAAAGACATGAGAAACTTAATGAAAATATTTTGAACTCTGCAATTAATCTAAAACAGAATGTTGAGAACAACATGGTCTTAAGATAATAATAATAACAATTTTTAAAAAATCAACTTTTGGAGGAAGCATTCAGTTCCTGTTTCTTAGTCTACTATTCTTTCTGACTGAGACTTCAGGAATATAAAACTGATTGCTTGGGGCATTATTGTCTGATGAAATGAGTCTGAGCTAATTGTTATAGGCACATCTGAAGCTACTTGAGTGTCCTTTTCAGGATTTTCAGTTCAGAAACAAGCTGGCAGTGGCACAGTGGATTTTGGCTGAAACTGTCTGAGGGATCCAGATAAAACTACAAAGTCACTGGGACCAGAGCTGGCCAGAATGGATAAAGGATTTTTAGAGGGGGAATTACCAGATGAAAGAGAAATAAAACAAGATTTCGAAGGATACAGGCTTCCTGTTAAAGGTACTGAAAGTGGTGTCTGTTAAGGCTGCACAAGTAGAATTGTTTGGGTTTAGTTTTTTAGGTGTCTTTGTCTTCTGTGATGATGTCTTATGAATGTTTGAATAATACAGATTAGTGCTGTGATATGAGCTTTAAAATGGGCATTTATATATTAAAAATCCTTCACTCTAAATTGCAATTTTGGAAAACAGTGCCCTATTTTATTGAATAGGCCTTTTGCTAATAAACATCTTGCATTTACATTCTGCCATTTTCCAGAATTTTCTCACCATCTGGTAGTGAACTTGACTAAAGTTGAAGGGGTCTGAAAGTCCAGTTTTAAAGGAAGAAAACAGAAGCCCACCTAGAAGTAGAGAATCTTTCTCTTCACCCTGCAGAGATTCTATCCCCACTTGCTCCTGAGCTTTCCCTTTTGAGAGCTGAATTCTGGTATTTAGCTGATGGCTTAGTTAGAAAATGCAATGGGTGATTATGTAAGTATGTGGGATAGCAATCCCCAAAGACTTGCAGGACTTAAGGACGTGTCTTAAGAATAGCAGCTGTGTTGTGGAGGTGGATATTCTGTGCCACGTGCAGGTCTGTAAATGCCCTGTCCATGCTGTGGGTTGAACAGCTCTGTTTGCAGGTAAGTGGTTACTCCTGTAAGTCTATATTTAACAAGATGGGATTACCTTCAGATTTCTCATTAAATCCAAGAACCTGGGGAGTTGATTATGGTTTTTATTATTCCTGTAGAACATGTACTTGTGTTCCCAGTTGATTAATATCCATAATCCTTTCTATTAATAACTGTTGCTGCAAGATAAGAGCACACATGAATTCAAAATAAAATATTGTCAAGTTGCTAAGCTAAATTTTAAAATCTCACACGATCACTATTCATAAATGCTGCTAACAGTCATATCTTCAATTATATTTTGATCCAAAGTATATATAATGGTACAATAAACTTCTAAAAGGAATGTAGTACAGTAATGGTTATATCTGCAATTGTTTAATTGTATTATTCATTCTACAGAAAATAAAGCTTTTTGTAATGTGTTTTTGACTTTTACTCCTGACCTGCACTTTTAGGAGGAAAGTGAAGGTATGACTGGAAGTTACAAGTTAGCTAGTAAGGGAAGCCAGAGAAGCCTGTCATTGTAAATGTCTGGTTTGACTTGGTATGGAAAGTTCTGAGTAGCTTTAGCATGGAACAGCATTAATGTAAGGAATTTACACTATCAGTTTTAAAGTTACATTATCTGAAGTGTCTAAGGGGCTGAAATGTCCAGTTCAAACTTCTAACACACAGATATCTAAGCAATACACTCACTGAAGACAGGTTTTATTTTGAAGGCATTTAACTCCTTTGTATCAGATACGGGGTAAATTCCAGATTGTGCTTGAGTGTGGACTTGCAGCAGCTACTGGCAGCATGTACATCTGTACTGGGGATAAGCTGATTCGTTTTGTTCTGAGTCCTGAGTCAGAAATACCCTTTCACCAGTGCTGTTTGGCTACAATCCCTCTTAGAAGGGATTCTGTCTCCTGTCAAAAGCAATGATGGCACCTGCAGGGAGCCTAAGTTCAGACCTTCTTTTTATGAAGGTGAGGAATTCTGGCAGCTGAAGGCTGTGTCCTTTGCAGGGAAAGACACAGGCTTGGGTTTTGTCCTGACTGTCACCCTGAGGTCTCACCATCCTGAACCTGAAGAGTTGTGGACTCTGGAATCTGAAGATGAGTTTGCCATCAGGCTTCAAGGAAGGTGCTCAGGACTGACTGCCCTTAAACACTGAAGAAAAGGGGAATATAGTTTAATGATACCTGTAGCTGATGTTGCTTCAGTAACAGAGCATCTGGTAAAAAAATATTTCCCTACCTTCCAGGCTGTGTACTTGGAAAGAAATGTGTGCTTGCATCAGGTGAATGCCCCAGATAACTGGGTTGATAATGTGGGCATTTAAGGATTTGTGCAGACTGGTTTAGCAGCTTGCTGCAGCTGAGGGGGGGTGGCTTTGCTTATCTCCACTCCCATCATGGACAGCCTGGACCTTCCTATGGAAAATGAAATTGTACCTTCTTTACAGTGTGCTAGAAAATACAGAGCTTTTCAGTTCCTAAAACCCAGCAAAGGTGTGGATAAGATTATGCAGCAGGATAACCTGTTGCAAAGCTGGGATCACATTCGGTTGTGTCCCTGTCGCTGTCCTGTGCTCTGATCATTTGTTTTGGCATAAAGCTGTTAATGGTAGGGGCAGATTAATTTGGTGTTTTGGAATGTACAGCACTGACTTGGTTGGGTCATGGAAGTGTTATTGTAAAGAAGCTAAAAATAAAATTACTCCTTAACCCTGGGTTTTGTTGCATTCCTCTTGGAAAAACTGATGGGACTATTTATGTGTGAGCAAGATATGGCAAAATTGAGACTGATTTTTGGCTGGTAGTGTGACTGAATGGGAGGTGCTGCTCCTTTTAGCTTTCCTGATAAAGCAACTGTGTTGGTGAGCCAAAGGGCATGACTCTGATAACTCCTGAGGGTGGGTATTCGAGTGTTTCAGCAGTTAATTGCTACCCATAGCCCTTAAACTTTGGGTAGTAACCCTTTTGTTGTGCTTTTGTTATGCACGTATCACTGTTTTGTAAAACCAACCTTTCTGTTCTGTGACTTGAACTTCCTTCGGGCTGGGACTAGTAAACACACTGTCAAAGTGAAGCATCTTTGTCTCTTAGGATGGTTTCTTCAGATGCTGTAGTGCCTCAGGAGATGCTTACACAAAGCTGTCATTATTAGAATATGTTTTCATGGGGGAAGGATGTGTTTCCTCAAGCTTTTTAGAAGCTGCGTGCTCTTTTTTTTCCCATTCTTTGGGCTCAAATTGGAAGGAGCACCGATTAAACTTGATGGTTTTATTTCAGATAAAGAATGATTCATCAGTTTCTGAGCGTTTTAGTTATGGTGAAGCTGCCTAAGCAGTGATAGCCAAAGTCCACCAAGTGCTTTTTCTTGCCAATGTAATTTAAACCAATAGGAGATACTGTTACTATTTCTGCGTGAGAAAATACTGATCAAGTGTGTCCAGTTCTGGAATTTCCAGCATGAGGAAGAAACAGACATATTGGAGGGTGGCCACAGAGATGAAGGAATGGGAGCCTGTCTGCTCTGAAGAAAGGCCAAGGGAGCTGTGCCTGTTGAGCTTGGAGAAGGCTCAGGTGGATCTGAGCAGTGTGCGTGGACACCTGAAGACAGGATGCAAAGAAGGCTGATCCAGGCTCTTTTCAGTGGTCCAAGTGCCAGGAGCAGAGGCCATGGACATCAGCTGAAACACGGGAGGTTCCCTCTGAACATCAGGAAACACTTTTTTGCTGTGGCAGTGATACCACAGGATGCCCAGGGGGGTGGTGCAGTCTCTCTCTGTGGAGATATTCCAAAGCTCTCTGGATATGGTCCTGGGTATCTAAGCTCAAGCTGGCCCTGCTTGAGCCAGGGGTGGATTGGAAAAAATGACCTCCAGAAGTCCTTTCCAACATCTTCCAATCTGTGATTCGGTGAACATCTGTTGAAGAGTATCCTAATTCTTCTGATGCAGAGGCCCAGTGTGGGAATGCAAGATTGGGGACTGAAGGTGATTAAAAATGCATTTTCTGAACCACGAGCTTAATGGAGGTGGGGTGGGGCAGGAAGGAGAAAAGTCAAAGTAACAAGCCAATGGAAAAGATAATCCTATTTTAATAGAAGGACTTTACTATGAAAACAATTACTATTTTCATGAGGGATTCTTTCACGTTACAACTATTTACATATATTGGATGATTGCTTGCTCTTACGGCAGAAGCCTCTGTTAGACTTCCTTTGACTTTCTTTTCTTAAGATGTATTATTGAACTTGGATCCTGAAAAATATTTAAGGCTCCCTCAGGTGGGGGTGGGTGCTGGAATATTTGTCCAAGAGTGATGCTTTAAGAGATCTTTGTAGCTTTACTTGTAAAGGCTTTTTTTCCTTTGTACTTGCATTCAGATTTCTCAACAAAGCACATTTTCGTGCTGCTATTTTTATTTTTAAGGTTCAGTGAAAAACACTGGACTGCTCACTGGTTTACTGTGTTGTCTTTAATTTTATATGTTAATTCTGGAACTGAAACTTTCTGCTGATGCTTTGACTGAAGCAGATAATTGAAGTGTGTCTGTTCAGTGCTCCTTTTAAACAAAGTGGAGCCAGTGTGTCTGCTGCTATGTGTGAAATGTTTCTTCGGTTCCCTTTTCCTACAGGCTAATTCAAGATGATGCTCTGGGAGGCTCTAGGCAGGCTTTGTGTCTGCGGGGGAAGATCTGTTCCTTTTGACTTGAGTTTTAAGCATCTAGATTGTGAAGTCAGAATCTCTTTGTTCATATTACATCACTGAAGCCTCTAGGTGTTGAGTCATCATTATATTTAGAGGGTGGCACACTTCTTTTTAGTCCAATATTAGTAGTCAATCTTGGACCCAGTGGAAGGTCACCCTAGCAAAGATGAAGTCAGGCTCCAAGGCTGGAAAGGAATGCAGACTTCACTCTGCCTTCCTGGTACACTGGCTGTTCCTTTGTTTTACTTTCAGTTTTTCTACCTTTTAAGGTTGGTGGTGGTTGATATGATAACATTATCAGAAGCTGCCACTTGAAGCAAACTGTGCCTTGTGCTGTGGAATCTCTAACAACTTTGCTTTGTTCTGCTTTATAAATGGGATCAGTGTTACTCCCTGGCATTCTCTGAAAATGGAAGTGTTTCTTTACTATACTCTGTCTATACATCTGATAAAATGAAAATACAGAGAGCTTGCAAACAGAGGCTGTAGGAACAGTGTCCTTCATGAATCAGAGCTGCCCTCTGGGAATCCTATTTTGCACTTTTCCCTGGGTGCTGGCTTGCAGACAGCCAAGCACTGCTTTTTTTGTATGATCATGGAAGCACTAAAATAAAGCTTTGGGAGGCTGTTCTTGCTCTGAGAAATATGCAGTCTAAAGTTCTTTTTCCATTGCATTGTTTCTTTTCTGTGACTAATTTCAAATGCTTTTCCTACGAACCATCTCTGAGCAATCCAGTGTTTTGTCTGAAAACACCTGTGACCTTCCCTGCTCTGCATCTCATATTCCATCTGACTGCTGAAGTGGTAAGCCTGACTTTTTCAACCTCATTATACAAGTTCTCTCTACAACTGGAAAAAGCTGTTGATATTTGGCCTTAAAATGGCCTTAAACCAAAGGAGGGTAGGCTGACATTAGATACTAAGAAGAAATTCTTCATTGTGAGGGTGGTCAGGCCCTGGCACAGGTTGCCCAGAGAAGCTGTGGCTGCCCCATCCCTGGAAGTGTTCAAGCCCAGGTTGGATGGAGCTTGGAGCAACCAAGTGGTGTAGTGGAAGGTGACCCTGCCCATGGCAGAGGTTGGAACTAGATCATCTTTTTAGGTCCTGTCTAACCCAAACTGTTCTGTGATTCTGTATTTGTCATTCATAAACCTCCCTCCCTTTTACCCCATGGTGTAGCTGCTGGACCTTGTTACCCAGCTCTGTGTTGGCGCATGGAATGGGATGTGGTGTTACAGCTCCTCCCTGTAGCTGTTGTTCCTGTGCTTTGCTTACAGGTCAGGTGTTCTGTTGAGGAGCTCAGATAAGAGAAGCAGTAACTTGATGAAGTTGGATGTACTGTAGCATGTGACTGACAGTAAGATCCACAAAGCATCTCAGTGTCTGGAACTCCTTATGTCTCAAGCCACAGCAACCATAAGGAGCTGAGGTTTTACTGGAGAAGGGGCAGTAGGGAAGTTCACCTTCACTGACATTTGGGATCTGTTGAGTATTCATTCTGGTTTGGAGGCAGAAAATGAGTTAATTTTGATTGGTGTATTTTGCATATTCAGAATGTCAATGCATATTTATAAGGAGATTATTTAAGGCTGCTCTTGTGGCTCTTAACAAGACAACTTGAATTTATGTACGTGTATAGGGTCTGATGGTAATTTCCTCTGAGGCGATCTGCAGAATTTCCAAAGGAGCTGTAAGGAGTTGTCAGTCTAGTTTAGGCATTCCTCCCGTCTTCTCTTGGGTTGTTCTGGAGATTTTGCTGTTGGCATGCAGGAATTTCCCAGCTCTGAATATTCCTCAATCGAATCAATGTACAATCCTGCTCTGAAAATGTGGTTTGGTGTTTTTGTGGTGGTGCTGAAACCAACTAAACCAACCAAAAAGTTAGTAACAAGTATTTCTGGGTCTGAAAGGCTACCGTCTGTCATGTGGATGCTGTCTAATAATTGTTACAGTACTTGAGGTTATTTTCCCATCCATGGACAGCGTTCTTGGTAGCACAAATGCCCCTGTTTTGATGGGAGAACGTGCCTGGCAAAAGACCAACTGGGTTAAAGGTAGGCCTGTATTCCTTGCAGCTGAAATCTGAAGTAGTGCTTCAAAGCATTTAACTATACTAGTTATTTGTAAATTACAAAAATAAACTGATTAATGTTCTTTCCAGAACACACAAGACAGCAGTTACTGTCTGCTTTTTAAATTTGGAAACGTACTTTTTTCCTTAAGAGCAACTATGGAAAAATTCTTCTAGTGTTGGCTTTCTGTGGCTGTATTCTACTCTGCAGTCTAGAGGGAATGTGTTATCTCAGACCAGGGTGGGTGGGAAATCTTTCCTGGGAAAGGACCATTCAGAGTAAGTATTTCCTTTTTTTTTTTTTTTTTTTAAATACAGGAATATAAATTTCTTATCAGTTCTACTAAAATACAGACTTTTGAATAATGAGACATTTTAACAAAGGTGTCAGTAAATCCATGCCAAGGTTTATGAGGGCCTTCTGTTATGGCATGAGAAAACAGGCTCTGGGAGCCATAGGGAATTGCAGGGGCTTGTGTGTAAGTCAGTAAAAAATCATCCTCTTAATTACTCCTTTCTCCACCACAGTGGACACTGTAGGATAAACTGTGGGTAGGTCTGTTAGATATCCCTAAACACTGTACAAATTTAGGTTAAGATTCCACTTGGCAGTTGTCTGCCTCCTGTAATAGGTTGAGCTAAATTCCTGGGCTCAAATGCCTTTTGATCTTTGAGGAAGTGGGATCTGGCCTGAACACTGAGGTTGGTGTGGCTTTCCTCTGAACTCTACCAGGGTTAGCTGGAATAGGGGTTCAGCCGGGACTTCTGCTGACAGAGTTTTGGTAGTCAGTTTTTTTTCCTTCTGATTATCCTGCTTGAAAATACTGGAGTTTGACTGCATGTACACAGAATATCGAGCCTTTCTTTTCCAGGATGATTGCGGGATATGTTGTTTTCTGGGATCATAAGATTTATTGTAACTGGTGATGCTTGCTATTCTTGACCAGTGTTATTCCTGTTTTAGGGTTTTTTTCCTTTTTTTTCCTGTCTGGCAATCTAAGGCATGGCATGTTTTTGTAAAGCAATAAAAGCTGAGATGATAAAACACCATCTTACACTTGGAATAAACCACAGCCATGACCTCTGCAGGAACTTCCTTGGGTCTAATTGAAGCTGTTGCTGGCACACTGCATATTAAAGGAAGAAGTCAACCCTTCAGGTATCTGCTGACACGAGCAAGAGCTACAGCTCCCAAAGGGAAAAGCTGCCTTTATGTAATTTATAGAAAAGTCTTTGGTTTGTTCCACTAAATAGTTCTTATCAGCAAATATCTGCTAATAATCAAACACAGTTTTGCCCTTCTCTCTCCAGCAAATAGTCACTGTGAAGTCAACAAAAATCCTGTTTTTCTATCTGATAGTAATCAAAAAGTGCAGTAAAGCCATTCTAATGTAGTTAGGGCAGCAGCTGTTCTTTATTTTAATAGCATCAGAGGTCCTAATCCATCCACAAGTTCTGATATCAGTTTTCTGGCCCAAGGAAAAGGCTGCTAAATGAAGGTCAGCCTTCATTAGCAGTCTATAAAGACACTGCGTTTACAGAAGCAACCTTACAGTGTAATCACATTCAAAACAGTAAATTTACAACTCTAATTACCACTTATTTAAGAGAATTTCTCAAATCTTTCATACAAAATATATGGTAAGAACACTGTGCAAGAGTTAAATGTAATTAATAAACTAATGCTTAATAGAGATGCGTAAAAATCATGCTTGAAGAGGAATATTGTCTTAGAAAATGAGGTGTATGGGGAGGTGGTGTGAGAAAGTACGGGGTGGAGAAGAAGGAGATGGCAGCTTTAAGATTGTGGCATTAATTAAGACAAAATCTGCAACAGATTTGACCACAAAGTTGAGAGGTCATAGTTGAATCAAGGTGATACGAATTATCAGTTACTCCTGTGCATTTGAAAACATGTGTTCTTCCATGCCAGATAAATTCCTGATTCTTTTCCATCTGGTGGAAATTTTAGCATTTGCTGCAGTAGTGCCAAGATTACTCCATGGTTTTGTTCTCAGATCCAATCCTGGGGCAACAAGATCTGTTGATAAACTATACCATTCCATCAGGGAGGATTTTGTTCAAGTTCTCCGTTTCTTGTGTAGTGTGTGTGTGCATGTACTTTCTTTAATTATCTTGGTTTGATGTGATTACTTTTAGGTTATTTTCTTCTAATTCGATTGCATTTTCTGGACAGTCTACCCTGCTTAAGTTACATAACTTTTGTACTGGGCTTTGAAACTTAATCCAGAAGCAGAGGCATTGCAGATATGGTAGATGTAATGTATTTGTCTCAGAGGGATAAGAGAAGCCTTCCATGTGATACGGACTAATGAGCTGGAAGTTAAGATGACAGTAAAATGGGAAAAAAATTTACCGTATCTCTGGCAAGAGAGTAATGAAAGTAACTCTTGCACTGCAGCAGGGTGGACTCAAGTCTTTGTGTGTTGTCTTTACCTGGCCTTGTGGTGAGTTAAAAAACCATAAAGACACTGTAAGACTGCAGCATTCAGAATTAGAAATTTTGCATTTCATGTTACTGGAACCAGTACAGGGGAGAAATCTGATGGTTTCATCCCTGTGTTTCCAGCATGTGACTGGCTTATGAGGGAAGAACAAACTGGGAACTTCAGAAGATGCAGAGGAAGTGAGGTACCAGCCCTGAATGGAGGGGGAAGAAGTCCCCTGTGTTAAGCCCTCAATACAGACTGGTGTGTACCATGGGCTGACTTACAAAAGCCATGATAAAGTCAAGAAACACGTCTCTTCTGTTTTTATTCTTCATGACTCTTTTGGATGCTGATTATTTTTTTTTAAATTTCTTCTTGAAAGCTTTTGGTTGTTTTTTTTTGTTTGGTGGTTTGTTTTTTTTTTTTTGTTAAACAGCTGGAGTTTGTGGTATCCCTGACTCAAAGCACAGTCAGTTCACTGAGGCTGAAATAGCAGCAGTCTTGAAGAGAGGGGAATGGATATTTCACATGGCTGAGGTTGTGTTGCATGGAGCCACAGGACCATTTAAATCAGCCTTCTGCCAGTTTGGGGGCTGGAGTTCTTACTTGGCTTTCTTTGATTTCCTGGGACAGGGCCATGTACAGGCTGAGAGCACTGACACAGGCCAGAGGCTGCCTCCCTATGTGATATCAAACATTTGTAATATACCTTACCAAGCTGGCACTGCTTGCTTTCACTTTTCTGCTTTTGCAAAGCTTCTCCCAGGAATGCTTCCTTAGCAAGCAGAGACACATTTTGGGATATATAATGTTAGATGCTTAAATGAGTAACTTCTGGACCCATTCAGTTCTTACATATTGGGGATCCCGTTCCTCTAAATAAACGTACAGGGCTGCTTCAAACTGTCTGACTTGAGCAATTTAGTCACAGACACTTCCAAATTCCTTTAAAATCTGCTGCTGTCAACAGGAGCTGTGGAAATTTACCACAGAATGCTGTTATGTTGTCCTTCCTTTCTGTGTCCTTCTGTAAATCCCTTTATCTTTTGCATCTGTAACTACAAATCTTCCTTTGAGGTGTTTCTTTACCGGGTGTCCATTCTACCTGCTGTGTGCTCTGTGATGCAGCTGCTCCTGTGATTGCTCCTGTTTGCCTCACAGTTAAGAGGGAGAAATACTGCACAAGTGGTACAGGAGTCTTTGTTAGGAAGACAATCTGTCTTCCATTTTTTATATTCCAGTTTCAAATGATTTAAATAAAAAAGCTTCTACCTTTTAATAAGTATTTCCCAAAGAAATTGTTTTATTGTCTTAATCTATCACTCTTACAGTTCTGAATGGAAGTTTTTCTGACTCGCTGCTGGTTTGTGACCTACATACAGCAGATGCAGTTTGCCCTGTGCATGTATTTAGATTTTGAGAATTTTTTTGGTGGAGCTGTCACTTACTGAAGCAGAGTTCTGATTATCTATTCAGAACCCTGCTGCATCACAGTCTTTCTGTTGATCTAAAATGTATGATGTGATTGACGCCGTGTGGCGACAACAAAAGCAACTGCTTAAAATAGCTGCTCCAAGCTACGTGTCTGTATTCCATGTGTTTACTTCAGGTCTAAGAATTAAATCCTTATCTGATATTTGTCAGTCTTGAAACAGAAGGAGATGGTTGTACACCTTATCAGTATCTTGAGTGAAGATGAGATTTTTCCATGTCTTCCATTCCCAGCACAACCCTGTTATTTTTCCAGCCCATTCTTTCTCTAACTAACAAAAGGCGGGGGGGGGGAAGGAAGTGTTGCACAGATCTGCACTTGGTATGAGAATTAGTTTCATGTAAAAACCAACTACTTTCTAGTGGTATAGCTGAAGAGGAGAACGGGTGGTGGAGTTTGAACATGATCAATAACAGGCACTGGATTTTCAGAAGAATCTTTATAAGGTGAAAGTCATGTGAAGACAGTGACTTTTTTAGAATTTTAGGTGGTTTGGGTGCTGCAGGTATGCAGTATACAATTTCTGGATAATCCAATCTCCTTGAAATATTTGGTACCTGCCCTGCTTTTTCTTCTACTTCCACATTAGCAGTTAATGCCCTCCCAACCTTGTTTTGTTATTGAAGGACATTGAACTCTCCTTTATTCACGTTCTTGTAGCATAAGGACTGGTGTTAACCCCAGACCTACAAAACATGAGTTGTGTCAGTATAGTGATCTTGATTTTTAAAAGAATTTTAGTTTCTTGTTAATGCATTCTGTTTTTTTGACCTGAGTTGCCACCTGTAGGTTGATTTTTTTGTTGTTGTTGTTTGTTTTTTGAGGTCATACCTTAGATGTGTGTTTGGCAAGGTGAAAGGGCGTATTTGCAACTGGCATTCTCACATAGAAACATTGCTTCTGAAAACTGGGGTAAAAACACTGACACTATGGAATTTGAGATTAAAATTATGAAAATAAAAATCACTGTTCCACTTCTTCCATGTCTTCCATTCCCAGCACACCTTGTTGCACCTGATGATTGTGCAGCACGTGATCTTGATAGTGAAGGTAAACTTGATTTATACACACTAAGACTATTTACAAGGTGTAAACGAAAATCCTGGCTGGTACAGAAAGAAATCACAGACTTTCTGTGGATAACCCAGCCCACTGTGTGTGAGCTAAAGGCCATCAGGGTGTGTGTGCTCTGGTTCATGGGTGCCATCTGCTGACTCCTCCCTGCACCACACAGCACTTGCTGTTGGAAGAGGGAAAGATAATACATATTAAGGAATGTAGTTTTAAATACCCTGCCACTGGAATATTAAATACAAAATACGATTTTTAATCCTTGCTGGTTTTGTGGAGTTAGAACAACAGTGTTTACCCTAAATATGTTTCAATTTCATTTCAGCCCTGCAAAATAGAGGAATTATTATTACTCTCAGATTTTCTTTTGCAGTGTTTTTGCTTATGGTGGACCTAGATCTTGACTTCTGCAGCGCCTGAACTCAGCTTCTAGCATTTTATCTTCAACATTTCTGAAGTTTTTCCTCATTCCATGTGTTTATTCCATCAGTGGTATCCTCTGTATAGCTAGGAAGACGGGCTGAAATAATTTCTTTGTTGTGCTTGCCTGCAAACCTGGTAAAATAGGTTCTGTTGTCCCTTGTAACCATACCAGCAGCACTACCAGGTAAAGTGATATAAATAGGTGACTACACCTGATTGAGTAGCAAAGCTGAGAGAAGGGGCAAACTGGAGGAGAACAGTTTAGTTTTAGACCCTAGAGTAGTTTAGAGCCCGCTGATTAAATTGGTTTTAAAATCAACTTCTGTTTTGTCTTGCTTGTCATAGTTTTCGTTAAAACCTAAAATCAGTTTATTGCTTTGAGTCACTCAGCTGAACGTTGGTGAGTATCTACTGAGTAGGAATTCAATCCTAATAAATATGACATATGTAATGCTATCGTCATGGGCTGCTGTAAATCAAATCTTTTTCTGCCAAGGGCTCCATCACTATAATGTGAGATTCCAGCTAATCCTCTGTCATGGAGCAGCTTTGCTCTCCATGCTACAGAGAGGAAGCACAACCAAATGATTATTGGTCTAGTTAGGACTTGGGACCCAAATTGTGTACAGGTTTATCTTTCTCTCCTGACCAGGATGCTATTACTCTTCCACCTACTGTAGCTGGATGTTGTTGGGATAAATGGAATCACAAAGTCATTAAGGTTGGGAAAGACCTCTGAGATCATGGAGTCCAACCATTAACCCAGCACTGCCAAGGGCACCACTAATCCATGTCCCCAGGTGCCACATGCACCCACCTTTTGAGCACTTCTGGGGAGGGTGATTGCACCAATTCCCTGGGCGGCCTGTTCCAATGCCTGGCAACCCTTCCAGTGAAGAAATTTTTCCTAATATCCAATCTAAACCTTCTCTGGAGCAAGGCCATTTGCACTCATCCTTTCGCTTTTTATCTGGGAGAAGAGACCAAGCCCCACCAGAATACAGCCTCCTTTCAGGCACTTTTACAGAACAAATGTATCCCAGGAATGATTTAAGGCACTTAAGTCTGGCTGTTACAGGGAGCCCCTCATAATTTTTTTTTTTTTCCTTTTTGGTAAAGGAAAGGAGTGGGAGTACTGTTGCATTAAGATTATTAAAATCTGGTCCATGTTTATGCATAGTTATTGTTTTATTTGGCAAAGCCCTACTGAAGTATATAGGATTATTTGAAAGCAAGGTAATGCATAAGATGGATAAAGTTTCATCCTGGTTTAGATGAATGGCATCAGCTAAAATATGTAGTAGTAAATTATTTAAATACATTTACACTGTTTTTTGAGAAAAATGAGAAGATTGAGTACTTGTGCTTTTCATAGCACAGCCTTGCTAAGGAGACTACTTTTGGTAAAAATAACTTGATAAAAAGCTCTACTTTTAACTTTGAATCTTCTAATTTAAAAATAAATCACTTGTGCCTTTTCCCCTTGACTGCTAACGGGTGGGGAGAAATCTTTGGTATTCTTATCTTTATGGGGGAGGTGGAATGTCTTCGATATGCCCAGAAATACTTAGCAGAGCTAATTGGTGTCTAATGGGTACAGTCACTATCTAATGTGAAAAGGTAGTTAATGAACGGACTGGAGAGAATGCTTCCTGAAATATTTGAATACATCAGTAGTTTTAAATGCATAAAACATAAGGAAAAAAAAAAGTAATTTTCAAGTCATGCAAATAGAAGGACTGATCTCTTTGATGGGATTATTGATTATCTTAACTGTGTTAGGACTGTGATGCTTGTTAGTACAGCACCTAATACAATGTCCTAGACTCCAGAGGAATGAATAAACACAACCAAAATGAATAATGCAACACTAGTGATGCCAGGAACAGTTGTTTTAGGTAGATATGACTCATGTCCCTTTAATACCTTAAGTAATTTTGGTGCTATCGTGTCATATTTATGCAACTTGGACTTTTCAGTGAATCCTAAGCCAGAACATTTAATTATGAACTTCCTTCTCTAAGGTAATAACTAAAAATGGTTTTGCTGTGTGTAGAAAAAAATTAGCATAATATATTTGCATGAACTGTGATGATTACTTTTTTCTGTATTCTTAGTATGTAAGAGCAGATAATAAACCTTCCTACAGTTGATTGTTTCTGCAGTTTGGTTTTTGTGTCGCATGTGCATATTCACGCAATGTGTGTGCAACCTTCAGGAAAATAATTCTAATATGGAAGCTCACTGTGATTTTCTTGGACTAGTAGAACAGTCCGGTAATTTTAAGAACGGCAGTTTAGGCAACTCAGACTGGGCACAAGAAATTTTTTAGGTAGAGAGACAACTCATCACTGCAAGAGTTACCGTTTTATTTGCAAAGCAGTTTGCTCTAACTGGAATATCTTACTTCTGCTGGCAATGGTGGAAAAGCCTATAGGCCCACTAGCTAAAACGTGGTTTCGTATGCTCAGAAGCCGTTGTGATGAGTTATATTGTAATTGAAAATTTGGGTAAACGTAGTGAGATATTTAAAATGTATCTTACAGTGATATTTAAGTGGCAGTCAAGGAGGAGTCGACAGAGATTTGTCAGACAAAAGACAGAATCTTCTTTAAGCTCTTGGCAATACAAAGTACATTGTATTATTTGACTTTGAATTTGACTTCTCTCTACTTCAGGGTTTTTTGTGTGTACAAGTAAGCAGACTGTCCTGCTTTTCCTCATGTGCATTATAATTAAAAACCTCTAATGAGAAGGTCTGAAACCAACACATTCCTTTTTGAGTCTGAGAGTGGTAACAAGTGCCCTTTTGCCTGGGTAGGATGGGAATTGTTTTATTAGGTTCATCCATGTGTTAGACTAAGGCATGCTTTGTCTTCGCCAGGGGTGTTTGTTCCCCAAATTACTATTGCTGTCCTGAGCAATTAAGTTCCTGCATTGTATCTTTACAGGATCACACAGACATGGGTTGGAAGGGATCTCTGGAGGCCATCTGGTTCAGCCTCTGCCTTCAAGTTTAGGACTGTTGCCAGCACTAGTTGAGGTCAACTCTGACTTTTTTCATCAGCTCTTGAAAACCTCCATGTAACTCACAGCCTCTCTGGGCAGATGACACCTGTATTACCCTTCAAGTGAATTTTTTCTTTTTTATTTTTTTTTTTTAATTGAAACAGAAGTCTTTGCTCCTTCTTTACTATTTTACTTCATTTGCACTTTCAGCACATTTGCAATTTGCCGTGTTGCCCAGAGTGCTTAGGAAGATACTGAGCAGTGCGTGCCCTGATACTGACCCTTGTGATATTCATCTTGTTATTTTTTGTCAAGTGGATGTTAAGCACTTGATAATTAGTGTTCCAGCCTGTCAGTTCAGCAAGTTCTCAACCCATTTTAACAGTCTGATCGTGCAGCCCATACTTCCTCAACTCACAAACGAGATCGTCAGGTCAGGATTTAGATAAGTCGGTCTTAGTGAAAGCTCTTTAAAGTGCTTATGAAACAGGTGATATTTGCATTATATTTGAATGCTTAGTATTAGTGTATTATTTCTCATGCCTGTGGTTTTGTTTTTTTAATGTCTGAGAGTGATTTTAAGAGCTCAGTTTTCCTTCTGTGAGCTACTGGACCCTGAAGCCTCAGCTGCTGAACAGCCAAAGAAATGTTGTTTGTTCCTTGGAAGCAGCTGAGCCCTGGGAAAAGCAGGCTTCCAGAGCAGGACATAGCAGGGGAGGAGAAAGGTAAAGAGGAAGAAACCTGCAGTGCAGCAGAGTTTTGGTAAGACAGGAGCACAAGCTGCAGAGACACTGGAAAGGGACTTCCCAGGGAACCAGAGAACACACTGAGTTTCCTGCAGTGCAGAAAGCCACTTTATTGCTGGATGGAAAGCCCCCCGCAGAGTAGTCCTTCTATCTCTGAGGATGCAGCAGAAAGGGGTATATTTGCTTCCAGCTGTGTTTCATTTCTATTTTCTCACCGTGGGGCTTCTGTATTTTAAAATGCTCAGATTCCAGTCTTCAGTCACAGATAACTGCATCGTGTGCTACGTCAGCAGGCGTAGAGCCAGCAGGCTGAAGGAGGTGATTTATTTTATTTACTGGTGAAGCAATATCTGGGATAGCGTGTCCTGTTTTGGGCTTCTGCACACAAAAAAAAGATGTAGACAAGCTGGAGAGGGGCTCCAAGATGGAAGGGGAGAGCATGTAATGAGGAGAGCCTGTGTGTGGGATTTGGTTTGTTCAGCCTAAGGAGAAGAATAAGACTCTGGAGGGACTTAATTGTCCTCTGCCACCAAGTGAGTGCAGAGAAGAGACAGACAGACTTTTCTTGCAGGTGCACCACAGAAGGCAGCAAATAAACCCAGTCAGAATTTGCCACCTCAAAACTTAAAAGGAAAAAGCAGTTTTCACAATGGGTAATCACTGAATCTGCTAAGAAGATTGAGGAAGCTGCTAAGAAGGCTGAGGAAGCTCTATCCTTGGAAGATTTTTTGGAAGTTGACTGAACAGGGCCCTGAGCAATCTGATTTGACCTTGAAGCTCTCTGTGCCTTGGGTAGGAGGTTGCACCAGATGACCTCCAGAGGTCCCTTCCAATGTCGATTATTCTGCTGACCTGTAAAACATAGGTTTACCTGGCACTTTATTGGAGTATCCTGGAAAGTAATGTGGGTTTAGGTATGTGGCTGTTCTTTTGTGCTTTGACTTTTGAAGGTCATTCAGCAAAATCAGTCATTTCTTTGTGCTGTGTTTCTCTTAGGGCTTTGTAAAGCATTTAATCTTTCCCTGTGAAGATTGACATCTGCTGAAGAAAACTGATTCACTGTGTTTGGTGCCAGCCTTTTTCTTGTCTAATTGGCAAATGTAGTTTCCTTGTGTATAACCTGCCATAGATGGAGTGTGGGTGGTTGCAGGCCTCTTAGAATTGTGCTTTTATTTGGACTTATTCCTGGCCCTTCTGTGCATTGTTGTTACTACAGATCAGAAGTTCTCATCTTAGTGTTCCTTCCTGCTTAACTAGAAAGAAATGGAAAATAGATCAGAATTCTGACACCAACCTAATCTTTTTTGCATTGATTAAATTTAATTTTTTTCCACATAGTGGCCGAGTACCTGGTGCTGAAATTCTTAGTTTCTGACAACCTCTGCTAAAGGAAGCTGTCTCTGGACTGAATCTGGCCAGAGTGGGTCTGTTGTATTTGTGTGTGGATGTGGTATTTCAGACTACTTTTGAACCTAGTTTGTGTTGTCTGGACTGAGCATGCCTGGAATGCCTCTTCCACTTCAATTTTGTCCCAAGAAACCCAATTTGCACACTCAGCCTGAGCACTGGTGTAGAACAAAGTGTGATAGGTGAGGGTTGTCAGGAGGTTTGCTTCAAAAGCACAATCCTTGTCTGAATTAAATGCAAATACACTTGCACCTATAAAATACTGTTGTGTATGTGAAATGTATTGAAGTTGAGATTTTTCTTACCTGCTTGTGGAGACTTAAAACTTATACCTGGGGCCATATATAACATGAGCCTAAGTCATGTAAACTCTCTAAAACATTTTAAAAGAAAAATCTATTTTTGGTAACGAGTGACTATTGCATTACCATGGATTGTCTTCTTATCTCTACGTGTCTGTGTTGTGAAGGTACTGAACAGCCATCTACAAATATGATATGCTAGGGTGTGCTTGGCTGAATTTCAGATGTGGAGAGAGAGAATAAAAAACAGAGGGGACAGAAAGGCAAATAATGGGAGAGGGGAAAAAATGTTAAATGTAGGGTTTGATTCAGTCCTTAAATTATAGTGTGAAACGTTAAATATGTAGAAATTCATGCCTGGTGAACCTGATGATGGTCTGTGGTGAGGTGATGACCTCAGTGGATGAGGGGAAAGCAGTAGATACTCTTTATCTTGACTTTAGGTCTCTTGGCACTGTCCCCTGTACCATCCCCATGCACAAATGAATGAAGTAGGTATTAGATGAGTAGACAGTGAGGAGGATTGAAAAGTGGCTCAGCTGCTGAGCTAAAAGGGTTGTGATCAGCAGCACAAAGTCCTGCTGGAGGTCAGACATTGGTGGTGCACCCCTGGGGTTGCTGCTCAGGCCAGTGCTGTACATAAGCATCTGCTGTAGAAGAGTGAAGAAGCTGAATCCAGACTCTTCTCAATGTTTTTCAGTGGACACAAACTGAAAAAAAAAAGGAAAATTAATTTAAATATTAAAAAAAAAGTTTATACTAAAACCTCTCTTTATGGTGAGACGGTCGGTCAAGTGTTAGCACAGTTTGCCTAGAGAGACTGTGGGCAATCTTTGGAAATAGTCAAATCCTGACTGGGCATGACCCTGAGCAACCTGCTCTAGTTTGACCCTGCACAGAGCAGGGGGTTGGACTAAATGATCTCCAGACTTGCCCTCCAGCTGCAGCTATTCCCTGATTCTTACTCATCTTCCTTCCTTTATAAAAAAGTCACAACTTCATGCAACACATTCCTAAAAAAGCTCTGTATGAAGCAGAATTTTCTGTGTACATTCAGGAGTGTTGATGTGCTGGTATCAGACTACTCCTGGTTCCTGTTTGTCCTCACTTAAATTTATCATTGCAGACCACTTAATTTAAAATGATCAATTGCTCATACTGATTTAGCACTCCCTAGAATAATTTTATCACAGATTTTATTACACAAATTTGGGCACTTCTCTGACTGGCACTTGTTGAAGTTTTTACCCAAATTAAAATCAAATTCTATGGAAGTAAAATAGCTTCTAGTATGTTCTTAGGTTTAGGTTGTAACAATCTCTTATTAGATTTGGATTTGAGACTGTATTCCCAATTTACTCATAGGCATAGCCTACTGTTTTCTGTGCTTCATTGTCTCTTTTGGTAGAAAGCATCTCTAAGTCTTGGAGCATTCCTTTTTTTCTCCTGACTTGAGTCATCACCACAAAAGCTGGAGTTGATTCAGCTTCCCAATTCTTATCTGGCTCCTTAAATCCAGTTGGCCTGGTTTAATGCTCACTTACGTGTGCTTTGCTGGCAATGTAAAAACTTGAATGACTTCAACCGAACTCTTGTTCCTCTTCTGATGTCTTTTTTGTTCTTTTATGCTGAGTATGTCTCAAATACCTCTGCCCTGGTTCCAGGTGGCAGGCCCACACAATTCATCAAAGTTTATCTGTGCTCAGCAAACTTCAACTTTAAGAACTTTTCTTTCCCTGGTTCTGTGGCTGCAGAAATGTATTGACCAGCACAGCCTCTGAGCTGAGCTGACCACGCACTTGGGTATCACGACTCCCATGCTTTCTCCCAGGCTATTTCATTATTCAGCATTGCTGGTAAGCATCTTCCCTGTGAATCATGGAGCCTGTGATTCTGATGTATTGGAAGATGCAAAATGGTGTGAGATAGGAATGTGCTCAGGTTTCTTTTTTTCCCCTCTCCAACTCGATCACTCTTACGTACTCATGCCACTGTTTTACATTTCCGTTTCAAATTTATCGCCTTCTTTGCTCTGCATTTATTCCCTCCCACACTTAAACATCCTTCAAATCGCTCCTCTCTTTTTCTTTCCCACAGCAGTGCCAATCATCCTGCCCTGTTAACATTCCCACAGACATCTTGGAGCTTGTTCTTCAATGACAAGAGTGTATTCACTTCCTATGCCACCGTCATCTTTTCTCTATCTCCTTAAATTGTGCTGAGGTGTTGTGAAGTGACACAATCACTTGTCTTTCTTTACCTGGAAGTATTCTACTGTCAAACCTTGGGAATGCAGTGGCTTTTTCCGAATGCTAGTTACGTTACCTTACCCAGTCCTGATCTTTCATGCTTTGAAGACTTTGAGCCATTGGCAGATCTGTGAATGCTGACCTGGTGCATGAGTTGTCCTGGGTCACGTGTGGGTTGTCATAAATATGACAGATAAAATTGCTGCTAATAATACAATTCAATAGAAGATATTCACAGCCTTCCCACGGATTGGTACTTCCGCTGCTGGCACTGAAGGGAGTGTTCTCCTCTTCTGCACTTGGTTCTGCACCTGCCTGCTCTCCAATGGCAATTTTCTGTTTGAAATTATTTATTGTATGTGATCCCCCTTATCTATGAGATTTCATTTACTGAAATAAACCATACTAGACGAAAATCTAATAAAGATTCTGTTCAAAAAGAGTTCAACTCTAAACTTTTGCTGCCTGATTTTAGCATTCAAGTGTATGGATTGCAATGATCTCTTTCAAAACACTGTCCAAAAATCTCTTGATTTTGTGCAGGCTTGTGCTTGCTACCACCTTTCGGCCTGTATTTAAGGAAGCTGTATTTATGTTCGTCCAGTCATGGGGTTTTATGAGTTGGTGACACAACCCCAGACTGATGAAATTTAAGGTTGTTCTAACCCCCTGCCTTTGATTTGAGGTGAAAGTTTCAGATGTTTTTTATTAGTATTTATAAACAATGCACTAAACCAAGAAAGCACTCAAATAATGACATCTCAAAAGTAATTTAAGAGTCAAGATTAAATGGTTAGAAAACTTTATTCTGCAAAAACAGGATGTAGAGGGAACACAGGATTCTCTTTTTCTAGTTCACCCACTTTGAGTGGCTTTCCAGATTGCAGCAGATTCTGTACATTGATAAATGGAGGTCTGAGATAGTGGAAAGAAAGAAGCTTGGGTTTGGTTCTCTGTTATCTGCCATTTTGAAGACTGAAATCTCTGTCTGGGATCTGTTTGTTCTTTCCTTTGAATTTAAAACTGCATGGACTTCAGGTCACTTTTATTTATGTAAGTTCTTCTGCAGTGTTCTGTTACTTAACAAATTCATGTTGTAAATACCAGTGCCTCTGGGTTCCCATTTACCAAAGGAAGTAATACTTCAATTCAGACAAAGCAAATTCTGTACAACTGAATTCTCAATCATTATTACATATAAAGAATTATGGAGAGACAATAATAAAAATTATTAAAATATTACAAAAATTATATTGGTTGCAGCATGCAGCTGTCCTGTGGATTATAAAATCACTGTTTGAGAGCAATGAATTTTTAACAATAGAAAAAATGCCTCTGGATTATTTTTCTGCCTTTTAAAATTTTGCTTTGAAAAAATATTCCTTTGATCACCTTTTGCTCTAGAAGTAGTTCTTAACCTGTAATCCTGTCTACATTTTAGGGGCAGAGGAACTGCCCCTAAAACCAACTGCTGTTGGTTTTGAGCATTAAGCTTGCATAAATGTTTTACTTCAGAAATTTGTGTAGTAGGAAATAAGCTAGCAAAAATAATTATTTGTGTTTATCTTGATAAATGGAATAATTTCATTAGCGAATTGAAATACAGCAGTTGTTGTAACAGGAATGGCTCAAAGGCATTAGAGGAAAAGTTGAAGATGTGGGCCATTAAAATTTATGTAATTTTTTTCTAGACTTACATTGATGTTTAAAAAATCCTAGCAATGCCTTGAAGATTCTCTGTGGCACAATTTTGTACTTGGTAACTACTGTGTCTTCCAGAAAAGCTTTTGTAATCTATGTACTTTCCAAATGCCCCATCCCTGGAAACAGCCAAGGTCAGATTTGACAAATTGCTCATTGCAGGAGGGTTGGACTAGATGACCTTTAAAGGTCCCTCCTATGATTCTGTGATATTAAGTAGCTTTTGAACATTTGTTTTACAGATTTGTAGCTAACTCCACGTGTAAGTGGATGTTAATATAGAAACCTGTCTGTCTGTCATCCAGCTTTTCCTTCGTAGCTTTACAGAAACAAGGAAGCAAGTTGGGACTATCATTAGGGATGCCAGAATATGTGTCTTTATGCGTGAGTGTGGTTTCAGTCCCTGTGGGTTTGTGTTGCTTGCCAGGGTGGGCTCAGTTGAAGCCCCTGTGGCTGTACACTGCCCTTGGTCCATGACCACTGTGCTCTCTTGGCTCATAGCCTTGGCAGACTAATGGGAGTCTTTTGGTGCTTAGCAAGGGGCTCTCCTTTCATGTGCAAATTTTATATATTATGTTCATCACTGCAGTGAAAGTGATGCCTTGAAGGCTTCAGTGGCCTTCTCTTAGGACAGTCTAACATGGAGCAGACTGCCCCGAGACAATCTGTGACTTGATACAGGAATTGTTTTATTGGGAAATTGGTTCTTTTTAAAATCTGCTCACTGTATATGGCCTGGTTCATGTCTCTTCAGAAATTTGGCTGCACTGTTGGTGTATGTAAAATACTTCATAAATGGCAACCAGACATTGCCATCACATTTTAGGATGCTACAAGCACATTGACAGAACAGGAAACAGTAACTCTTTCAGTTGCTCTGTCCAAAAGATAGGACACTATTTTTTGTTCAAGCTGTAATTCAGTTATCTTCGAGGATGTTTCTTGGCCCGTGACTGTCTTCAGTTTTTTCCATGTGTTACAGAAACACAAACATGCTTGAGACACACGCTGAGATTCATTCCTACTCTAAATTACTGCATCAGCTGCAGGGCTTATCCTTTCCATGAGAAGGGGTTGCTATCATTGCATATATTCCAGTGTTAGAACACTCTTTAGCACTCTTTCAAGTGCTAATTTAAAGAGTTGTGACTTCCTCTGTTACACACATTTTGGGGCATGAATTTCTTCTTGTTCAAGTCAATGAAACCAGTGCCATGGAATGAAACAAAGCAGTTCCAAGTGATCCTTTGAGAGAGCAGGTGGTACAGCCAAGGTGCCTCTTGCTTTGTGTTGTAGTATCTGAGCCTAAATTTGTCTCTGTGGCCTCAGGAAAGTGTAACATAGTTGGTGCTATCTCAAGTGAACCAAAGCAGGATTTTGCTTGTCCATCGTAAGTTGAAGGATGAATATGAAGTTCTGACTGTAAAATCTCAGCTTATGACTAAAATGTACAGATATTACTTTAAAAATTCATATTAAATTGCAAATTAATACTTAAATCTTTTTTGTCTTTTAAAATGAAGAAACAGTTTTCTACAGTAAGCTCTGCTTGCTGCAAGAAAAAAGAAATGGTTGAAACAAATCCATATTTTATGGTAAACATTAGTATGGAACACCTCACATCAAGGGGCACAAGGTGGAGAGGACTGGAGTTTTTTAGTCAGACACTTCTTTCCCCCCTTAACTGAGATACAGTGCACTGTATAAAAAATGAGGCTATTGGATTAACTCTTAATGGTTGAAATTTTTGAGTGCTTAAGTGCTGGCACTTTCCATTCATAGCTCATTTGCATTGTTCTAATTTAAGTGACTAAAGAGAAAATTAAGTGGTCTATAGCTATGTGATAAGTATTTAATTGGAGTTGTATCCATAACTTCCATGAATTGATTCATGTAACTAGAATAGAATATTACCGTGAAATTGTGTTAACAGATTGCAAAAATAATTAGCAAATTAAAGTTAAATCACCAATAAATATTCTCAGATAATTTGATGAGCTTACTTGTGAAGAAATATAAACATAACTAAATACGCTTTGCTTGGTGATGAAGTCAGCTGTGATAAGGTTGTGAGCAAAATTCAGAGTGGAATTAACTGGGACACAAGCGGGCATGATTAGGCATGCAGAATTGAGTAGCAGGTAAAGTAATCCTGTACTAACAGATAATTTTAACTACAGTTTTTGTTAAAGACTCCCCTCATCTGGGTGTTTAAGTCTATCTTAGATAAAGTGATAGATGGACTGGGCTCCAGAGGACAGCTCACATCAAATTTTTGGGTCTGCATCTGTGTGTCTGAACATGCACAAGTCAAAGGCAGTTGCTGTGGAACTGAAGTTATGACTTTATGTGAGTTTTACTTCACATTTTCTGAGATCCAGTGACTGTATGTTTTTTTGACCTTTGCAATTGGAATGTCTTAATACAGTTTTTGAAAAAAAATTAATTAAACAGGTCCATTAGGCTCTAGAAAGTATCTTTAACTGTTAAAGTGTGGCTGGGAGAAGAAGCTCGCAGAAAGATCTTAAAAATGGCCAACAATATCAGTGCTGATGTGGACTGTTGTGTGCTACAGGGTCTCTAAGCTTAGAGTATTCTTGGCAGACTTAGTTAACTGGAGTAACTGCAGGTGTGGTTTTGGAATCAGTTCTAGGCCCCAAATGTGTTAAATCTACAGAAAATTAACCAGCATATTCCCAAAACCAAACAAGATCATAAGCTGAGTTTGCAGAGATGTGAAGCAACCAGAAGATTGTAAGAGTCTATAAAAGAATGAAAAAATAGATGATGAGAAAATCTTGCTTCCAGGAAAACAAGAAACTTCACAGAACTTCAAAGAAACAGTTATTTCTGGTTTTTCCAGTTTTGACAGGGGCTTCTGATTAAAACTGAATTACTTAAAGTAAAATGGAAAAAAAAGAAAAAGAAAAAACCAACCAACCAACCAACCTACAAAACAAACCCTCTTCTAAAGTAATAGCTGAACTTGCTGTAGGTTAGTTGGACCCAAGATTTGGGTTCTCCCACTTCTGCCTTTGGCTTTACTGAACCTTTTTCCTTTTTCTACTTTCCTAGAAAAAGTAGAATGAAATGGAATTTTTGTATGGAAATGTTCTGCTACTGGAAAAAGCTTTGGTTTGGGGAATATCATGTATTTGGGTTAGTTGTTTGAAGCTCCATGTTTCAGAAGGAAGCTGACTGTTTAAATATAGATCAGTTGCTTTGAAATAAGATCAATTTTCTGTCACTCACTTGTAGTTTAATGTATTTGCTATTTAATTACTGTCAATTTAATATTGACAATTCAGTGTCAAGCTCTTTTATTAGAGAGTGAACCAACATAAAGAATAACTAAATGATCTGGAACGGTATTAAATACCTTCTGAAACCACACTGATACTTCATATATGAGATGCCTGTATGGGAACTAGTTCTGCTTTAATTTTTAAATTATTTTATTTTTGTTGATGTCTCTTTATAGCTGTATCACACTTCATAAGAAATATGGAGGTACTGAGTAAACTGAGAGTTCAAAACATAGGAATGGAACTGGTTCTAGTCTTTTCCTGGGCTGGGTCAATGGAGGACTGTTTCTTGAGTTCTAGTTGGGAAAGCAGGTTTGGGTTTTAGAGAGAGCAAAAGAGGGAAACTAAATCTGATCTATCTTCAAATAAGATACAGGCACTTAAATAGCCCATCATGGTCTCTTTCTTCTGTTTGTGAAATAATGAAATCAGTCTTGTAAGGAACAACTAGGATAAATCCATTTTATAAATACATTACAAGTGCACTAGTATCTTAGAATTACTCAGATTTCTTTCATTTTTTTTTTCCTGATCATCATTTTCATGCTCTAGGGGAAAAAAAAAATTCCGTAAGAGATTTCTCATTTCACTTTAGAGCCATTGGAATCTTTATACCTGACTTTTAGGTCTCATTGTATCTAACCTCCATCTGTCTTTTGAACATAAATAAAAAATAATAGCAGAGGATTTATCAAAATAGAGAACAGTGTCATCTGTAATGAAGACAAGAAGTAATATGTGTATATGGCAAATTTTAAGTATCAACACCTGTCTGCAGTTTTGTCTGCAGTTTGATCTGGGGATTAACAGAAGAGACTATTTGATTTAAAGTGTTGCAGCAAAATAAATCCCACCCTATAATATCAGGATAAAATATCAATTACATAAGAAATCTATTATTCATTGCCTCATTATTTGCTGTTTGCATGCTGCATGCATGCATTTGCTCTGACTACATGCTGTTTGATAGTGGACCTTTTTTCTCTCTTTTTTTTTTTTTTTTCCCTTTGAACTGGGCTGCTTTTGCTGGCTTGGCAGTAAACGCTCTTTTCTCTCAGCACAGCCATTAAATCTCTCACCTGCATGTCCTGTGCAGAGCTGCAGTTGAGAGATAAGGTTGGTCTCTCTCACAGCAGCGAGCATTGGTATTCCAGGCTCTTCTTTCAAGGGCATTTTGCTGTGATGAAGCGTCTGAAATGACAAGGAAAACATACAGGCATGTTAAATACCCTTGCTAGTCTGAGATGAGTAAGGGTAAATGGAAATTATTTAAAAATACATTTTGAAGCTGTTAACAGAGCTCGTGGATAACTGCAAATCACAGTTTTAGGCAGGAGTATTACAGACCTGTTCCAACTGGCATCATCCATTAAATAACAAACAGTAATGGAGAGTACTTGTCCTGCCCAGCTTTCACTTAAAATCTAAATAAAACACAAAGCTCTGAGCCATTCTGAACGTGTGTTCCTGCATGTTCTTCATCCAAGGTCATAAAGGTAGTTCTTGTGAAGAATTTAATCAATTTCTTCAGTGTCTTGTTCCTGTGACAGCCTCTGAGCAACTCCATCTTCCCCCTGGGAACTGAGGAGGTGCTTGGGATTTCAGTTTCCTGCATCTCTCAGAGCACTGGCCTGGCATTCTCTCTGTGTGTGAATCTTGTACAGAACCCATGTAGGACCTGGTTTTAATTCTGTTTTCAAGTGTTGCAAGAATAAACATATATAAGGACTTTGCCTATTTTCTAGTCTGTGGTTGTTACCACTTTTATAAAATTAAAGACAGCATAAAAATCTGTTTTACCCATGCTCATTAACATTGGATACATTGACAGAGCAGGTATCACCATTCCTGTCTTGCTGTTGGAGAAACCGAGGCACAGTGAGAATTCTGTGTAGCATTCAGTTCAAGTTTAACACTTATATTTAAGCATCAGTTATACATATGTACATATGTGCTAGATGGTTAAGTTTCACTTGTAGTTGCTGGAAATCTCATTAGCAGTCAGAGGCTGGAGAGTAATTCAGGCCATCCTAAACTACACAGCAAGTGATTGATCAGCAAAATCCCACTCTAATAGTCCATGGAGTGCATTGAACAGGGAGTGTGTTGAACAGTTGCCCAGATAATAAATGCTAATTTAAATATCTTAAAGAACCTCTTGGTGCCTCTGGCTGATGGTTTAGAGGAGAGGGATCTTCCAGAGGTCCTTGATCATGTCTGTCAAGCCTGTATGCATGTGTCTTGGATACCTTTAGGTATTTCCTATTGCATTAACTCTCCATGCTGGAGCTATGAAATCTGCTGCTTATACTGGCAATGTGTATACCAGCATGTGGGCATCTATGTTTAGTTCTCTTAATTTGAAACCTATGCAATTTATCAATGATCATGTTTAGATAGGCTGCAAATAAATTCAGCTTACACTGTAGGGGTATGATCTTCTTCTCTTGCCAGGGATTCAGGTGTGTGTTACATATTCTGTAGGTGGTCATGAGTTCACCAGATGAATCAAGGATGTCCTGACTCCTGAACTGCAGCAGTTCATTTTACCAGAGAGAGGGGTTTGCAGTTTGGGACCATAACAGTTGTTTTCCTGCGTGGATCTGGCACAGAAAAGGATTTGTAACCATTCTGAGTTGACAGAAGACACACGCATGGATTTCCACCCCCTCATACCTCCCTGAATTTACTTGGAAACGAAGGACTATGAATGGTTCAGCCACGTTAAAATAATTGAGCAGCTCTGACTCACAGTTGCAGCTTGTGTGTAGCTAAATGAGACAGCAGAGTGATGCTGCCTGACTGGCACAGTTGTTTATGCAGTCACTGAAATATTCTCCCATCATGTGCAGGCCTTTGAGTTGTTTGATATTATCTTTATTAAAGAGGGAGAAATCCTTCATAATGCTGATGAATTGTTTTATTTTCTTGGATGCTCTCAGAGTCCGAGACCTAGAAGCGTGACTAACAGGAAGTTATTGCCTACAGAAAAGCAAAATATCACTTAAAATACAGAAAAGTTACCTTTCCAAAAAGCACAGCCAGCCAAGGCATTTTCTAAGATCAAAAGTCTCTCTGCATGTATGAGGAACTTATTGATTTAGGATTATTCTAAGTTTAATTAAATTTTTCTTGTCTGGTCAAGATTCTGTGTCTTTAAAAATCTCCATAGGAATGATTATTTATTATGAGAAGTGGTGAATTGGAGTCCTTTTTTTTTGCCACAATTGATGCCAATTTCAGATTTGTAGAAACTTTAGCTTGGGGGTCAGACTTATCTTGGGAAAATTAGTGGGTTTGTAGCTGTTGGATAGTTCAGTATTCCTTATTTACTGCAAATGATTGTTAAATGTTCTACTTAAAAGATATATTTCCAAACAGTTTGATGGCTGTTCTGTTTGCTGGTGTGTTCCTCTGGCTGGACTTTTCTGGTGCTTCCATCCTTTTGGGGGTAATTGACTTTAGTATGAGCCAGTGCTCACTGTCATGAGAAAAAACATTTTTATTTTCCTTCTGTGGCTGAGCTGAACCCTACCCAGTGTTCACCATTGTATTTTCTTTGTCCTTGTGAAGCACTTCTTTGAAGGAGCTAACTTTGTTCCTGAAGAATGTTTCTGGTTGGCCTTTCTTATCTTCTGCTGCAGACAGAGAAATTGGAAGAATTGTATTCTTTTCTGGATTTTTTTTTTCAGGGCTGTCTCTTACATTACTTAATTTTTATGGGTTTTTAAAGGTATTTATTACGTATAATTCCATTAAAAATGAGATTATGTTTGTAAAAGTATCTTCCTATTGACAGGTAGGGGCATGGTTTAAATGCTGTTTACTTGTGTAGTAGGCTGAACGAGATCAATTGAGATGCACATAATTAAAAACACTTCAGTCAGCCATAATGTGAATCCATTCCCAGTGTTCCATTCAGCCCTCAAAGGGTCATTGATGGAGGGCTCCTTTTTATTTTTCTGGGTTTGTACATTGACTTAGGTTTGCACCTGCAAGCAGAGGTGCTACAAAAATAACCCCTCTAGTACCAAGGGTTCAAAAAGCACAAGCTTCATCCAGAGAGCAAGAAAGTCAGGATTGGTTCTGAATTTAGCTGCTGGTTTTGGTTACCATGTGTCTGATGTTACTGTGAGGTCCAGAGCCAGTGAAGTTTCCCTAAGGCTAAATGAGTAGTAGTTTGCTTGCAAAAGGAGGGTCAAGATTTTGCAGAAGTTGTTTTAATGACTTGAGAGTTGAGCTTGAAAATCTTAAATCTGTGGTGCTGCTCATATGTGTTAAGCTGAGACACAGCTGTAACTACAGAAGGAAAACAACTCCACACACTGGAGTAAACGCTCAGACTGCATTATCCTAGAACTGTACAGATCCAGAATGCAAGATTGTCCCTGGCTGGAACACATGGCTTCTTTTTTCCTTCTGGTTGGGGAAGCTTTTTGTATTTCTGAAGGCTGATTAAAATATAAAACCTGATCATCAAGTGTTGATCATCAGAGTCTAGTGATGCTATGGGGTTACTGTGGTGCATATGAAGGAACAGTAACCTGGAATATTGCTCTGAGTTCTAGAATCTGTCTGATGCCTGTACATGTAACTGTGAAAACTTGCTATTTCCCTGCTCAGCCTGATTTTACAAATGAGCCTCAACTGCTCCTAAATTCATCTCCCTAAAATATTCACATATAACGAGCAGTGCCCCTTGAGTTCCATGCACAACTGTTACTATGGACAAACACTGAAACAAATTAAGAAGCTTCTGAATGACAGTTCAAAACTCTCCACTTTCTGTTCTCAGAATTTATGGTCATGGTCTTAAACCCCATGTAAAATTGGTGAGGGATGGCAGTAGAGTTACATACTGGTACCAGTTTGTGATCTGGAGAACCTACTAAATGAGTATCAGTACAATGCTGAATTGCAGGTCTGTCTATATCAATTTCTATTTATTAAATACAATACTTTAAAATATGCATGAAACATGGCTTCACTTTTTCTTGGGAGTTCGGTGAACTGAATTTAGCAAGCCTGTCTAGAGACAGAGTTAAGAAATTCTTTGAAAGAAATTGAAATGCTTTTCTTTAAATTTGGATAAAAAGCAAGTCTCCTGAACTGGAGAAATAAGTCAATATTCACCAATTTTAAAGTGTTCAATAATAAATTTTTCATTAACATTAGGTGAGACTATAAGGAATTGTAGAGTGCCCTGAAAAAAACCATTCACATAGGAATATGTCTTGATTTCAAATGAGAAGTGAGCAGTAACAAATAGAATATGACATATATTGAAAGATATTAGTTGGAGTACTCAAAAGCTTTGTGAGTTTCTGTTAGGTAATCTTTGTTTTCAAGAAACAAAAACAACTAGGTTGTCTTTGTGAAGAGCTCACTAAAATACCCTAGTGAGCTAGAGTGGTTTTTTAAGGAGAAAAATTAGGTTATACTTTGGAATAGGCAAGAAAAAGCAAGAAACGAAAGTAATTATGATTTTTCAGATGGAGTGAAAAAACTGCAGTGATTCTCTTTTGAAAGGAGATGAATAGTAGAAGTGCAGGAATAATCATGAAGGGGAACAGGTCAGTTTGCACATCAGGTGCCAGTTTTCATAAGAAGATAGAGGCTATTGAAATTGATAGGTTACAGTTTTTAAAGAAGAAAAAAAGAAAAAAATAATTACAGAACTGTCCAGTGTAGCTCTGTATTGTAAGATCTTTTTTCCATCACTGCTATAAAAGCACACTCAGGCCAGGCATCATACTCACTCTGGATGCCTTTATGGGCCTTAGAGACCATCATCATCTGATTCTTGATCTTTTCCAAATGCTTGTTTTGTTTTCATCCTGTTGGTCCATCACTGCTAAAACTTTCATAAGACTCAGACACACGCCTTATCTTTGCTTTCAGTGTTTCCTTCTAGCTCTTTGATACCACTTACTAGCTTCTCACTTTTCTATGGCATGATTTTTCCATTGCTGTCTGCCTACAACTTCCATCAGGCCTTGATGGCTTTTTTTCTCCGTTTTAACATGTTATATTCAAACATAGGAATAAAAGGTCCTATAAACACTCACAAAAATGTTAATTTCAAATTCTTTCTAAAAAGTGGCTTCCTGTGGTTTATGAAAAATCCTGACAGTGATGAAATGACCAATGTGCAGAGCAACTGATAATCATGACAAACGATATTGATTAATTTATTGCCCTCTGCTGCGCTCTCCATTTCTGTTGGTCTGTATAGTTTGGGTTTGTAAAATATTTAGTGCTTGGATATGTTTTTGTCCTGGCTGTGGATCTTAGTTTGTGATTACTGCTGGGGAGGTTGCTATGAATGCAAGTTGAAATATGGGAAAATTATTTCATAGATCTTGGAAAAGAATCTGCTCTGATAAGAGATCTTGGCTTATCTGTCTCAGCATCTAATGTCACTGCCCTTCCACAGTGAAGAACTTCTTCCTACATCTAATGTTAGTATAGTTAGGAGTTTATCTGCGAGTGAATTGGAGGTAAGCAGAACAGTCTCTCACATTGAGCCATGTGCTGCTCCTAGGTTCATACCAATAGTTAAATATTTTAATTCTCCCTGTTAATCTGATGTATCCATAAATGCCAATTCTAGGCCTACAACAACTAAAAGTAATTTATGGATCACAAGAATGAAATGTTAGAGGAAAAATAATGGTGCCTGTCTGGGATAAAGATCACTTTAGAAGTCCCAGACATGTAGATACTTTATTTCTATCATTAAAAAAAAGATGAAACTTGCAAAGAATAAACAGACCACTGAGTCAGCAGGTGTAAAGCATCTTCACTTCTACTTGTTTCTTTTGTTGAACACTGTTGTATTTGTGAAGGGTTGACCCTTAGGATGGATGGTGTAAAGGCTGCCTAATGCGAAGTCCTAATTTCAAGGAAATTTTCATGTTCTGTTCTTTGATGGGGTATTGACTTCCAAATCACACACACACATGCCTCTGCTCTTCCTGGGGATGAGTCACAGTGCAACGCGGATGCGAAGCACTGGGATCAAATTTGCAGCATGTTGATCACTGCTGATGACAGGACGAGATGTTCTCTAATCCCTTGTGTGGGGTTATAGAGTGTGCTTTATTAAAAAAGAGGACTTAGAGCTATTAAAAGCAGAGTGCTGAGGTTTTTGTTGGTTTGAGGGGTTTTTTATTAGTGCTCTGCTGTAGATTTTAGAGTATATAAAGTAACAAATGTTACCTTGAGCTTAGTGGCTTTAAATACTGGGTTAATTTACACTCAGAGCGGAGCTTTCAGTGTCAGGCGATCTCTTTTCTTTTTTTTTTTTTTTTTTTTTTTTTTTGCCACCATAAGCACTCAGCTGAAACAACAGCTATGACTCAGTTGACAGTGAACGCTGCTTGAATTGATTTAGTCCGAGTTCAGATTTAGCACATAATCATGTTCAATTTGATCCACTGTGCTGCCTAGAGATAAAAGGGTTGAAAAAATAGATTTAGCTTATGTCAGTCTTTGTGGTGATGTCATTGCCATGAGAGATGGAATAGCGCTGTTACTATGCTGTGCCTGCTCAGTTGGTGGGTGTACGGGGGGCAGGCAACCAGCAACTCACTTTAAGTGCACAGAGCTTGTGTTGGAAGCTTGCAGTCATTGCCAGCGCTGAAACTGAATCTTGGACTGTTCAATTGCAGTACTGAACTGAAGATTTATTTTTAATTTTTTTTGTTGTTATTTTTTCTTCCATCATTTGTTACTCTGAGCTTCCCTAACTCTGTGTGCAAAGGCGGGGGATGCCAGCCCGTAGCATGGACTGTGATGTTTCCACTCTGGTTGCCTGTGGGGTTGATGTGGAGGTTTTTGCCAGCCAAGAGGTTAAGGTATGCGCCTGCAATCCTTTTGTTGCTTCTTAGAAAAGCCTTTGGGAACAATAGGCATTTGTATGTAGCAATTCACTATAAGGGGGCAGATGAGATTCTGCTGCGGTGGTTAAAGACACGCAGTTGAAACAATCTGTTAATTAGGGGAGAGAAATATGGGAGAGGAATTGTGCCTGCTTTTTAGTGTGTTTTGATAAGCTGAAAAAATAGCCTGGTGTTTACTCTTTAATGATATAAGAAATGAGTTATATAACTGACATCTGTGCATATGCATGTTTCATATTCATAAAAAAATCTTTCATTGTTAATTTTGTCAAGTTATTTTTAATCCAGTGTTACTTTTTAGATCAGCCTTGCCGTGAATGTTATTTATTGATGTTGATAACCTTCAGATATCTTTACTCGGTTGAACAGCAGCTGTTTCTTTCCTTCACATTCAATCAAATGTGCAAGCATAAATTTTTGTGAAGGGTTAAAAGTTTGTAGCAAGTATTTTGGTGCATCTGCAGTGTAACAGAACACAAAAAGTTATGCATCTTGCATATCATATGAACACCTGAAAAACAATGCTTAAATCTAAGGCTTGATAAGCAGGGCTCATATTCTCTTAATTAGACAACTGCTGTAGAAAAGTCATTGTGTGTAACTGCTTACTGTTTAAATCAATTATCTTTTTCTTTTATTCTCATATTACTGCAAGAAAATCACTGCAAATTAAGTTTGAAAGAGGAATTCTAAGTATGCTTTTCACAGATCATCTGAAAGAGCTCATAGATGTAATACAGTGATATACAGCAGTTTATAAAGGAGAAATGTACAGACAAAATTAGTTTCTAATCTGATGGTTCTTAGTATTGAAAGACTGGAACACGGTAAAAAGGATTTACAAATTGGAGGTCAAATTTTGAACCTCTGTTCTGTTTGGTTCTGAATCAAACATTGAAGCCACTGGAAATATCTGGAAATAAAACTACTTTGATTTGCAAGAGGCTATGATGATTTTTATTTCCCTGTTAGTTTGTTACCATGTGCCATCATTTATACTTTGTACAGATGCTTTTGTGTTGGCACCAAGAGATTCTTCTTAATTTAAGAAGCTTTTTCCTAACAGTTTAATAGTGGGTTTAGAGATAAAATAGTGAGTAATTCAGAGGAATGATTCAGGTGAGGAGTCTTGCCTGCATTTGGACAGGTTTCCTGTATTATTTTGAAGTAGTAAAATATTTATCTGCTTATTCATTTATTCTTTTTTCTTTTTTTTTCCTTTTTTTTACTTGAAAGCATTTTGTTTTAACATGTAGGATTTACACCTGCATTGATGTGATCTTGTACCTGGGTCTTTTTGTGTCTGGTCCATGTTCGATGTAAGACTGTGAAAGAAATTAAAGTTGTAGTGAGCTTCTTGTATCCTCATTCTTATGTCAGTAGCAATGCAAAAGCAAAATTTTGACTTCCATAAATCAGCAGAAAGCATTCCATTGACTTGGGTAACACATAGATTAGCCTGATTTAAGCTGCAGCATCTATAAAGTGTGGGCCAGGAATATCAGATAAGAGAACAAAAGGGTTACAGAGACATTACAGGAATTGTAACCCTTTTATGTTACTTGGACTTTCTGTACCTTGTTTGCTTTGGTTAAAACTGCCCTGTTTTGCTTTTTTCCCCCCTTATGTCTGAATTAAAATGTTGGTTGCAAAGTCTTTGGGTATATTTACAGTGGGGACTGCACTGCAGACTGCACTGCAGCTTAGAAACTCAAAGTCTACTTCGAAGTTGCCTGGCTTAGAGGCTATGAGCAGCATGTCCTCCGTGACCCACAGCTCACTGCAGGCTCATTTCCACTGGGTTGTCCCCAAACTCTGTTGTGGAGGCTGTGGCCAGCTCTGTGCTCATCCCCGGGTTCCCCATGCAGCAGCCTGCAGTGTGGGCATCCTCTTTGTGAAAGTTTCACTGCTGCTGATAGTTTAAAGCTGGAGATACCTACTGCTCTTTGCTCACTTCCAGGAGAATTGCAAGGAAAAAACCAATATGGCTTTTTTTTTTTTTTTTAAATGCAAAAGGGTTCACTTCAAGGTGGGGTTTTTTGGTGACAGCATGGTCACGGCATAAAAAAGTTTATGTTGACTTTGATAGAATGGGGAACAGCTTTAGGGTTAAAAAGGAAGGAGGCTGTTGCTGAGAGGAGATGGGTGTGGAGGAAGAGCAAAAGCAAGCGCAGAATTCCTGTCTTCTCCACCTAGCCTGTGACTACCCCTCTGCCCAGCTCTTTTGTGGGTCAGCCTGAAGGCACAGCTAGCATTGACAACTAAAATCTAGGCTATTGTCCCTTCTCCGATAGAAGTTTTTCTTGCAGGGAACCTTCTCCCTGTGTGAAGGGAATGTTCCCTCAGTGGTAGAACAGATATTAAAGATCTTACTATATGTATGGTGCTTGGTGAGATTTGCTAAAATGAGCTGTTACTCCTGTAGAAGTAGTTCTCTGATGTCAGCAAGAGTTGTGTTTAGGGTTTAGGATATGCTTACAGCATATCTCACTTTTATTTCAGTTTAGGTTTAGAACTGACGTGAGGCTTGGGAGAAGGATGCTGGATGCGCTGAACCATTGTTCTCCCATGAGGCGTGGGAGAAGGATGCTGGTTGTACTGAGCCATTGTTCTCCCGTGAGGTTTGGGAGAAGGATGCTGGTTGTACTGAGCCATTGTTCTCCCGTGAGGTTTGGGAGAAGGATGCTGGTTTTCAGTTTAGGTTTAGAACTGACGTGAGGCTTGGGAGAAGGATGCTGGATGCGCTGAACCATTGTTCTCCCATGAGGCGTGGGAGAAGGATGCTGGTTGTACTGAGCCATTGTTCTCCCGTGAGGTTTGGGAGAAGGATGCTGGTTGTACTGAGCCATTGTTCTCCCGTGAGGTTTGGGAGAAGGATGCTGGCAGCACGGAGGGATCGCTGTGCACTTTGCAGCACATGTGTTGGCCACAGCTGCAGGCTGGGGGTGTGAGGAGCCTGCCAGGCCTGCAGTGGAAGAGCTTGGTGTGTTTGGGCTCTGGAGGAGCAGCTCCCACAGCAGGTGGCAATGAGGACTCCTGGAAGTTGCCACTTGTCAAGAGCTGGGGAATTCTGATACAGAGCTGGCTTTGGGCACAGGGCTTGGAGCAGAAGGAGCTCTCCAGCTTATTGCTGCTTTTCTACCTCTGGAGGAGACCTTATTCTGTAGGCATTATGCTCTTAGCATCTGGCAGTCAGGCTTGGAAACACTCTGTTTCCATTTGGCCTCTGGAACAGGGGAGCAATTATTTAGTACTGAAGGCAAAGCTTTTTAGTTGCTTCATTTGGAGCTGCTCATCCTTTCAATGAACAGAGGCTTGTATGGGTGCCTTGGCAACGGCAGCTGGCCCCCAGCACTTACACCGTGGGTTTGCCACCCATGAACCCATCCAACAAGCCCTTCACTACTGATCACCTGCTGCTTTGAGTTGCCTTTTCTAATCCAAAAAGTGGGTCAGGCTAATCAACATGCTACTGACTGTAGATCAGGAACTAGAAGAGTTGAGAAGGCAACCACAGAAATCACAAAGTGCAGTTCTGCTTAGAAGCTCACCTGGATAATTAAAATTCTTTCAGTGCTTCTAGATGATAATTTCATGTAATGATCTTTGTTACATAAGCAATTAGTTAATGAATATCTTGTTTATTTCTAATAGAGGAATTCCAGACATCACCAAAACAGTGGCAGAGAATTTAAACTCGTATTTCTTACTCTAAGTAATGTGTTTTTATATGATTAATTCTAGATATTCTCTCCTCATTTGTGTTCATGCAGACCATTCCACTTGGGAACAAGGTAGGATTGGGGCAACTTGGCACTACTGTGAGAGGGAAGAAATAGTAATGATCCAGATGGATCACATCCTGAAGACAGTAATGGGATGTGGGTTGGACCATTATCTTAACACAGGGAAAAAACCCAAGGTGGACATAAGCCAGGCAGCAAAGGGAACTAGTAGAAATAGTTTCACTGTTTTGACTGTTGCTTTGGAGGATTAATCCCCATTGGAGCAGGATCTCTGTCAGTCTGTAAACTCATTACTCAGTTCAGATGCTCCAGTAAGCACCCTGCTAATGGGAGTTGTTTGGGATGGATGGATTGGAGGCCAGCACTGTCCTGCTATTGCCTTTAACAGGTTTTGCAGTCTTAACTTCTGAGGTCTAAAGGGCAAGAGCACACTAGATGCTTGTGGTTTTTGCTCTCCACTTAAATTCTCCACTTGTCTAAGTGGCTCATTCACAAAGATGTTCTGAGGTTTAAAGTTCAAGTGCTCTAAGGTGAGAGTCAAGTGAAGAAGACTGGAAAAAAAGAGAGGAGTGTGGCTGCCCCTCTGGACAGTGCCAGCTGTCCAGTGGCAGGAAGCATGACTTGCTGGGAGAGTTTCTGGGTCTCTGTCTTTACATCCTTCTCCTTAGCCATGTGAGCTTGATCCGTGGGAAGAGTCTATTGCACAGTCATAAGACTTCACAGACAGGCTATAAGGAGGAAACCAAACAACAGCATGACTGCCAAAAATACCCTGATGGCTAGAAAGGCCTGCTCTATAACTTCTGGTGGTATTTTCTGCTGGTAATTCTTTATAATTGCAAATAAGGTTGTGAAATCTGCATGATCCAAGAGTTCTGCTGGAGAAATAGACATATGTGTTTTTCGATCTCTGCTTACTGTCTGTGTTCATTTAGAGGAGGTAAAGGAGAGAAGCTTCCCAAAGGCTGTAGTGCTGTTTCCAGTACACTGACCCTGCTCTTGGCTTCAGTGTCAGCACAGAGAGGTTCTGACAGCAAAACTGGGGCTCATGCAACCAGTGCTGCTGTGCACTGAGGTGCTCCCAGTTCCAGTCACAGCTTGGGCTCTGCCTCTGTCCTTCTAACACACTTGTGTGAAGGCACCTGGACTCTTTAGGGACATTTCCAAAGAGGTGATAGAAGGGTAAGATTTCTAAATGTCATAATATGCTGTTTAGGCTGATCTTCACTTACTTTCCCTTGCCTCACAAGAAGGGGATGCTGCTGTTTCATTGGAGGTCAGTGGCAGCTGCAGGTGCTTACACACCTCTGAATATGGCAAACCTTCTGCTTCTCCTTCTTCACCCTTCTAGTGCTAACAGTGAACAGCAAAGCAAGTCAGAGGGCTTTGTAGTCTCTCTGATTCTCCTTTCTTTTGGAAGTCACATGAAGATATTTCCCTTTCATAAGGTAACTAGACAGTGAGCAGTTTGTCAAATGAAAATAAATGACAACTAACGTGTGTTGGTAGAAAGTGCAGAATTAGTCCGAGGCAGGTAATAAGGTGAGATGGACCTTGTAATTTTACTGACAAATGGTCCAGCCTATGTGAGGAGCACTGAAGAGTTGGTGATTTTCTTCAGCAGATTTGAAGAATTAATCAGTGCAGCTATAGATTGAGGTACTTGTAATATGGATACAACTGTGATACTGATTTTTCATTAAATAATTACTTTGGTTCAAATTCTCAGAAGAACCTAGAGAGGTAAAGTACCCAAGTTCTTTCTCTTCTTCTAAAAAAAAAAAAAATTATCAAGGGCACATAATTTCAGGTCTGTAGTGATCTAGTCTCATTTTCCTCTGAAGGTACTGTATATGTGCAGTCTTTTGCTCAAATTTTACTGATGCTGGTTGCTGCTGCCTAGCATGACTAAGCTTTGATACTGAGTAATGTTGCAGGTTCTGAGGCAGAGGTCTGCACCAACCTTGTATGTATCTTTAGTAATTTTTTAATAATTTTTAGTTTTTTTGTTTTTTTTTTTTTGCTCATAGACTAATATACATGCTTTGTGGTTGGACAGTTCTTCCTTTAATATTTTTTAGGGGTGATTCTACCAGAGGCCTGAAATAATCTACTCAGTTTTGATCATTCAAGTGCTAAACAGCCTGTTTGCTTTAGAAGATGTTGCCTAATCGTATGCTAGAGTGCAAACAACCGTGACAGTGTGATCTTTAGCAAAGAATTCTTCTTTGGCAAAAAGACTCTGAGGAAATTGTACCACAGTTTGTCAAACACTTGGCTAACACACAGGCCTGCCAAGGCCCAGAAACTGGCCAAGCAAAGCATTCAGTCAGTGGCCTGTTGCTGGAAGACTGTGTGTTTTCCATCCTCACACTTACAGTGGTGCCACCATTGTGGGCAGGAGCTTTTCCTGAAGGTTTCCCCGATCCATATGATTTTCAATAAGCACCTTCTACTTCTAAATGCCAACAGAATTAAAATTTCCCCCAGGGGAGACTTCTCCCCTTTCTTTTCCTTATTGGCAATGCCTCTGAAAAGCATGTGCAGCCATCAAGTTACAGGCTCCAGCCTGTTTTCCATCTGGGATTCTGGTTGGTTTCTGCTTTGTCTATGTCCATTCCTGAAAGCACAGACTGCCATCTCACATGGTCAGTGTTCTTGTGATGCCTTTAGCTGTCCCCACATAGAATTTCTGTTGGTGCTGAATCAAGGGGAAGCCTTTGGTTGTAGCAGCTGTGATGGAGTCAACAGCCCCACTGTCCTGGCAGGGTGGGAAATCAGATGGATGGGTCTGTGTAAAGGTGAATGCTGCCACAGCATCTCCATGGCACCTTCTCTTCTCTACACCTGGAGTTGCTGGAAAACCTCTAAGTGGTGTTATAGGTAAAAAGTTCCAAGTGTTCTCATTATGGAAAACTATGGAGCGAGGAAGTAAGTTCTCTGATTAGGAAACTGGATTTAGAATGCAGCAGAGCTGGTGTAATTAATGATTCTTGTTCTTAATAATCATGTTCTGTAGATATTCAATCTCAAATGTTGTTGAGCTCTAGGCATTTTCCAGAGACCAAGGAGTTGTGCTCAGTTAGTGGCTGATTTTGGTTGGTTTTTGATGGGGTTTTTTGTGGTTTGTTTTTGTTGGGGTGTGTGTGTGTTTGGTTGGTTGGTTGTTGTTTTGTTTTTAATTAGCCCAAACTTGCTACTTTTCAGAATCTGCATTAGATTCTGGCAGACAGAAAGACTGGCTTTATCTTGCAGGATGGCTTCATGTTTATCAGGAGCATGGAAGAGCCTCCAGTTTTGCAGCACCAGGTGGTTCCAGCAGTTGAAATAATAGTCCCTGAGCTGAGAAACCCAGTGAACCTGTTGAGCTCAGAGCAGTAGGAACAGGCAGCTTGTACAGGGGAATTTCTGCAGCTCAATTTGTCACTTGCAGAAGAATCTCTCTGCTTCATCTGTTGCAGTGAGGGATACGTTTGCCATTAAAAGGTGGAGGCATTCAGAGAGCTGAATCACGCAGCAGGACTTCTGCTGCACAGCCAGAGAGAAGCCACTTTGCTGAAATCTCACTTGTCCTTTTATTCATGTAAGTCAGATGTGCTGGTGTGAGACAGATGAACAAATTATGGTAAAAAAACCCACTAATCCTCTCAGTAAAAGAAATTCCATTTATGGAGGAGATAAGACGATGATTGTTTTATTTGCTGTACAAATCTTACTCAAACTTAACCACCCTCAAGTTTCATCGTCCTTTGTGTATCCTCTTGCATGACCACAGTGTTCATTCAGTCTTGGCTGCTTTTCCATGTTTCTTAGAGAAAACCGATAACTAAACCACTAAGAATAAAAACTTCCGAATTGTCTGAATAATTACACCTATGCTAGGAAATTTGTTTTAACCATAAAACATATTGTTGGTTGTGTTGGGGGGTGGGGTGGTGCATATTTTGTTTTGTTTGGAGGATTATTATTTTATTTGCTAATGCTGATAAAAAACAAAACCAAAAAGAACCCACCAGCAGAAATGGCCTTTCTCCCTCAGAGAAGGACATTTATTTAAAGGAAGGAAATATCTCTAAGGGGCAGATCATAGGTGGAACTGTTCTGAGCTGAGGGAGGAGGAAATCAGTTGGTTATTCGAAATGTGGCTGAAATGAGGAAGGGGATCATGGGGTTTGGGAGTAGGGAAGTCACTGTGATGAAGTGCCTCTGTTGAGAAAGAAGGGGGAAAACTCCTGTGGAGACTGGGGCAGGGAGGCAGGTGGGGCAGGACTTGTGTCTGAGGGTGTGACAGCAGCAGGGCAGTCAGGATGGAGGAAAAGCACATGAAAATGAGTAATAATGGGAGACCAATGTGAGAACAGATGACTTTGACTTCTTGTGCTGTAGTGAAATGATTTAAGGGCAGAAGATGACACAAGGTGCTGGAAAAACCCATTGATAGTCCAAAAAAAAGGAGGATTTTGTGACAGAACTTTCATCAAGCAGGTGTTAAGTATCATGAAAACCTTAGTTAAATTAATCTTGACAGCTTTCTGCTTTACTGAAAGCATCTTCCACAGGCTTCCATCCCACCTCCAGGTAACAAAATCCCTTTGTGAGCAACTCTGGGCTGTTGCCACTCTCCTTTCAAATCCTTCCTCAAAACTTTTTGCTGTTAAATATCTCACAAGAAATTAAATGATTGAAGATGGCAAGACTAAGGTACATATGCATTCTTGGAACAGTGAATATTTTGGAAACCTTACCAAAAAAATTCCAATATATTGTCTTTTACTATATATTTTATTCCTGTCTCTTCAGTCTTTCTGCTTTATCCTTCTGGAATGCAAGAAGGAATTTTGTGTTTTCCCTTGTTGTTTTTGTTTAGTGTGATAGATGATACTAAAAATAAATAACGCTAATTTTTAAACTGTTGGAAGTATCCAAACAGTAGGTGATACAGTAAGACATATGAAATTTTGAGACTCTTCTGGGTGCAGTTTTTTCAGCAAATGGAGGTAGGTAATTTTATTTGATTTTCAGTTTTGATTTTAGCAGTTCAAGAAATTAATAATGGCAAGTACTGTTGGTGAAAATTATTTTGAATTTAGCTTTTGAAATAAAGTCTGAAGTCAGAGGAAAATAATTTTTCTGAAAAGTCATTTTCTGTGACCTTATGGAGCTGGTAGATAGTGTATCCTAAGAAGATTATCTTAGAGACCAAGAAGAACATGAGAATTAGCAGCTAAGGAGGTGCTTTTGAATGCATAATGGAGATTATCTATCCTGATGCAAAGAACAGAAGGGACATACGGTAAGAGACTGTTAGGGCTAGATCAGATACTCCTTTTGCTTTACAGCAGTTTAAGGATTTATATATAATGTGAAAATCAAGTGTGCAAAATCACAAAATAAGTTTCAATTAGCAGAGGTTTTAAATAAGAACAAGGAAAGTCTTGTGATGTATAAAAATTAAGAGGAAAACAATGTCCATATTCATTAACAGCAAGATACATAATGTGGGGAGGGTTATGGTATGACTAATTTCATTTGTATTACATAATAACACAGATAATTACCTAAATTAATAGAAAAAACAACCCTAGTAGTGGCCACAGCAGAGAAAAACTGCTAAAAATGCAGGGGTAAACCAGACATTTAAGTGTACAGGACCTGCAAAAATCTACCTAAGAATGCTTTAGGGTGTAGCTGAAATGATTTTTTACTATTTGAAATTATCTTTGAGAATTCATAGGTTACAAAGAGACTGCTGAGGATGGGAGATGCAAAAAAAATAGCGTTCATGTTTAAAAGGAGGAGGGAAAAAGACCTGCATAATTACAGGTATTTTTATCTGACTTGAATTTTGGAAATAACTTTAGAAGTACTTTGGAAATAATTAGGCCTGGGCTGTGTAGAGCAAATCATATCAAATCACTGTGCCGTCCTTGTTTGACAGGGCAATGGGATAAGTGAGATATGGGAGATGTGGAGTGTAGATATTTTGACTAAAGCTTTCACACTGTTCAAGTCATTTCCATAAGTAATCTACACTCCAAATATAATTTCCATAAGGTGGGTGCAGAGTTGTTTACAGAATGTCTGAACCAGAACCAGTTCATTCTCAAATGGTGAAAGCATTTAAGCAGATAAGCTCACATGTTCCTTCCTGAAAGCAGGTTGAGAATAATGACAGTAGTCAAAAAGGGAAAATGTCAAAAAATGTGTGAATGACACTGTCCTGGTAGGGCAGGGTCAAAATTCTGAACAACCCTTAGTTAAACAACAGGATGAAATTTAGTGCAAAAAGAAATAAATCAAAGTCACAGCTATATAAAGGCATTCAGATGACTAAACAGTTGTGTGATGCAAATCTCTTGAGTTTAGTGAATGGCAGTGGATAATTAGCATCAGTATCATACTTCTGTAAGCAAAACAAATGTGGATTCACTGAATGATTTGTGTTAGAAGGGACATTCATATATCATCTGGTTCCACCCCTGCTGTGGGCAGGGACACCTTCCACCAGACCAGGTTGCTCCAAGCCTGGTCCAGCCGGGCCTTGAGCACTTCTAGGGATGGTGCAGCCACAGCTTCTCTGGGCAGCCTGTGCCAGGGCCTCACCACTATCACAGGGAAGAATTTCTACCTTAGGTCCAATCTAAACCTGCCCTCTTTAGTTTAAACTCATTGCTTCTTGTCTGTCACTACAGGGCCTGATAAAAGTCTCTCTCCATCTTTCTTATAAATCCTCTTTAAGGATCCAAAGGTTGCCATAAACCTCAGAACTCCTAAAGCCTTCTCTTCTCCAAGCTGAACAACCCCAACTCTCTCAGCCTTTCCTTACAGGAGAAGTGCTCCAGCCCAAGTTTGCTGTTGCAGCTGTGCTGTTTGTCTCTGGTGAGACTGGTTAGACTTTTCAGATGCACATTTTCTTGTCTAGAAAGGAGATTTCATGTTGCTACCTTGTTTACAGAGCCTAAGAAGAAAACCACTGATGTGTGAAAAGTAGTACTTTTATCTTTAGAAACATCTGATTCCATGAGAGGAACTGCAGGGCTGTGTGACCAGCCGGCTTTCTGCAGGCGGTTGCCAGTCCTTGAACCAGAATCTGAGAGTTGTTGAGCTAAAAAAAATTCTTATTAATCAAGACAGCTGGGAGCAAAGCCAAATGCTGGGCCATAGCAGAAATGAGTATGCTGCTTATGTTAGACAGAAGTAAATTATTGGCGTACTTAAATTTTTAGAGGTTTGGGAGCTGATGCCTTTTTGCCTGTTTTTTTTTTTTAAATAAGTGAATAAAGAGGGAAGATGTTTAGCTATTTGCTTCATGCTTTTGTAGCAAATTATTAGACTGACACTGTTGAAAAACTGTAGTGGTGTCAGCAACCTGCCCACAATCTTAACTCCCAAAGTGGTGATATTTTTGGGATAGGGGAAGGAGCTTGGCATACAGTAGCAGTCACGAAACAAGAGTTTACTCAATGCATGCTGCATCCTAGAAAACAGTACAGAATATTTTTTCATGTCATTGGCTCAGCATAAATTCCTGCTTAAGCTTTAACTATTATACAGTTTTATAGCTTATGTATTGTATAGTGAAAGAGAAGCAGAGCAAAGAACATTAACAATTCTATAAAGAAAAGGTCTTGGATAAGGGGAATTTACTTTGGGAATAAGTAGTTGATGTAAGTATGGTAAAATGATGGTATAATGGGAGTGTACGCCTGTGTGTAAAATGAGGTGTGTGAATGATAATGCTGCAGACTGGTACCTATTGAACTACTCTATTCTAGAATCATAAAATCAGACAATCAGACTGGTTTGGGTTGCAAGAGACCTTAAAGATGATCTAGTCCCACCCCCTGCCATGGACAGGGACACCTTCCACTATCCCAGGTTGCTCCAAGCCCTGTCCAACCTGGCCTTGAACACTCTCAGGGATGGGGCAGCCACAGCTTCTCTGGGCAAGCTGTTCCAGGCCCTTACCACCCTCACAGCAAAGAATTTCTTCCTGATATCCAATCTAAACCTGCCCTCTTTCAGTTGAGACCACTTACTTATATGAAGGTATCCTCACTGGTTTATTCCCCACTAAGGTTTTCCATTAAATTGAGGTTCAAATGTAGCAAATCCAGTTCTACTGTGTTTCTGGTTTGAGTATCCCTTAGAGAAAGTCTGGACTGTGCTGAGCATGAAGGTATTCGCTTTTAGTTGATAATTTGCCCTTTTTAATTAAATACTAGTATCCCACCCTGATTAAGTACACAGTTTTCAATTTCAGTTCAAAAGTGTAAATTCTGTTCTTGGGGCTACAACTGATGCTGCTTCTACAGTGCAGTGATGTGCAGCTGGATGCAGGCGCAGTCCATGCATCAGGCTGAGTGGTCTGGGACACCCTCTGACTTCTGAAGATGTAACCTCCGTAGTGAGCAGGTGGCTTCCCTTGATTTTGAGTGACTGCTTCCACCAGATTTGGCATCCCACTTCTCCTGTCATTTAGAATCTATTTGCACCAAAAAAACCTTGACCACAAAGCCAGACTCCTTGAGTCTGTCCTGTGTCATGGGAGGTTTAGGTTGGATACCCCAGAGGGTGATTGGGCACTGAGTGGGCTCCCCAGGGAATGGTCACAGCCCCAAGGCTGACAGAGCTCAAGGAGTGTTTGGACAACGCTCTCAGGGACAGGGTAGGATTGTTGGGGTGTCCTGTGCAGCGCCAGGAGTTGGGCTTTGATCATCCTTGTGGGTCCCTTCCAGCTCTGGACGTTCTCTGGTTCTACATGTCTGTCTCCAACATTCCAGACTGGCACAAGGGCATTTGCAAGGCAAATGTGACACAGAGCCAGTGTGAATCAGTGCCACAGGGCAAGAAACTATGGGATACTAATTATTTTTATGTGTCCTACTTATTTTTAAAAAACTTGTTCATGAAAAGAAGAAGATCTCCATTTGTTACCACTCTGCTTGCCAGTCACAGGGCTCATTCCTTCTCACCAATTGCTCTGGATCTGAGAACTGCAGCTTCAGTTTCATAATCCCAGTCCAGTATCTTTTCAATGTCATGCTGCTACTGATATATTTTTCACATCAGAAAATGAAAACAATTTTGATGAAGACCAGTGCTACTTTTAGCTCTAATACGGGATTAGTCTACTTTCCAATTCTTGTTTCTAAACAGAATTCTTGCCAACTGGAAATTTTCCAGTTGGTTGAAAAATGACATGGGAGCAGTTTGGTCAGGAATATTTGCTTTTTTACCCTGGGGTTCCTTCCATCTGCCTAATAAAACAATTAATCACTGTAAGACTGAAATTCCCTGTGTCCTGTCTGGAAGTGGATAGTACTAGTGGATGTTGAGTCAGATGGAAACCTCTGCTTCTTTTTCTGCCCTTCTGTACCCAGTACAGAACCTATATCTATCATCTCAGCCTTTTTGGGTGCTGGAATCTGCTTACTAAGTCCACACAAATCCTCTTTCCTGGCCTGCACAAGCCCAGTTGTCTGATGTGTTCTAAATTCTTGATATCATGAGGTACTGTAACACTGTAAAGTTCTAGAGGCTAATTAAGCATTGTGGTGTGTATTGGAAATTAAAATATGCTGTTGAAATCTTTTTTCAATAGGCAGGTAAACCATTGTGTGGTGTTCCTTTGGTATTTCACCATCTGTGCAGCTTGAGATCCTAGCGTCCTCTAAGGTCTGTGACCTCTGATGGGAAAGAAAACAGCCTCTCTAAGTGTAAAAATATTTCAAGCTCACTTTTTTTTGCTGAAGTTTACTCAGACTGGAAAGCACCTTCAGTTTTTTTGTTGGTCAGTGCTGAACTGGGGGCTCCAGTGACAATCTAGAAGCAGCATGGAGGGAAGAGTGTATAGTCTTTGTTTATGCACATGCTTTCCATCCATTTTCTGCCATGATCTCCAAAATCAAATTCACAGTTAAACTTTTCAGAGTGATAACAGCATTAAGAGGAGTTATACCCAGCAGTTTATAGCTCATTTGAGCCTCCTCTGAGGGCACCAAATCAGTGAATGTGGGAGAATGAGAAACTCGCAGTCTTTTATAACTCTTCCAATGCAGTGTATAAACATAATCATTTTAGTCTATGGAAGTTCTGCTGTTTGAAGTTAGGAGGAACAGACTGTTATCTGTAGTTATTCCCTTTTTTGAACTAAATATATACATATATATGTATATATATTTACACTGGTTTCTTTGCATTTTAGATAGCACAATTCCTGTTGTGGGGAAAGTCTATATCCTATGTAATAATAATAATTTTAAAAAAAGGAAAAAATTCTGTTCAAATAAATGCATCAAGTGCAAATGTTCTCTTACAAACAATTAGTGAAGGAAGGTCTACAAGGAGAAAATTAGGTTAAAAAGAAAATATACATAAAGAATTTATGATGAACATGGATTTTCACTGACAAGCTACAGAAGGAGATATGCTCCATTCTTCTGAGCATGTGGCCTCCTCTGGACCTGCTCCATCAGGTCCATGTCCTTTTTGCAGTGGGGTCCCCAATGCTGGATGCAGTAGAGGGGCAGAATCCCTTCCCTCACCTCCTGCACTCACTGTTTTTGGTCCAGCCAAGGACATATGTGATATATATCAATCCAATGTCAATATCTCCGAATTTGTCACATTTGTCAACAGGACCTTCTCTTCCAGCCCAGAAATGACTTTTTCTATAGTTTTCTTTTTACCACTTCCTTACATGTTTATCTCTGAAACTGTTGTTTATGCCATTAATTCTGAAACACTGTTTACACGTAGTTGATGTAGGTTTGCTAAAGACTCCACTCAGCCACTCGACTGGAGGCACCGTATTCCCATTCTTGGTTTATCTTCATTGTACAAAGAGCCTCCAGTCTCAGAGGCTGCAGCTCCTAGAAGCTGCTCAGATGTACAGACAACAGACCTGCTTGAGTAATTTGCAAATGAAGTGTAAGGCGGGGAATGACAGATGGTTGGGACAGACTGGGAAGAACAAGGAACAGTCAAACAGCACAAGCAGAGCGTTAGACGGTGGTCACGGTGCTGCTGGTTGTGACTGTGGGGTCACTGACTGTGGGCTGCAGAGGTAGTAGAGAGAGGATGATGGTGAGAGGATGTGCACTGGTGGGTCAGGAGTTTCCCTTGGACCTTTTTTCATCAGTTAAGTAACATTTACGGAGCTGCATGATATTAGATTCTATTCGACTCTCCTACTTGGTTTTTTTTTTGCTTCACAGTCGCTTTCAAAACTGTCAATGTCCTTTCAAAATCCAGACAAGTTGAAATTGTATTTTTAGTCCTGTTCATGCAGTTTGCTGTGTTAGAGGAGAGGGAGAAAGCATTCCCCATGACTGATGAGAACAGCTGAAATGCTATAAATGTTGATCACTGTAGGCAAAACAGTAAATCAGGAATGGGCAATGCAAGCATTTTATTTGTTTAAACTGTCCCATGGCTTGTTCTTGTTTATTTTTCTAGTTTAACTGGGTTGACAGTGTCAGGGAATGAGTAGTGTGCATTTTATGGTTGTTTTACGATGTTGTATCTCCAAGAGTATAAATAGGACACTGTTTCTCAGCTCTTGGTGTTCCCTTTATTGTAGTTCATCCTTGCATTTAGCATTTTGCACACTGACGTCCTGATTCTGCGTCACAGCAACAGAGGTGTCCCCTGACATTTCCACAGCCTCAGTAACAGATTTTTAAGAGGCTGAGGTTTCTGTACTCCAGCAGGGGGGTTGTGTAGAAGTAAAGTGATTCAGAATGAATTATGGAAACTCTGGTTGTACTCCCATGGTTTCCCGTGAGCTGTCACTGTGACTGTGGGTCTCTCCTGGCCTCAGTGTCACCACATGAACAGGACAGTGGGGTGGCCTCAGAAGGCTTGAAGAGCTGAAATTGCAGTTGCCAAAGATCAGTGAAAAATAGTGTCATAGTAAGATGGATATTTATGTAGCTTTTCTTACAGCAACAAAGTTTATACAGTTAATAGGAAGAAATTCCTCCCTGTGAGTGTGGTGAGGCCTCAGCACAGGTTGCCCAGAGATGCTGTGGCTGCCCCATCCCTGGAAGTGTTCAAGGCCAGGTGGGACAGGGCTTGAAGCAACCTGGGATAGTGGAAGGTGTTCCTGCCCATGGTAGGGGCTTGGAATGAGAAGATCTTTAAGGTCCCTTCCAACCCAAACCATTCTATAGTTCTATAAATAGGAATAATTTTTACACAGCTTCTCATAATAAATAATTTCAGTCCTAGTTTTCTGCTCAGGTTTGACCACCAACCCCTTATTTATTGTTGTCCATAGCACTTCAGTTTGGTTGTGGGGTTGTTTCATTTTCTTCTCCTAGAATGCCAGCTAACTGTTTTTGAGAGATACGGGCTCGTGTCTACATTAGCATTTTGAGTCTGAGCTGGGCATTCTCATGAGGCAGCTTTCCTGTTGCTCTTCATTAACTGTGCTTTTTGTTCACATCACAGAGCAGTTCATGAACTGGATGCCTTTCAGGTGAAATTAATATAGAAGATTCACTCTAGTAGTGTGCCTGATATGCTCCAACTGTTAATGGGCATTCAGTCTGTGGCACCTGATCAGAAAGTCCTCAGCACCAACTGTTTTGCTGCAGAGATCTGCTTCTGAAACACTCCTTATTAATATAAATGTAGCAGCTTTTGGTGAAAACTAATTAAGGTTGTTTTTCTTCCTATTTTGTGTGCTAAATTAAGATAGTAAGAACTTTAGAAACATATACACAGTAATTTGTTCCTTTTGCTACCAACTAATTATTGGGCTTAACAACAGAAACAAGACAAAATCAATAGCTGGTATTGTACTATGAACATTTTAAAATCCAATACAGACGAGCCCCTTGGAGTTCACTACATACATTATCTACTCAGTTATTGTTTGAAATCGTAAAGCAAACAAAAATAGGTGGTTTTTTTCAGGACAGTCTGAATATTTTCTTCACATCTTTGTTCTTAGCATTATTTTTACCATTCTCAAGCCAAAATGTAAGGCTGCTATTTGGAAAACAAATGCATTAAATCCTCCACAAATCTGTTCAGGTTTTGATTTTTTTTTTCCCTACTGCCAAATACAATGCAAAAGAGAAAAAAAAAAAAAAAGGCAAGTATTAAGTGATGTTGCACAATAATGGTAGCCAGCACAGTAATCAAAAGTAGCTTTTCAGGAAACAAAGAATGATGTCTCTACAGAACAATCCTCAGCACTGGGGGTGAAACTAATGGATCTGGTCATAGGATGTGCACTTTCTCAGCTGTTTTGCAAGAGCACTTCCAGCATTTCAGGGAGCTCATACAGCATCTGGAACTGGAGTACTTCAGATATGGCGTGCTCAGAAAAGCTGTGGCTGATGATACAGTAAAATAACAGTGCTCCTATAAAGAAGAAATGTAAAGTGTGGATTTTACTTTTAGCTCAATCGCTGGGTGTGAAATTGAATTGAGAACTCTCCAAACTATATTAAATCACCCCCTTGGCATTGCCACAGGAACAATTTATTTCATCTTGAAGGAGCCTTTGGTTTCCAGATCAGTGGAGCTAAGCAGGAGGAATGTGCGTCACATTGAGGTAAACAGGGATGTGAGCTGGTTAAAAACAGAAAAGGCAACGCAGCAAAATTCTGTGGCTCTGACATTTGTCAGCCTCTTCCGAAATGTGAATGCATTTCCATTAAGCTTTGGGGCAGATATTATCTCTGTACTTTTGTTGTGCTGATGAGTTGGAAGCCGAAGGTAAATTTATTTGGTTCAGCTGATTTTTGAAGAGGGAGATCTGTGTTGTTCTGTTCACCAGGATGTTTGCAGTGCTGTCATGCCATGTTGGGCATATAATGCAGGAGGTCTGCTGAGGGACGGATGCTTCTTCTGGCCTTAGTCCCAGCGTGAGGTGGGACCAGCAAACTTCTTCCAGCTCCTGACCTACTTTTGCCGTCAGGGCTCTTTGAGAGATGACAAGTTACAAATGTCTTTACAACACTGTGTAACATCTGTTACACTTGCTCAAAGTCCCTCTCTGGAACAAGACACTGGATCTATAAGCAGTAAGCATTACATCAAATATTTCTGCTGTCAGAATGATTTTGGCACAACGTTGAGGGCAGAACCCTCAACACATCCTTCAGGATCTAAAAGTTCTACACAGATGCCTCCGAACAGCCCCAGTGTGTCACGATAACACAGCAGGATGTGTGAGCCATGGACCAGGGCTGTGTTTTGTGGCTAGTGTGCTTCTGTTTAGGGTTGGCTCACTGCAAATTGCAGAGCAACAAGGCCATTTAGCATCACTTCTGGAATACATCACTTCTGGAATACAAACTGCATTCTTTACATAGTAAAGCTTAAAGGTATTAGGCTCCCCTTTATCAGGATTGCAGTAATGCAGGCAAATCAATCTTCATTTTACTGTAGAGAGCAAGATTTAATGCGTTTTGTAACACCCCCCATCTTGAAGTCCAGCCTGAATTTTTTTTTTGGCTTACTGTTTTATTTTGTCTTTGGTTCACAATTTACCTGACCTTCACCCTTTGAAAACAAGAGAAAGCCAAGCACAGAACAACAAACTGAATGAACTGGGATAGCAAGCTGAGTTGATTTGTTCATGTACTAAGAGAATTGTTCAGTTTTGGAAGATGCTAATTACTAGCACGTTTAATGTAAATAAACCCAAGCTCTTTCCAGCCCTATGTCAATGCCCTAATCTAACTTCAGGAAGAGATGAGCAGGGCTTTACACTGAGTTCCAAGGTGAGGAGCACACTTTTAGACAATGCAGTAACCAGGAGGTCATTACAGAGTACTTTGTAATTCTGGTTACCTGACAAAATAGCTAGTGTTCCCTGGTTTTCTCCCCTTTAAAAATGTCTTACATGTAGAAATGTCCTTTCAAAATGTACTCTGGGGAATGACAGGCATTTTTCTGCTGCTGTTTCCAGCTGTGAGATTGTATGAGGGATTCCCTTTGGTAACCGAAGAAACTTTGTGCAAACCAACATTCAGACAGCAGTATTCCATGTGAATATTTTATTCAAATAATACCCTGCCCCACTTGTAAGGAGGGAATAGGGAGAACCCACACTCTTACCTACAGCTACCGACGGTGAAAGGTGAAATAAAAAGCTACAGCCTGGAGACCTGTGCCTTAAGGGGATCTCTGAATGGTAAATTTGTATTTTATTCTCCTGCCATTACTTAAAGGCAGTAAGACAAACCCATAGGAACTCTCTATTTATCATCATTGGTTTAAAATATTTCCTCTATATACAGCACTCCTGGAATTTTAACTGAGAGTCAGTAGTGGTTTTTCATATGCACTTCCAGAATTTCCCAATGAATTTCATCTTTTTTAGAAGCAGAGAATTTGATCATTGAAGAAGATGTTGCTTACACTGGCTACTTGTGGGAGTTCTTGCTTTTAAGGAATTTTCACACATCAGTTGTATCAAGCTGCTTGCTTGTTTTGTGTGGGTCATTAAATAATTGTTAAAAGCACTTCGGGTGAACCCAGTTCTTTTAAGTTTTCATTAGACAAATCAAGATCCCTTTTTTCCTCTCCTTTTGTCTTTAAGAACCACAGAAATGGATAGTGCTCTTCTCTAATCTTTCCTTCTTAGCCTTTTCATAAAAGTAATTAGGCTTCTTTCTATTTCTGGGCCAATGCCATTTTGATATGTTACAGGTCTAGTGCTAAATAAGCTTCTCAATTTAAGTCTAAATCTTTTAACAGGAAGTCTTTGTTTAATATCAGCACTGTTGGTTATTTTAATTCTGCTAATCTGTTTCCCTTCACATTATTTATTGATATCCTTATACTCAGACACAGCAGGAAACACCTCATACTTTAGGTTCTGTTTCCCAAGGCAGAATCCCAGAACAGTTTGACCTTGAAGGAACCATCTTGTTCCACCCCCTGCCATGGGCAGGGACACCTTCACCTAGACCAGGTTGGTCAGGTCCCTGTCCAGCCTGGCCTTGAACACTTCCAGGGATGGATATAATCTATGTTTACCTCCTGTGACAGATTCACAACTTCTCTGATCATCCTTGCAATCTTTTGTTGCTCTTCCATCTTGCCTCCATCTTCCTTAATGGTGGATGAGAAGAGCCATACACAATATCCAGGCTATTGTAATTACATTACAATAGTCTTCATGTGGCGTTGACATATCCCAATCCTGAAATCACTTCAGCTCATAATTTTTAGGCTTCTGTTGTATTAGTTTTGTTAAATGTGTGTCACTTCAGTAACTGTTTTTATCCCCCTAGAAGTAACTGGTGTGCCCATCCTCTTTGCTGTAAACAAGTTCTTAGATTGTTTTTGTTACAAGACTCTTCAGTGCACAACATCCACATGTTCTACCAGATTCTGTCTTTCTTCTTGTGCCTCATGAGAGCTTTGTAGTGTTGCATGGCTGTCTGGAAACAGAATACATTCAACTCTGAGATAGGAGTTTATGTCTTACAGGGATATTTATATCCAGTACAGAACTAATTTCAGGAAAAACTAATTTCATAATTGTGAATTATATCCTTTTCCTATTGTGATTAGTTCCTTGGAGTATCTTTTACATGAATGAACAGGAAAAATTAAAATAGGAAAAATGCTTTCTTTATTTGCTTACAAAATTCTAGGAAAAGCATTAGGCTAAAGTTTTAAATCACAGCCATCTCCTAAATCAAATGTGTAGCAAGGGTGATAATGAGTGTAAACACACTGAATAATAAAATGTAATTTGGGTTCTGAGTTCTGGGGCTCTAATCCAAAGTTTGCTGATGTCTGTGGAAAGGTTTCCATTGATTTGAATTAGGCCTTGGCTTTTGTCCTGAATGAACACAATGCCAGTGGAGCTATTCATGAAAGAAATGTTTGGAAATAAATCACAGGAACTTGCTGTGTCAGAACCCAATTCACTTGCTAATTATGGCTGTCATGTTTTACAATGCTCATTGTGTCGATACTTTGTCATAGTCCCTCACATGAACTAACCAAATTCAGTCTTAAAAAAATAATTTGCTGCTGCTGCTGTAATTGGAAGGTTGTTTCTGGATCATTACTCTGATGTTTGAAACCTTCTTTAACTTCTAGACTCAACGTATTTATGCCAACTGTTTACACTTGTTTTATGCCAACGTAGTCTTCTAGATTTACTCCATACAGTGTGATTTGTCCTTGCTCTGAACAGTACTGGTAAATTACCGATGACTGTCCCATCTCCTCTCTTTGCTTTGTTTTGCTAAATAAGGCAAGCATTTTCATTTCTTATTTAGTAAGTTGTTAATTCATAGAATTATGGAATGGTTAAAGATGGAAAAGACCTTTAAGATCATCAAATTCAACCATAAACCCAGCACTGCTGTGTTGACCACTAATCCATGTCCCCAAGTGCCACATCCACCTGCCTTTTGAGCACTTCAGGGATGGTGGTTCTACCAATTCCCTGGGCAGTCTGTTCCAATGCCTGACAACCATTTCAGTGAAGAAATTGTTCGTAATGTCCAAGCCAAAGCTCCCCTGGCTCAGCTTGAGGCCATGTCCTCTTGTCCTGTCGCTTGTTCCCGGAAGCAGAGCCCGACCCCACCTGGCTGCACCCTCCTGTCAGGGGGTTGTGCAGAGCCAAAGGTTCCCCCTGAGCCTCCTTTTCTCCAGGCTGAGCACCCCCAGCTCCCTCAGCTGCTCCTCATCAGACTTGTGCTCCAGACCCTTTCCCAGCTCTGTTCCCTTCTCTGGACTCATTCCAGTACCTCCCTGGAACCTTTATCTGGATCTATTTCCATTAATCTGCTTAGGCAACAAACCCTGCATTTTTAATGCGGTGCAATAGGCTCCATATAATGGTGTTAATACTCTCCTTGCTTTACTGGAAATAATTTTCCAAATATACCCAGCATCTCGTTTACCTCCCTATGGCTGCATTTCACTGATCACTGTTACCATGTGATTTACAGGGCCTTGGTCCCAGGTGAGCTCCCATTTAGTGCTAGAAATAGTTTTTAGTCCACAAGGACATGGGTTTGCCCTTGTCCTCAGAGGCTTTTAGGTCCTGTCTGTCACTCCAGGACTCATTTCTTCCTTGCATGGTGTCTGTTCTCAGCATTGGCTGTATCCTAAATGATAACCAGCACGCTGGAGTAATCAGCAGCTTTAATTAGTATGGTCCTACTTTGTGCTAATTTCATTAATTTAGAAAACAAACAAAAAAAGAACTTTGGGAACTGCTAGAGGCACTGAGTGATGGGAGCTGACAGAAAGTGACAGGAAAGAACTGGGGAAAGGTGCCCAGTGTTGGGCAAAACAATGACAAGATGAAGAGAGGGCACAGGGCCCACGAGGGAGAAATGAGAACTTGGTGAAATGAAGGCTGCTCACATTTTCCAGAACATTAATTGGGCCTTATTGAGACATACTTGGGATGGATGAAGACACTTCAAAATCCCAGAAATAAATGAGTGATTTTGACTTTTTAGGAATAGCAACACTGCTGCTTAACTTCGGATGTTTCTTTTTTCACAAGTTTTCAAAGTGCTCTGAAAGTCCAAAGACTTACTTTCTAAAAGCATTTTAAAAGTACCGAATCCTAAAAGCACTTTAAAAGTCCTGAACTGAGAGGATTACGAGTCTTGAATAATTTATCCACAAAACTTGAAAGGGAAGGAATTTGCTTAGGTCTTTAAAATGTATATGATAAATTTTCTTATAGATTGGAATGACTCTGAAAGACTTTTATCCAGATAAGTGCATTCAGCAGATATTAGAAGTCACAGGCAATAGCAATTAAGGCATAAGGCATTTCCTGGGAATTAATATCAAGCTGGGAGGAGTGGGGATGGCTCGAGATGCAGCTGAGGGCCATTAACTTCACTTGATGATTAATGACCTCTGCTGAGGTCATTAATATTATCAGCTGAAAATGTAGAAAAATCCAGATGTATGAATCTTTTTAATGGGAGTTGCAGTTTCAGTCAGTGCAGTGGAAGTGTCCCCACTGTGGATAGACTGCCCTGTATTAATATCAAATAGAGGGCTTGATTTCTCTCCTCCCCACGGCATTTTCACGAGCGTTAATCAAGGCTGGCTCTCTAAAGCTGTGCCAGTATCAAATTGAAAAGCAAGCAGAATAAAGTCCGTAGTGCTTCAAAGTTCTCCCAGTGTGGCAATGGCTTCCAGGACTTAATCAGCTGCTTTTACAGTAGTCTATCTCTTCCTTTCAGTGCCTAACAAGAGTGAGTCTCAGTGTAGTCCAGGAATGTGCCCACTGTTCTTGGATCCATGTTTGAAATCGTGTCCTCCCTAATTTTGTGTAATGTCCCTCACCAGGATCTGGGCTCTGGGTTGTGTTACAGGGAGGGCAAGCACACAGCCCTGACTGCTGCATCCATACAGGGAGCATCTCTTTATTAATAAATAGTCAGTTGGAATAGATACTTCTCAGTGTCCAGGTAAGTCCATGTGTGGTTCCTTCCACACTTGGTGAATGATGAATGATTTAATTGCTGACTCGTAGAGAAATTGAAAGCTACACAGGGAAATGTTCACCTTGCTGCTAATTTTTGCCTTACGAGACTTCTGTTATAGTACCTTGATCATCTTTTATATATATGTATATGTGTGTGTGTGTGTGTGTGTATGTATGTATGTATGTATGTATATATAAATTGCTTGATATCTCTCACAGAAACATATAATAGTTTAGGTTGAATACTTTTAGGATTAACTGTTAACCCAGCACTGCCAGGTCCCCCACTAATATGTGTTTAAGTTTGTTTACTTCAAGATGCTTTTTAAAAATGTACTGAAGAGGTCTGAAATAGGTGATAAAGATAACAGGAAGACATAAGTTTTAATTAGTCACTTTGTTTTTTATTTGGACTATGTTTCTAAATGCTGTGTGAGTCCTACTTTACACAGACACTGGGCCCCTGTTCCTTTCTTTCCCTTCCCCCAGCCCTTTTGCCCTGGTCATTGTGAAGGTTGTGGCATCAAAATTCCAGTCAGGACAGGACTGAAATGACTGCTGCTTTTGGCTGACCTTTATACAAATGCCACTGGATGTAGGCTTCTGCTCAGGAAAATGGAATTTTTCAAAAATATAAGCAAAGCAGATATAAAAAGCATAATTGAGGTGTGAAATGTTGACAATCTCAACATTGGGTGGTAAGACTAGACCTGCTTGTACAAACATATGCAATTCACACTGTTTTGGGGATTGCTGCATGCCTTCAGTTGCCCTCTGCCAAACCACAGAGCTCTTGCCTCTTTTTTCTTTCTTTTTCCTTTTTCATTCCTCCAAAGTATCTCCTGTGGTGAGAGGAAGAGGTGAGTGAGGTCAGGCAGAATGAAATGAAAATCATGAAAGCTTAATAGACCATAGGGAGGTTCCTTTGAGAGGGTGCCAGCGATGGAATATCAGTGATGGGGAGGAAGACCACAGAGTTGGCAGTGAATGAAAGGAGATGGGGAACATGTGCCGTGGTGTGTCACAGCCCTGGCCGTGGAACTGGGCTGTTTCCCTATTAACTCCTTAACAAATGTCTCACTCTGGCAGTAGTTACTCCTGTGGTGCTGTTAGTGCTCCCTGCTGCAGCTGCACTGTGCTTCAGGATGCATTTTTCTTAGAAGTTCTGAATTCTTTGTTTTGCTTGTAAGCTCAAAGGATGAGAACTGAAGTATTGATGAGATTACATCAGTTGCATTTTCTTTTTTATCTTCTGTAGTCTCTACCAGTTATCCACTCTAAGGGAAAAGAAATTGTTTTCCTGGATGAGAAGAAAAGAAGTAGTATTTTAAAACATGTAAAAATGTGAGGACTTGCAGAGATAGCAAACGAAACAGAATCCTGGAATGTTTTGAGTTGGAAAGAACCTTAAAGATCATCTCATTCCAGTTCCCCCCCATGGGCAGGGACACCTTCCATTAGACCAGGTTGCTCAAAGCGCCATCCAACCTGGCCTTGAACATTTCCAGGGATGGGGCAGCCACATCAGGTTATTGCCACTACACATTAGGTTCTTGTAATTATACAAACCCCTGACATAATAGCCCTCAGTGTATATGAAATGGTGTGGCAAATCATCTCACCAGTGTTTTTTTCAGAATAAAGCACTCCTAAAAGCAGGGGCTTTGGTCTGGCTGATTCTTCATCTTATAAAACTTCAAGTCTTGATTGCAGTAGTTAAAATGCTCCGATCTGATGTGTGACTCACTGGATGGTAGTGAGTGAAATCTGAAATCTGAGTAAACACAAAGGCTGGACTAAATAATAACTGTCCTCTTTCAGCCTCAGCATTTTATGAACCTGTGTTTGTGTGAATGAAAATCCTGTGTAAGTGTCAGAATTGATTTAAGGACTTTGGGTTTATTTGATGGTGTGGAACTAGTCCTCTGTGTGCTCACAGCTTGCAGAGAAATCACAGGGTCTGAGCCTCCAAGGCTGCCAAGGTGCCTTGAATTTCTGTTCATCTCCAGGTCCATGGAGTGGTAAACTTCAGACTATTCTTTTACAATGTTAAAATATCCCTGTTTTTGTCATGAGCTTTTGAGCGTGTTTCTACAGCTAAACATTTTGAAGCCTGAAATTTGTCTTTGGGACAGATCACTGTTTTCAGTTATCCAATTTGTCTCCAGATGCCTCACGAGCCCTCAAAAGAAAAAGTGTGTATCTTCTAAATATTCAAATGACAAAACATCCAGAAAAACGTATCATGCAATACTAAATGACCCTGCAGTGCTGTTGTGGAGGTAACCCTTGGTTCCAGCCTTTGTCTGCTGACTCCAGTGTAATTCAGCTGTAATGGCTGCTTCTGTGCAGATGAGCCCACAGTTGTCTGGTGTTTTCAGTCATGTGCCCTTTCAGCTTCATTTCCTATGTCACTGTCATAGGTTTGCTCAACTTTTATGAGAAGTTCAACAGCTGCTGGGTTCTCAATTTGAAGACTTCTTCCCCTAAACCTTTTGCAGAGTTCAGCACTACCAGACCACTGCTTTCCTTAATTTCTTTTCACAGAGCCTTTATTTGTCTATGGACACCTGTCCCCAAAGGCCACAGGTTGAAACCTCCTGGTTAAACAGTTGTCAAGTTTCTGGTTGTTCTTTGACACAGACTGATGTGACAGAGCACGAAGTTAATCTTCAACATTATTTTTTTTTCTTTTGCAGGAGAAATTTGAAGGTTTGTTCCGTGCCTATGATGACTGTGTGACATTCCAGCTGTTCAAAAGCTTCAGGCGTGTGCGGATAAATTTTAGCAGTCCCAAATCAGCTGCTCGTGCCAGAATAGAGCTGCATGAAACACAGTTCAGAGGGAAGAAGTTAAAGTTGTATTTTGCACAGGTAATGAAATCTGGAATCTATTTCTGTGTTAGTGCGTAGCTTTTATAGAAATATTCTACAGTAACACTGAATAAAACTAATAAGGGTTTCTCCCATGCCCAATCTCTCTGATAAAAGATACTTAAACCTCCTTGTGTTGACTGAGCTGTTCATGTCCTGAGGGTCTGCAGTAAATTTAAAGGACCACTTAGGACCAAAGATGCTCATTCAACATGCAGAATTACGTATCTTAGAGGTGATTTACAACACTAGGAGTTGTCTGTGGGTAACTCTCTTAACTAACCATAAGAATGTGCTAATGTAAAGAATCCAAGTGAATAAAAAGGTGGGGCTGGATTACTTATTTGGCTGCAACCCTGAGCCACAGTCAGGCTTCCTTCTGCCTTCTTGGCTTTTCCTTACTGAATACATGAATTACAAATTTATTGAGTCCAAGTCAAAGGAAGAAGGTAGGGGAAGAACAACACTCCCAGCCTGGGGCTGTAGGTGATTATATCCATCTGTTGGAACTGTCAGTTCTCAGCCAAGGGAGAGAGAATGCAGATCTCCCACAGCCTGGGCCCCAGCCAGGATACAGAAAGTTGAGGGAGGTTGAGAACCCAACCACTACCTCTTCTGAATGCATTTTAATAAATTGATGTGGTCACTGTGTCTTGTGAGATACCCACTAGTGTTTATGAACAATGTAGGTGTGCTCTGAGCTGCCAGATCGGCCCTTCAGAGGTCTGAGGGTAAGAGTTGGCTCACTTGAAGGTATCAAGCAAGCCCAAGAGCCTGTTAAATTATGAGCCTCTTCATCTTGGTCAGAATAGGAGCTGTTTTGAGCCTAGACAGCAGCAGAACCACAGGAGGATGGGAAACTACAGCTGTGAAAACAACAATATGCTTAACAAGTTAGATGAGCTCAGAAGATCTTTCAGTTGGATTTAGGTGTTGAGAATCTGTCTCAATCCCATTTTCTATGCCTTAATCTCCTAAATCTGGCTCTGAATTTTTTTTCTGAAAGGTTTCAAAACCTGCAGTTAAGCAGATCTGAGAATGGTTTCATTCTAACTGCACAATCAAGAGGCTAATTGAAAACCTGGGGGAACCAAGAAAAAGAAGACTGTGCACAATAGTGATTAGTCTCCCTATCTAAGATGATTTCCTGCAGAACCATTCTGGTACCTGCACTAGGCTCTCCAGTACACATAGTCTTAAAAGAGCTTATTAGTTGTGTCCAGGGAATGAAGGTGTGGAAGCAGCAGTGTCTGCCCTCAGCCAGACTGAATAACCACTTCCAGACCTACAAGTTCCGGGGAACATGGAGTTGAGAGACGCAGACTGGCTTTTTGCAAACCCCAGGAGGTACAGGAGGGTGGCATCTCAGCACCCTGGCATGTTTGCTGTCATGGAAATAGAGTTCATTGCTTCTATGCTCCAGCTGGTTGTAACCTTGCTCAGATGGTTGCAGTACAATTCATTTATGTCAAGGCTTCTTTAACATACTAGAAAAGAGCAGGACTTAAAATAGATCATTTAAGATGGAAATAAAATAAGGACACTCGGTCGCAAATGAGTAAGGAACAACATAGATTCCTTTATCACTTCAACTAAAGAAATAAAATCTGTAGAAACGTTTCTGAAGTTACTTATAAGGCCTTGGTGCAGGAGTTACTTGTGTAATGTCACATTTACTTAGGCATTTAGACCAGATCACAACAGCACCTTTACAGGTGCCTCAAAATTCTCTGAACTAGCAGCTATGGCTACCAAAGCTTTGCATTTCTTCTCAGAGAACGTACACAAAAGGCACAGACATTGTAGCTTTGCTGATGTAACAGCCCCACAGTGTGCATTTACTGCAGAGGCACCATCTGTACGGCTGAGATGAAATTTATCTCCAGGCCTTCTCTGCTGAGACTGATGCTGAAACCCTGCCTGAGTGGCATTTGGGATAAGAAGGGTATGATTTGAGCAGTCATTCAATTTAGCCATCCTGTGTGGATGAGAAGCTGGGCTTGAGCTGGTAACATGCACTAGCACCCCAAATTCCTGGGCTGCATCACCCACATTGTGACCAGCAGGTCAAGGCACATGACTCTGATCCAGTGAGATCCCACCTGGAGTCCTGTGTCCAGCACTGGGGTCCCAAACACAGGAAAGGCATGGAGCTTTGTGAGTGAGGCCAGAAGAAGCCACAAAGATGCTCAGAGGGCTGGAGTCCCTGTGCTGTAGAGACAGACTGAGAACTGGGGGTGTTCAGCCTGGAGAAGAGGAAGCTCCAGGGAAACCTCACTGTGGCTTTACAGTACTTAAAGGGGGCTTACAAGAAAGATGGGAATGGACCTTTTAGCAGGGCCTGTTGCGATAGGACAAGGGAAAAATAGTTTTAAACTAAAATAAGGTCGTTTTAGACTGGATGTAAGGAACAAATTTTTTACAGTAGGAGTGGTGAAACACTGGCACAGGTTGCCCAGAGAAATTGTGGATGTCCTATCCCTGGAAATTTTCAAGGCCAAGCTGGATGGGGCTCTGAGCATGGCAGGAGGGTTAGAGGAGATGACCTTTAAAGGTCCCTTCCAACCCAAACCGTTGTATGATTCTATCCTGTACTAAACAGTGTCTTTGTTATGCTTTAAAGATTCAGACCTCTGAGACAGATGGAGACAAGCTTCATTTGGCACCACCACAGCCTGCAAAACAGTTTCTCATCTCACCTCCAGCCTCCCCACCTGTGGGGTGGCAACCAATAGATGATGCAACACCTGTCATCAACTACGACCTCCTTTATGCAGTTTCTAAGCTTGGACCAGGTAAGCTTGTGGTCCTTGGTTGAAAACGTGTCAGGAAAAGCAGATGAGCAATATCAGCCTAGATAATAACTGTCAAGGGAGTTGGCATAGAGCTGGAAGCTGCATTAAAACTTGGATTTGAGTTGATGGATGTCACCTGGTTCTTCCAGAATGAATTTTGCCATGTGTAGGCATGTGTATGTTATCTGGAGCTTGTGAGAGCTGATCAAAGCTTTGCTTACACCATTTATTGTGCTGGGGTTTGTGCCTAGATGAGACAGCTGATGGTTTAGGTGGGACTGGACAAATGTTTGGCCATGGATGTGAGGAGCTTTTGCTGTACACGACATCTGCTTGGTACTGCTTTCCAAGGTGCAGATTTCTCACAGGCACCTCCACTGGAGTGGAGAGTCTCTCACATTGTTTGTTGAGAGAGGACTACTGTTCCTCAGTCCCAGTGGGATTGCTCTGTTAGGAAGGCTCATTTCCTGCTAAAAACTACGCAGGAGGAATGGCGTAAGTTGTAGCCTCCGTTAGCACAGGATAAATGTCAATGGATAATGCATCCAGGCTTTCTTCTGTCTTCCCACCTTCAGCTAATGCCAGGAATTAAAGCTAGCTGGGATTTTCAAGCAATGCTTTCCCTTGGAAAATGCTCATCTGATGAAACCAAAACTTTACATAGGAGAGGGTTACTTTTGATTTAATTAAGTCATCTTTACAAACAGTTTTCTTTCAAAGCTGTTAAAGCATCCTGTTTTAGAACTTTCAAAATGAGAAAGGTTCCAGTTTCAGGTCTAAGCAGTATCATTTACAAATTAATCTAATTTACATTCATAAGCCACGGGGAAAAAATAGCCTATTAAATTATCTTCCTACCAATATAAAACATTTCAGATCCAATCTAATAACAATTGTGGGGGTGAGCTCATGAAAATTTAGCAGTTTATTTTTGAAATTGTTGTGGGATGAGAGAATTGTTTTCTCCCCAGCTGTACTGGGGATGTTGCTTGCTCGCTCTGGGAGTAGCTTCCAATTGCAGACATCTTATCATTGGGGCTTTTGTGCAACTGCACCAAAGTAACTCAGAGCTGGAGTGCGTGGGGTGCAGGAAGATGTTTCATGATTAACAAGGTTTGCAGGATTATCTCCTATTTTTTTCACATGGGATCTCTAATGAGGAAAATATATATCAGGAGATTCCTATGGTTTATTACCCTTCAGCAGG
>NW_008240221.1:14184369-14199151 GCF_000691975.1 Corvus brachyrhynchos
GTAAGACTTTATACTATATTGCATATTATTATTTCCAGGAGTGATAGTTTGCTTCTAAACTGCTGAATAAAAGAAAAACAATAACCTCCTTTTTTTTTTTTTCCCCTTTGATGCAGCAGTGTTATAAATGGAAACATGTAAACAAATTCCCGAGTTAGCTGGGTAATAAATCAATTCCTGTTCTGGAGCAGTGGAATGTGAAATATCACTCATTGTCCCACACTCTGGGACAGCATTGCGTGAAGGTCAAATTCACCCGGATTTAAGGAGCCTGCAGGGAGCAGTATGAAAAGCCATTGTGTGCTCTCTTCTTTCTATTTTTAGTACTTGTTAGAGGGATCAATTTTAGTTAACTGCAGCGGCGGGTTTAAAATAGTGTTGCTGTTCTCAGTTGTGCATTTACTATGTTTAGAATTTCATTGAAAAACAAATCCCACTAACACTCATTTCTCAGTATTGCAGCAGTAAAACACTGCTGGACATCAAACAGCATTGGTAGCCTCAGAGAAGTGAGATTTTTTTCATTCAAAAATACAATTTAAAAATGTAACTATGGCTTATCAGCTGTCAAAAAATACTCATTTGGCACAGTTGTTTACAGAGCTGTGAATGTTAGAATCTGACTTCCATGTCTTTAACTTATGAGGAATCTTTGCTGTGATAAATGCAGTGATTTGGTAAAATAACCATCTGAGGACTAAGAAAACTCATTAGAGCTTCTAAATAGTGAACAGTGTCTTGTATGCCCTCAGCATAAGATGAGTTTTACTGTCCTACTTGTGTGGGAATGCAAGAAGTGCCACTTGGACACAGACCCATGCTCCTTTCCAATTCCCTGAATCCAGGTCATCTCCTGTCACAGTATGGTGCCATAATCATCACAGGTGCAAAATTAGAGAGCAAAACTGTTCCTGGGGGCAAAGTGTTGGGAGATTTGCTCCAGAGTATAAGGAGTATGCTGGAAGTGAGTTAAAGATTTGCTGTGTGCCATCAGTTTTGGGACAGGTGTTCTTGCTGCAGCAGTGACAGGCTGGCATCTCGGAGATCTAATGGAACAGATTTCTTTCTGTGCTCAAAAGGAAGCTGGTTTTTGGCTCCTTCCCATGAATTTGAGATCAGTGAGGGTGCATTTACTCCTTAGGGAAGATAGTGGCATATTTAATTAAGTTCCTGGATGATTGATGTATATTCTCACTTTCTGCAGATGCAGAAATTAGGCTTTAAATGAGGCATGAACAGAGTGCTGTAGATCAGTCAGAGCCAGGAACCGTGGCTTCCTGGTGCTGACCTCCAGCCTACAATCTTCTCGTAATATTGCAAATAAGGGAGTGTACTTGTTAATCTGTTTGATAGAAAACACTTCCACTGTCAAGAGAACTTCCAGTCGTTTGAAATGCTGATGAAGATGTGAAGACATCAGGGCCAAGACTAGAGAACAGATTGGTAGGTTGCAAGCATTCCTGTAGGAAAAAGTTAGCTCCAAGTTAGGCCAGGTGAGGATACAACCTGGACCGGACGGGCAAACAACCAAGCAACCACCCCACCTTGCAAATATATTTTATATGAGAAACATTTGCAAGGTAGAAGGAGAGGGAGTCGCCAGCTCCAGGCTGTATCTACAGCAGAGCTGCTCCTCTCAAATGAAAGGCAGCTGTTTGCCATTTATTAGTGCAGTGATTTACAAACCACCCTCCTGGCACTAGAATATGCCCTTTCTTTTCTGGAAAGCAGTCCTTCTCTTTCCATATCCAATCCCCAACCTGTCCATACATGCCCTCCTTCCTCCACTGCGTCTTTCTTCACAACAGACTGCCCTGTACCCCCTCATTTCTAACTCTGCACTCCAGAATGCCTTTTCCCCAGGATCCCAGGTGCCACCCTGGCTTCCCCTTGTCGGCCTCAACCCCTCACAACCCCTGCTGCCCACACTGTGGTTGCCCAGAGAAATTGCTTTTCTCCCATGAGTTTGATTCACAGATCACAGCTGCACTGATGGGATCTGCACCATACAGTAACACCCAGCACAGGTCAGGGTGCTGAGCACTTTTTTTGCTCCATGCATTCTCTCGTGCAGTTTTGCACTCTGTCAGTGCCCACTTGCCTCCACAGCTTCAGGCACTGTTGGAAAAGCAGTGCAGGGCACCATGTCCAGTAGCCCTTACAGACAAGTCTACACCAGTTGCACTCCTCTCCATGTTACAGAGCCCCTTATCAGCATTCCAGCAGGCTTTGCACCTCAGGCTACTCCTCCAGGTCTTGCACAATACATTTTTCACATTATGAAAGCACCATTCTGAAGTGTCACACATGGTGGCTCTTGAGTCCACAGTGGTGGCTCTTGGGATACAGAAGAGACCTGGCAGATGTCTGTGCCACTTGGCTGTTGGCTCTTGGTTTCATTTTTGTCTCTGAGCAATTCAGAAGTAGCTGTTCCTGCTATGCTCTAGCTGGGCTTCTTGAGGAGGGTGCGCAGCACCTGCCCCTGCTCTGCCCCCGATTTGGCTCACCCTTCCCTAGGGAAGGGGAGAACAGGTGAGAGCAGGACCCTGCCCAGGAAATGCCATACACAGAGATTTCAGACAGTCTCTCGAGGCAGATTTTCTGCTCATGTGTTTTCAAACTCTTGTGTTTGTCATCACTGATTCAAAGGAAATCCTAAATATTTCATATGACTCCAGGAAGGATTAAAAGGGGATGGAGGGGCAAACAAATGGTGATAGATAAAACTTTTCATCTCTGTCCTTCCTCTCCCTGCTGTTCTGTGGTTGCTTTTTCCCTTCCTTCCTTTTAGCAGGGGCAGGGTACCGGGGAGCTGGTGGATGGAGAAAATTGTTCCTCTGGTTGGGAGAGGAGGATGCCCTGCTCCTGCAGCATCAGTCATGGGATTCCAGGGAGCAGTTCCTCTGCTTTGCTATGGCAGATCCATGTTGTAGAAGTGTTCTGTGGAGGTATTTTGTGGGATGGGCTGCTTTTTCCCTTCCCTCCTTTTACCAGGGGCAGGGTACCGGGGAGCTGGTGGATGGAGAAAATTGTTCCTCTGGTTGGGAGAGGAGGATGCCCTGCTCCTGCAGCATCAGTCATGGGATTCCAGGGAGCAGTTCCTCTGCTTTGCTATGGCAGATCCATGTTGTAGAAGTGTTCTGTGGAGGTATTTTGTGGGATGGGCTGTAGCTCTTCTGTCACAAACAAAGGACCTCCTATTATTTGCACCCTGGTATTTGTAAAGCCCTTAGATGAAGGGACTGTAAGGGGAAGGTATTTTTATGATGCTAATGCCACATTTACATGGAATGGGCAGCTCTGAACTCATTAACCTTTGCTCATGAGATTGATTTAGGGATGAGATAGCTACACATTAAAATTAGCATTTATTCATTATTCCTTATGTATATGAATATCAACTTTGCTGGACAAATGGGCCCTGTTAGGAGCTGCAACATCAATGAAAGGTCACAGTACTGACTCACAAAGGGATAGAAAATCCTATACCATTATTTTTAATTCTGAAATACCGAAAGTTGCTTCTGTGGTCATCTTTCTTGCGTCACCCCGAGGCTGTGGGTTTACTCCTGGCTCATGTGGTCACAAAAGGTTGGGCTCAGTGACATAAAAGCAGCTGTGCTCATTGTTAAGCGGGGAAACTTCAAATTCTTTCTGTTTTTCTTCAGCAAAGCAAATGGATAGAGAGCAACATCACTGCTATTTTCAGAGGTTTATCAGAAAGTTTTTCGGACTTTGTAATGGAGGTGCCACAGCTGAATTCTTCCCTGAAGGCAGAGGTTATGTTTGAGTATATTGGATAAAGTTTGTGATATTTTTCTGAGTAAATTTTTGTGAGTTGCCACTGTTAGGTTATGTGAAGGTTTAAACTTTTTATAAAGGATAGAGATAGGCTGGAGGAGAAAGACCCCTCTCCTCAAGAATCCTTTGGCTTAGGTAGCCTGTAAGAATTCTCCAGGCTCCAGCAGAAGCAGGAGCATGGATCAGTGTAGGGCCTGAGAACACAGAGACATGCTGAATGTCAGAGACAGCTGAATGAGGTCACTGGACAAATGCTGGGGTGGTTTTAGTTACAGAAATTGGTGAGTCTTACCTGTGTTAACCCCGCTTGCTGCTCACAGCTTGAGATAACCTAGGTCTTGTAAACATAAATCCACTGACTCAGCCATTACTTCAGTAGCTGAACTGCTACAGACTTAGTTTTTTGGGGTTTTTTTTATGCGGAGGTGTTAAGTTTAAGAGAAAAGAAAAAAAATACAGAAAAAAGGCAGAAGGGAAGGGCTAATCTGGCTGTATCTACTGGATTTTTATTTTGTGCTTATCACCTCAGTGTTTTTCCGCAAACAGTGATTATGTTTGGAACAAGATACAGCGGTACAAAAGTCCCACGGTTACTGTTGCCCTGTTCCTAACTCAGTCATGAAAAGGTTTTGTGGTGTTTGAGCCACAGCTCTGCAGGCATGAATAATGCTGAGTACAGAACAGAGTCTGCAGCTCATTTGTGCTCAGAAATAACTGTATGCCTTAAAAACTTAATTTATGAGTGCATCACATTTTGGTTTGCAAAGTGACATTAATTGCTGCTGCAGTTACTTGTGCCAGAGGCATCTGAATATTTTTCCTTGCATCTGTACTTATTTCCACTGTTCTTTTTCAGTGGAAAGAGTCCTTCTGGGAGGGATTTGAGCAGTAAAAGAATGTGGCATTTGAACTGGGATTATTACCTTTTAAGAGGGCAGTGAATCTGATTTCCTTGGCGGTGCTGGTGTGGGAAGACAGGCCGGTGCTGCGTGTGCGCAGCCCTGCGGAGCTGCCCGTGGTGACAGTGACCAATGCAGCCCTCGGTGCTGGCTGGCGGCACTGACGTCAGCCCAGAGCTGAGAAATTAGCTGAGACCCACAGGGAAAAATGGGCAAAGAAAAACCATATAATTCCTCAATGCAGCACAACCAAGCTATTTCTCTTTTTATATTTTAGCCTATCAGCAAGACCTGTAACGCTTTGCTCAATTTGGATTCAGAGGAAAGGTTGCCAAAAATAGAGCAGTTAAATGTCAACATTAATGGTATCACAGCAGTAAAATATTTCTCACAGCAAGATGCCTGACTTATAGCTATTATTCACTAGCTGCCTCCTTGTTTTTAGGCAAAAATACAGCGTGTCCTCTAGTCTCAAGCCACCCAGGCTTATTTGGACCAAGGAATTTGTCAGCACAAAGAGCATGTGAACACAGTCCCAGAGCTGTATGTGCTAATGCAGGGCCAAACCTGCAAGCTCTTCCTCACATGAATTACTCTGCCACAAAGTGGCCAACAAATAAAACTCCAAATTAGTCCCACAAGCAAGCCACAAGTGCTTTGAGACAGGGACTGCTATTTGCTTCCATGGTGTAACACCTGGCACTTCTGGGTTCTGCCAGTGGTGCAGCATTTAGGAGCCACTGCACTACAGAGGCGATCTGGGATGGCTGGGGCCTCACCTTCCTCATCTCAGAAGATTTTGCAGACAATGTTTTTTTCTTAAAACTCTTACATTAATTCCTTGCAATTTAATGACCAATACCTACTTGTATACCATGTCCAATCCAGAATATGTATAGTGCCAGCAGGCTCAATTCAGGACTGAAAGTCCTATGTCTGATCCCTTGTTTGCTTGTGGACTTTTGCAGGTAAACACCCACGCCTGTATGGGCCATTCACTTAAGAGTTGAACTTGATGATTCTTGTGGGTCCTTTCCAACTCAGAATATATTCTGTGGAAAAAAAAAAAAAAAAAAAGCCACATTCATCAGAGGAGTACTGTGTTGAGTGTTGAGACTTAAATAAGGAAGAAAATATAATGTACTGTTTAGGCGTTCAGCCTGCTCTAGTGAGCAGTTATAGACTGCTCTGTAATCACATCTGCAGAAACAAAATTTGTTGCAGCTCCAGCTAAACAGCTTTGAAACTCAAAATCCATCTGGAGCAGAGATATGTGGGTTTTTTATTTCTGGAGAAATTAGATTAAGTGTTGAAATATGTCTGAGGGCGACAAGTGGACTTTAAATGGGACTGAAGGAACGCCACAGCAAAAATAAAGAACAACCCCAACCTAACAGGTGTGAAATGACTTCAGACCAAAGGTTGGATAGGTTGGGTTCCAGTTCCTCTTTTTAACCATGAACTTCTGTGTTCTTTCTCCTCTGCGTACTTTGTGGGTTTATCTCAGTGCTGTTAGCCACCCATATTGGTGCCAAACACCATTATAGACAAAAGGGTGTGTGTATTTTATCATGCCTTACAGACCTCTGATCAAACTGCCTCCTGGGGCAGGATCCCCAGGATGTGTTGTGGTAGCTGACAGAGTCCAGCTGTGCTGGTGCTCACCTGTATTTAGGAGCAGCAGCACACACTCACCTCCCTGTCCAGGTGTGGAGTGTTCTGCAGTCCAGGAGTGCCACAGGCTGTGTTGCTACTTAGACTGCCATCTCTTGACGTGACTGCTTTTCTCTGCTTCCAGGAGAGAAATACGAGCTGCACGCAGGAACAGAGTCCACTCCCAGTGTGGTAGTGCACGTCTGTGACAGCGACATGGAAGATGACGAGGACCCAAAGAATTCTCCAAAGCCAAAAATCATTCAAACTCGACGCCCCGGTGTGCCACCACCTGTATCTAACTGAGCCTCTCCCGCAGAAGCAGCACTTCTCTCTCCTCCAGCACAGCTCTTGGTTTTTGTTTGCTTTGTTCTGTTGAAAGGCAGCCTTTGCCTTCTGAGCACCGGGACATTAAGGTCATTGAAACCCCTTCACAGTAATCAAGCCTCTGTAACAAAAGGGCTAGGAAAATGATCTTTGTACCTGTAACCATATCACACACCAACTGATAGATCTAGCTGGAAAGGACAAAACAAGGCTGAGGAAACAAGGGAGGGTTTCAGTCTGAGGATCTTTTCACGGCTATAATTTGCATGCTGAAACACCACTACCAGAGATACCGTTTGGGTGGGAATTAGGCCGATATCAGGCTTGATATTCAAACTCCCAGGATTGCTACTGCCCTTCATCAAGCAGCCTGCTCCTCTGCCCTCCTCACTTCCCAACAGACCTTAGTCTTTTCCCTTTTCACTCTTTTTTAAGGGGGTAGGTGTGTTGTTTTTACTCCACTAGGAGAAACAACAGAAAACAACTCTATTCCACCAACAGCTGTAGGGAATGGTGGTCTGAAATGGTGACAGGGATGTGAGATGGAGTTCTCTGGGCTGAGGGGAGAGGCAGCAGCTGCTGGGGGGTCTGGTGTCTGTCAGTCCTTCTCTCTGAGGAGGAGGGAGCCTGAATATCAGTAGGGATTGTCAGTTTATCTTCCATCAGGGGATGAGTGGTGCTTCTCTCCGGGTCTGCAGAAGAGGAGCTGATTGACTGCTCATGTAAGATGGGATTCCTTGCTCCTGTCATAGCTGTATGTTCCAGTAATGATACAGGCTGAATGCTTTCCTAGTGGTGTGGTGAACAGCCCTGAAACTGTCAGTAATTACTTGCACATCTCTAATATTCAGCCCTTTTCCCTCCCCACTTCCTGTGCTTCAAAGCCCTTCTTGAGCTGTCTGCAGTTTGGGTTTGTGGAGGTGAGCAGAGGTTAGTTAAAATTCTTTTGTTGGGTTTTTTTTTTTGTCTTTTTTTAGGCCAAAGAAAACAGGACCATAATTACACACTTGAAATTAGACTGCATGCAACTGAATCCTCTTTTTCACCCTGTCCTGCATGTTTCTTTCACTTGCAATATATACTGGGTTACAAAAACTGTTCTGTGTTTGCATCATGGCTGACAGCAGACAGATCCCAGACTCCCTGTCTGGCAGACCTTCCATGATGATTTATTTTTTTAATGCATACTTGTCATTTTGAGAACATATTTTCTAGACATTTGAGCTCAGATTTTGCATATATTTAAGCATGCGCTTAATTTATGCACATGAGTAGTTCCACTAAAATTAATACTGCAGAAACCAAGCATATGTGTAAGGTATGGTGGGATTTTTAAGCTAATTAGCTGCAGCTGTACTCCCCAAAGTGACTGTAAAATGGCACAGTGACCTTCCACAGTTTAAAATCCTTTACAGCTTAAAATAAGTAAATACATTTTGGAAGCTTATTCTAGGATCTGAAAAGTCAGTTTAGGTTCTGTAATCAAGATTCTTGTCGTAAAACCTAATGATCTGGTTTCTGAGGGAGGGTTCCATCATACCCTTAATTAGCAGCGAAGCTACAAAGCTTCAGCAGAGTCAAGTCCCCCTTGGACAACAGGCATGTTGCTCTGTCAGTGAGGACAGGAGATGGCATTCTCAGCGGGCCTGGTGAGGACGTCTGGGAATGAGGACTTGTCATTCTCACATAGTTCATCCTCTTGACCACCACAGCCTCCTGATATTCCTGATGAGATGTAGTTCTTTACTCAGCACATTTCTGTAATGTGGTAATTGTTACTGGATTATGGGCATCGTTGTGTGCGTATTACACTGATAGAATACTGCTCATTAAATACAGCACAGACTGAACAGAAAATCGGGCTTTAGTATCCTCATGATATCTGTGTAGAGTTTTCTTAAAGTAACTCCTTAGAGGTGTCACTTAATTATTTTGTCAGTGATACATTTTAAATTGTCTTAAGGAAACAAATTGTCACTCAGGTCACAGCCCTAGGAATGTATCCTGTTGAAAACACCATCCTAGGCCGCAAATGGCATTCCAGGAGTAACACCACTGGCTTTTTTGAGAACACACCCAGAGCTGATGTCCATGGGGTTTAGCCCAGTATAAACAGGGACAGTAAGATTTAAACACATAAACAATCAGAGATAATCACCAATGGATTTTTTTTACAGGCAAGGCTGTAGGAGGCCACATCTTGTCCTTGCATCCATGTCCTCAAACTTCGGAGAGATGAGGTTCTGAACTAAGGACTTTGGCCTCAAATGATGTAAAATTGTACTGCAAATTAAAGCACTGGACCTTAAATGTTCTTTCCTCAAAGTGCATTTTCAAACATTTAAAATGAGGCCCCGTTCAGTGACTGCTCTGTGCTTTGTAAAGCTGTGTGGTACTACCCTGGAGGCAGCAGGACACGGCTCATTGCTTGAAGCACAGAAATAGAAACACAATTACAAACCTGAAAATTCAAAGCATCCTCTATGGTCAAAGCTTATATATCACCTGTATGTGATAAAATAATGGCCATCGTTTAAAAAAAGAGCTTCAGGTATTATGGAATAATGTCCCTATCATCAAAGCATCAGCATTTGGGACTCATGAGAGAAGCTGGTATTTTACTAAACGCTGGTTCTTGCCTGACATGGAAGGAAGACTTCTTTCAAAAAATGCTGACTATCTGAAACGGGAATTGTCCTATTCAGTACATCACAGGCAGAGCCCCTACTCATTTGAGTGTGAATTTGCTTTTCTGTAGCTTCTCCAGGGTCAGTCGCTCTGGCTTGCGCTTCTCACAGGGTTATCAGTGAGTTCTCTCATGCTGGAACCCTGGAAGAATGAAGCCTCAGTGTTACATTGTGGCTCCTGAGGCACAGTGGCACAGCCCACATAATTTTAATTTCCTCCCCAATGCAGGAGCTGGCCAGAGTGGCTGGAGGTGATGCCCTAGGGCCTCTGTTGGGTGGGCATGGCTCCTGCTGCTCCTTGGAAATTAAAAGAAGGAAATCAGGGGAGTACAGCTGCTGTTTCTGTTGCCTGCTGCCTGTTTGTCCTTTCTGGGTTCTTCAGATATGAAATTGACATTTTAATGACTTCCTCAGTATAGGTTGAAGCATGAAAACATTTCCAGTGCATGGAGAGAGTGTATTTTGGAATCTGCTCTTTTGGAACAAAACAACAAATTTCTGTGGCCTTGATTTTTGTAATTAAGACAAGGTAATGCAAACTCCCCCCTTCCTAACATACACAGACACACTCCAGTAAACTTTGTTTTCAGCCAAGAAAATATGGGAAGAGTATCCCTTCCTCAACCATAGCAAGACTACAGCCACAGTTACTGTAAAATGTTTTAGGTTATAAAAATTCTCCCCCTGCATAAATTGTGTAGCATCAATTTGATCCTAAATTGTGTGAGAGGGGTGGATTGGTTTTATTTTGGTCTTTTCCACCTGTCTCCCATTCAGCAACACTGAAGAAGCTTTCAGCAAAAATACAGATTGTTGTTTGTACCAAGTAATGGACTGAACTCCTGGCAGGATGCAATTCCAGTGGTTTGTCTGAGCACTGTCACAGATGGCATGAGCATTTCCATTGTATTGTACATAACTTTTGGAATATTCTATTTAGTCATATTTTATAGGAGTATTAAAAAGCTACTGGCTAATTAATCACTTTTACACTTGTATAATTCAGAGCTTAGTTTAAAATAATAAATATGGCAAACAGTATTCTTGTGTTCTGCTTGCATTGGCGTTTGGAAAAGCAACATTTAAAGAGTTAAACTATATCAATAAACTGAGTAGTGTGTTGTGTACCCCTGGTAGAATTGAAAATGCTTAAATGTGTGACATAGGCCAAACTCTGTTTCAGTAGAAATTAGGGGGAAAACAGCCTTCTTGTTGGCAGGATATGCCATGTTCCATTTTAAGCTGCTGCAGTTTCACAGTCATGTGAACTTGCTCTGGTTTGCTGTGGATTTGGCTCGGTGTACACAAAAAAAGCTGCAGTGCAGTCGCTGGTGAGCAAAAGCTCGGCACGTCCCAGCCCCCCGGCATGGTTCTCCCTGGGCTTTTATAATCATGGGTGATGCAGTGGCCATGAATGCTTGGACAAGAACATGGCATCCAGCTGCCAGCTGGGCTGGGGAAAGAGTTCTGTTAACATTCATTATTACAAAAAATTGAAACTAATGTGTCTTGCATCAGTTTGTACTGGGTCTTGCAAAGGATTGGAAACTGGGAGATGAGTTTGCTGATAACTGTCCTGTGAAATTCTGATATCGAATTGCTCAGATCTGGATTGGGAAAAAAATGATTTGTTTTTCTTTTTCTGTGTGCCTGGCATAAAAAAATTTGTTTCTCAAAGGATGATTGTTCATGCTTCTGAAAATTAGATCTGCTTAAGAAGTCTCATTGGAGATGTAAATTCTGAGCTCCTTAATTTCTTTGGAAAGAACAGGCCTTAACCTCTGTGTTTTAATTAGAAAAACTAGTAATAGTGAACTTCTTCTGGGGTTCTTTTTACCTCTTCTAGAGGTGAAATGCAGGAGGCCTAGTTTATTCTTCACTTTGAGCACCAAAAGAGCTTCCCTCACCACAGTGAGTTTCTTCATCTACCCAACTGAAATGCTGTGTTTGCGACATGCCGGCTGTGGCTCTTCCATTGTGCTTGGCACTGGACACAGCACTGGGAAATAAGCTTCAGGGAAATGAGCTTCTCTGCTATCTGTGGATAGCAGAGAGCTGTGTGTCCCACAGGATCAGACTGATCACAGTCACAGCACTTTCAGATCCTCTAAAGAACCTTTACTGAATTTAGTTTTGGTCCTTCTTTAGTGGCAAAGACTTCATCACTAAACTTTTGCTGTTTCAGGCTTTCTCTCACATACCAGTGTAAATGTAAGAGCTTTCCATTTCCTTGATTCCCTTTTGGCTAAGAAATCACATTTACTTCTGGTTTATCGAAAAGCAAAACCAGGTATGGAATAGAGTCCCAGCTCTCATTTATACTCGGCATCATGCAATGTTCTTGAATAACTAGTTACACTAGCAAAAGCCCCAAATACTGCTTTTCCTGGTTTAACCCATCTTCTGAGGGAGTACAGCAGCTTTTAATATTCCAGGCTCCTTTTAAAAGGAGATGTTTTTCTAACAGTAGCTATGCTCTTTTTTTTTGAATACATGTAGACTGCAGCATTCAGGGGTAAAATGACAAGGGAGGAAGTGCTGTAAAAGCTCTTTCCCACAGGTCTATTTGAAGTGTGGAGTATATTTTCTTTGGCTTGGAGGGAAGGGAAGGCAGCACTGATAAAGGCAGAACAGCAGCAGCCCTCTGGATGGAAGAGCAGGAACCCTGAATGCCCCCACTGCAGAGATGCTCAGAAAACTTTAAAAACCAGCCTGAACTCTCTCTCCCCTTCTGTCAGTTCGTTCAGTTGCTACACAGAGATTCTGGGGCTGCAGCAAGAGTCATCTTAATACAGGATTGTGTCCTGATGCAGCGGCTACAAAGTCTAGATAGGGACATTTGTTAGAGAGATTCTTGCTGGAGTAAGGCTGGGAAAGCTGTGAAGTGTGAGCAGCCTTGAAGTTAATGAAAAATGAAGATATTCAGAACCTTAAAACAGACTTCAGGATTCAGTTTTGAATCAGGGGCTTCCTCACTCGCAACACTGAGAGTATCCAGCAAGAAGGATTAAACTTCTCTACTATTCTCACCAGAAAATCAGCCTTCTTTTAACAAATTATTGTAACTGATCATTTATCTAGTGCAAGAAAGTTGTGTCTACATTAGTGTCACACAGTTGTGTTCTCTTCACTGTTGGGTTAATGAAGGTAAATGTTCTGAATCCATTTTAGAGCAGAGTTCTTGTACAGAAACTTCAGAAAGAAATGCCATCTGTAAGGACTGGTGGATTCTTAAGTGTCAGTTTGGCAAGTTGTCCTTCTGTGGGTAGCTGCAGAAATATTTCGTGTATGTTGTTGTAGATTTAAAAGCATTACTCATGGTTTCATTCAAGTGTCTGCATTTCTGACACAGATGTGACATATCTGTATATATTATAAATCAATACTATTTTTAACCACATATTTTGTACAAATATTCACATTAGCTCTGTACTTCAATGAAAATCTATTATGGTATTAAACATTTTGGTGGAATTAGCAAACTCCTTGTCCGTGCTTTGCTTTCATTTTATAACAGCGTTAAGCAGCTGAACCATTTCTGGCATCCAAGGCAGATATCATTTCCAGCGCCTCATGTTGTTCCTTAAATCCAGGTGCACCTGTACCCTCTAGTGACTGATCCCAGCCACTGCAGAGGCAGCTCCCAACACCTCCGGATCCGAGTGAGAGCCCAAAATCAAACCTGAACCAACAATAAATGTGAGCACAGTTTTTTCTAGCTGATGAGTAACATCATGGAACAGCACATGGCTGTTGAGGGACACCCAATGAGAGATTTCAATACACAGAGGTGCAGTTTTGTAACAACTTTTTCCTTTATCCCCTTTCTCCAGAGTTTCTGGGTGGGGTTCATGGCCAGGAATCGGGTGATGAACTTTGTGCTACAGGTGTGGTCCAATTCAGTTTTCTGTGCAGAACAGCCGCATCCACACAGGTTCTGCCAAGCACAGCAGCAATGTGATTCTCCAGGCTTGGACTAGCTCAGCCTCACACCTGTAACAGAACAGTAATGAAGGAGGGAAAAAAAGACATTAAGAAAACAATTAAAAGAACCTTGACCCCTACTACAATCCCTAGAGCTGTGGTGAAGGGGAGAAAGGTATCACACACATACACACATATATTAAAAAATATTTGTTTATTCACTAGATAGGCAGTGCATGTATATATATATATTCATCAGATAGGCAGTGTCAGCTATAAAGGGATTAATAAGCATCGTGTTTGATTCTGTATGGTTGGACTTGATGACTGTAAAGGTCTCTTCCAACTGTGACAATTCTATGATTCTGTGTTCCCATGCATCAGTAAGAGGATAATGGTTTTGTACACTGCCATGAAGTGGGGTGGGGGTCTGTGTACATACACAGGACACGGACTTTGGACTCATATGTAGCAAAGGAAAGGTGGGAAACCTAGCTTGGATTTCTGTCCAGTTCAGCAGTTTGGATTCTAGTGAAATGAGGAAGGAAAAATTCATTTCCATTCCAGGGCGTAGTTGTGAGTCTGGACATCACAATGTGGGGAAAAGCATCTGCCAGGAAACAAATAGAAAATTTAGAGCCTCAGAACAGAAGAGGAGAAAAAAGTCTAGAAAAAAACAGCGGAATCAAAACTTTTTTACTTTTTTAACTGAAGAAGCACCTCCAGATGTCCAGAGAATGAATTTTGCTCCTTGTTTTTACAGTTGGGTCACAGCCCATCCAGCCCTATTTCTATTTAATTTCTATTAAATTTATGACATGCAGCAACACCCTTACAACCTACCCTTCTTGACACCTGCACAAGGGCTGTACTGGGGAGCCCACCCCAAACACACACCTCACCTGTGACGTGGGGGTGCTGGTGGCAGTGGCTGAACATGAGCCAGGTGTGCCCAGGTGGGCAGGGAGGCCAGTGGCACCTGGGCTGCACCAGCAATAGTGTGGCAGCAGGACCAGGGCAGTGATGTCCCCCTGTGCTGGGCACTGCTGAGGCCACACCTCGAGTGCTGTGTCCAGTTCTGGGGCTCTCAGTTCAGGAAGGACATTGAGGGGCTGGAGCGTGTCCAGAGAAGGGAAGGGAGCTGGGGAAGGGTCTGGAGCACAAGTCTGGTGAGGAGCAGCTGAGGGAGCTGGGAAAGGGGCTCAGCCCGGAGAGAAGGAGGCTCAGGGGGAACCTTCTGGCTCTTCACAGCTCCCGGACAGGAGGGTGCAGCCGGGGGGGGTCGGGCTCCTCTCCCAGATAACAAGCGACAGGACAAGAGGACATGGCCTCAGGCTGAGCCAGGGGAGGTTTAGGCTGGATATTAAGAATAATTTCTTCACAGGACGGATGATTAGACATTGGAATAGGCTGCCAAGGGAGGCGGTGGAGTCACCGTCCCTGGAGGTGTTTAAGGAAAGACTGGACATGGCACTGAGGGCCGCGGTTCAG
>NW_008240221.1:14199577-14214728 GCF_000691975.1 Corvus brachyrhynchos
GTGGGTTCGTTCCCCCAGAGCCTCTCGGGTCCCCCAGGTTTTGTTGGTGCCGAGTTCCGCAGAGACCCGGGTCAATAGATATGCTTAGGTTGTATCCAGGGGAAAACAATATGAGGAGGCCTTGGGGAAAAAACCAAACCACCCATCATTTATTATTTATTAAGAGCATGCAGTTAAGGAGTTGGAATAATAGAATTATAGATCATGATGAGGTCATTAGCTGTGTAAAATTCAGAAGTAAAGACTTGATTTCACTTGAGAAGGCTGCAAGGTGTACTTGTCCCTCCCCAGAAGGGGAATTTATGGGCTATGTCTAATTTGGCAGCTGTGTTCCTATGAACACAGCAGCGTGTTGGCCTTGTGTCCTTCAGGTTCAGCTGGAAGAAATGTCCCATTAGGTGGATCTGAGGGAATCTGTAGCCTTTGGGTCTGTGTTGTTTGCTGAAAGGGGAATTACATCTCTGGAGTGTCAGTTTGTTCTTAGCAGAACTCAAAGCCTGGATTTTAATTTCTAGAGACACACAAGTTTGGTGTAACATTTGACTGCCTGCAAGTCACAGAATCCTAGAATCACAGAGTGGTTCGGGTTGGGAGGGACCTTAAAGCTCATCTCATTCCAACCCCCTGCCATGGGCAGGGATACCTTTCACCAGTCCAGGTTGCTCCAAGCCCAGTCCGACCTGGCCTTGAACTTCACTTCCAGGGATAGGGCAGCCACAGATCCCATTCCATTGTTGCAGTGGTATTCAGATGCTTTTTACAACGTAACTTCTTATATTCACTAGGCTATTTATGTACTCTAAATATTAAGATGGATTTATTGTTACAAATTCACTGTTTTCCAGCTGAATTTCAGTGGTGACTGGGTCCCAGAGGACTGCTGAAAAATGGGAACCTAAATGGAACTATGAGGAATATTGGTACAGCCCACATGCAGAACTGGATTTAGCAATATCTGGTCTTGTGGTTGTGATGCTGTTGAGCAATAAGTGGAGAATATTAGCATGAAATTTTAGGTCAGTTACAGACAGGGAATTTCTGTGTGAGGGTTCTTACAGGGATCTTGCTTTGAGTAGATAACTGAGTTTTAAACAAGAAGATGTTTGGGAAGAACAGGAGGAGACTGGGGCAGGGGAGCACAGCCCAATACAATGTGAAATTATGTGTCCTATGTCAGATAAGGACATAATAAGGACTGTTAGATAAGGAATGCCAGTCATAGCTAGAAGTAATTCATGTCCTTGAGACTTAGGATCAGAACTGGAGTCACAGAATGATTTGGGTTGGAAGGGACGTTAAAGGTCATCTTGTTCCAGCCCCCCTGCCATGGGCAGGGACGCCTTCCACTATCCCAGGTTGCTCCGAGCCCTGTCCAGCCTGGCCTTGAGCACTTCCAGGGATGGGGCAGCCACAGCTTCTCTAGACCTGTTCCAGGGCCTCACCACCCTCACAGTAAATAATTTCTTCCTAATATCTAATCTAGCCCTGCCTTCTGTCAGTTTGAAGCCATTCCCCCTTGTCCTGTCACTGCCATTCCCTTGTCCTTGCCTGCTTTTGTAAAATATATCTTAGAGTATATAAATACATAAGGAATATTTTAACCACTCACTTTTAAAACTAAGTCATGACTTTGACAACTTCTGTCTCTGCTCAACAGATGCCATGTTGCCTCAGAAGAGGGGACAGATACCTTCCAGAATAGCCATGAGCAGTTATTGGAAAGCCCTTGGAATTTTCTTACTCTGTCTTCAAAGTGCACTGTCTCACCAGCCAGCCCAGCCCAGAGTGCTGCTCGTGTCTTTTGATGGGTTTCGGTGGGATTACATCTACAGAGTGTCCACTCCCAATTTTCACTATGCCATGAAGAACGGGGTGCACGTCAGGCAGGTCACGAACGTGTTCATAACGAAGACGTACCCCAACCACTACACCCTGGTGACCGGGCTCTACGCAGAGAGCCACGGCATCGTCGCTAACGAGATGTACGATCCTGTCCTGAATGAAACCTTCTCCCTGAACAAAATGAACACCCACAACTCCAAGTTCTGGGAAGAGGCCACCCCAATATGGGTGACGAACCAGAGGGAAGGACACAAATCTGGTGCTGCTATGTGGCCTGGAACAGATGTGAAGATACATGGAGTCTTGCCTACACATTACATGCCCTACAATGAATCTGTTCCCTTTGAAGACAGGGTAGCGAAGCTCATTGCCTGGTTTACATCAGAAGAACCCATAAACTTTGGTCTCCTGTACTGGGAACAGCCTGATGAGATGGGCCACTTTCTGGGCCCTGAAAACCCACTTATGGGAGCGATAATCAGTGACATTGACAGAAAACTGGGGTATCTCATTTCTGAACTGAAGAAAGCGAAGCTGTGGGATGTGATAAATGTCATAGTCACAAGTGATCACGGAATGTCACAGTCATCCTTGGAAAGGCTCATTGAGCTTGATCAGTACGTGAGCAGAGAGCTCTATAAAGTCATCGACCACTCCCCTGCAGTAGCCATTTTGCCACAAGAAGGTAGGAGCTACAGCAGTAATGTTCCCTGAGGAGATACTTGAGTATCCAAACTTTATAGACTGAGTTGGTGGTAGCAGCATAGCAGCACTGATGGCAGTAGGACATCAGCCTTGAACAAAGAGCACTTGCAGGATCCCTTTGGTTTTTTTGCAGGCTCTGTCAAAAGCCTGGAGTAACTTTCAGAAAAGAAAAGGGAGCAAATCTGTTTGCTGTTGACTAATATTGCCAAGGATCCTTTAGTCCTTGTGAGAAGTAAAATAATCTAATGGCATTATCAAGGCTGAATGGTGCTCTAGATAGATAACACCTGAATGTTACCTATCTTGCCTTTCATCAGGATGCTGAAGCCATAGTGGAAGAATTATCTTTCTAACTCTGAGAACAGATTATATTTCTAAACTGAGAACAGATGGGGATCTTTGATAAAAAGAAAGCCTGTGTTGGCTATTTGATTAGATGCCAGCTATTGTAGTTCACTTGAGTTTTTTCCCCCGTCATGCTGAACAGCCAGCCAGTTACATTCATACCATTTTTACTGTGATAAAGATGGGCAAGAATAATGTTGGAATTGAAATCTGAAATCTGGTTACAGTCACCTAAGGGTTGCTGAAATGTCAGGTGTATGTTTACTGTCACTAATGCATCTGCTCTTTATTTTGATGATCAAGTACTGTAAACTACTTGGTGCAGATGTGTTAACCTGGAAAATAACACCCCTGCCCACACAAACAAAGTGCTAATTTGGAAGTTGAGTTTTCAGGTGACCTTCTGGAAAGGTGTTTTTTAAGAATTCTGTAACATTTGCATCACTAATGGATAGATAGCACTCTGTATTTAATGCCCAAGCAGGGAGGGTGTTTGCAGAATTAAGTGACCTTTAAGTGCATGAACAAGTGTGTCTCATCATTTTTAATCTGGAGAATACTCCAGACTAAAATGTGAGTATGCCCAAACGGAGGCCTCTGCTGTCTGAGCGCAGGCAGGCCCTGTAGCTGGGTGCTGTTTCTCTCTGTGGTGATAAAAGAGCCAACTTTGGGAGCTTCATCCCCATTGAGGCAAACATGGTTGACCAGGATGTTCTCATTAGCAAATAAAGAAGCTGTAAAAGTAAACTTCAGTGCTGAAATGTCCCTAATGCAGTAAACAAGAACTTGAAGATGCATAACTTGATTCTCCCATCTGCTAAATGCTGAAAATAAACAGTATCTCTGCTGCAATTAGATGACAGAATAGTAAAAAAGCCATTTTGGTGGATTTCAGAAACAGCTTGGATTTGATTTTGCCCAGAGATTCAGGTATTTATTACACTACCAATAAACAAGAATTAGTTTTGAGCACAGCTAAAATTCTGTTCTTCCATGATACCAGCTGTGATTTTTATTATAAAACAATGAGTTTCACTGCCAGTTTAGGTATGAGCTAACATATGCTTAAGTACATAACACTGATTCTTCACCTGTTATTCCATTTGTCTTTCTTAAACCAAGGGAATGGTAAAACTTAGTGAGACTGAGAAAAAGTTTGAATGCTTTAAAATGCAGCAATTTCATTTAATTGTTTGGCTGCATATTGCTTCCCCAAGAGATGGATTAAAGCCATCATTTAACTATGCTGGTATATCAGTGTGTGTGGGGAACTAATTAGATGTTCACAAAAAAGGTACCTGTAGCACAGCTGGTGATGCTGGCCTTTTTCTTTTATTTAATATAAATATAATAATTCAAATAATTAACATAAAATCAAGTTTGGTATATTTGGGACTTCTCCTCCCTGCCATCCCATATAGAAAACTGGCACAGCAAAATTAACTTTATAACTGATATAGTCCTAGAAATGCTGCATTAGAGTCCCTCTTCTTGTTCCTGTAACTATCGCTGATGTCTTAGCTTTTGCTGTTTCATATTGACCTCTGTTTTGCCTCTTAATTTTGTGATTCTTTTTTTTTTTGGTGCCAGTTTGAGATAAGAAATATACATTAACGTATTTTCCTTCAGAATTTCTATACTCTATTCTGGGAATTGAGGGGGAAAAGGAAGAAGGAAGATGATTTCTTTAGAAACACTGGCCACTTTCTCCCAAACTTTTTTCCATGAGATCCATTCAGAACTCCTTGGATGCTGGAAATGGCAGGCTGAAAGGGGCCTGCAGACACACTGTGCATTCAGCTGCACATGTCACACAAATATTTACCTGAGTCATGGGGCTGAGGGATTTGGTGTGTCACAGGAATCTGTTGTGTGCACTGCACAGCCCGCAACAGAAATCTGGCTTTAAGTGGAGGTGGGGAGTGAAGGAATTTGCTCAGATGTCAGTTCCTGAACTTGCTCTTGTGTTCCTGGCTCTCTGTTCTGGTTCCTCCTTTCTGTGCACTGGTGTTCCAGCCAGCTTGTCCAACTGGTTGTGGTTCTTCAGTGGCTTTTACTGGAAAAGCAAGCTCAGAAACTGGAAATAAGCAACTTAAAACTGAGGTTGCAAAATGCCTTTTTTATTCAGTGTTAGTAGAGCTCTTGAGGGTTTGTGTTCACTGTGACTAGGGAAGGGAAAGGAGAAGGCACTGGGAATACAGAGGAGTAGCTCATGCTGTTGGCTGTTACTGAATAACAAAGGAAAGCAACAAACAAACTGCTTTAAAATAGATGAAAAGTGTCACTTGTCACAGCCAGCTAGGTGACAGAATTCGGCCTGAATGCAGCCATTACCTCACAAACAGGCTTAGGAGCTGTCTTCTTGCTTTCAGGCTTTGCATGGAGCTAGGAGAGTTTGGCTCCTTTTCTAGGAGACAACTCAATGCTTTCTAACTCATTCCTGTGAGAAGCTTACATTCTGATAACTGTGAAATGAGGGGTTTTTCTAAAATTAGCAAGGCACTTCTTGCTTGGGAACAGGCTGTGAAGTCTGGTGCTGAGGGGGATGTTACCGTGACTGAGGCTCTGGATTTCTCACAGTAACTTCTGTGCACACTGTTGTCTCTTACCCTTCTGGGGCATTTTGCCCTCTTCTTTCAGCTGTATTTTAACTACTGATGAGTTCAGTAAACACACTGGTATGTTTAATTTTTTCTTTTGTCTCTTTTGTTTGTTTGAAGGCAAAGTGGATGAAGTATATGAAGCTTTGGCCAACGCTCATCCCAACATGACTGTATATAAAAAGGAGCAGATTCCAGATAGATTTCATTACAAACACAACAGTAAAATTCAGCCCATCTTAGCAGTGGCTGATAAAGGATGGGAAATTGTACATAATAAGACTGACAGTTTTCTGTGTAAGTATTCTGTCTTTATAGTGTGTTTTGCAGTATCTTCCAAGGCAGAGACCTTAAGTGGTACTTTCTCTCCTAGTATCAACCAATGTTCATTTTTTTTTTTTATTTGTAAGGCTGGGAGGGAAAACTAAAGTGTGTAAAATCTATAATTTTTTCCCCTGATGGGATGAGAAGCACCCTACTCTTAGGGGAGGAGGATCTGCACTTACTGTTTCTTTAAACATTAAATTTACTGAGATAAGAGCAATCACATGTTTTAGTGGCCCCATACTTGAGGTCCTTCAGGATGTAGCAAACCAACAAGCACTTCTTGAGCGATTAAAAAAGAAAGTTGTAACTGAATGTATTGAGTAGAGGGTGAATAGGGTTGTTTTATCATGTTTACTTACTTACTGGAGAAGGGTTGGGTTGGGTTGGAAACGGAAGAAGACTTTTTGAAAATCCTCAGCTTGTGTGGGTGCTACACTTGAGTAACCTCATTCTATTGCTACAAAGAGTCTTGGATATTGTGTTACTGCACACCAATGAATTTCATTTGCCTTGGAGGAAAAAGTGCATTCTAAGTGATTTGGAGGTATAAAACCCTGATCACTTTCAAGTTCCTCACCTTGAAGTTTTGAAATTTATTATAGGTAGCATGGAGACAGTGAACTGTAACTTCTTGGTTACCTAAAATACAGGGGTCATGTGGTCAGTTCTTACATTTCTAATTGAGAACCTTTTGAACTTTGGTGCTAGTTATGAACCTGAAGACCACTACCAGCAAGACATAACAAGCTTTTCAGTAGCTGCTGAGAGCAGCTTCTTGTACCTATGTGTTTGACATGTTCCCTGTTTTTAATGCCCCTGTCAGGAATGGGCACTGGACACCCACCAGTGAGTTCTTCTTCCTTGTTGAGGAGTTGATGGTGCACAAAATTGGACAAAATGTCAAAGTGTCTATTCAGAGTCACATGGACAGTCTGACTCTACATGTTTTTTTTTTAATTTTCTCAAAGAGATCTGTACCAGTTGCAAAGTTGGAGTTTTTCCTTGAGGAAAATTAAGGAAGTTTGGGTGTACCCAGGGTGGCATTGACAATGGTGTTACTGCCATATGAGCTCACCTTTTTTTCCCCTCTTTGCCAAATAGTGTTCTCCATTGTGGGTTTTTTTAGGTCTTTTCTCTTTGTAGTTCTGAGACTTGGTATGTGCTAGGAGACATTTGTGCTGTCAATCAAAACAATTCTTCTAAACCTCTCTAAGGATAACTGATGGCTGTGCCTTTTCTGCATTCTGCTAATTCTAGGAAAAGGTTCAATGCTTGTTTTGCAACTTCGGGATATTGACCTTTACCTATCTTCTATTTCTAGTTGGTAATCACGGATATGACAACACTGTACCAGAAATGCATCCCATTTTTTTGGCAGTTGGGCCTGCTTTCAGGAAGAATGTCACCAAAGAATTCATGAATGCGACAGACTTGTACCCCTTACTGTGTCATCTTCTTGGCATCAACCCACTGCCCAACAATGGTTCCTTCAATGCTGTGAAGGATATACTTGCTGAAGAAGTTCCTGGAGCCCGTGGAGCAGACACCTACTCCACTGTTGTAGGAGTCTTCCTGGGCAGCTTGCTTGTTTTGGTTTTTACTGCAGTTTTTGTTAAGCATTTTGTCCTCGCCCAAGCAAATTCCATGCAAATCCAACACACTGAAGCTGCCCAGCCACTGCTGCAAGATTAATAACACCTGGGATAACACCTCAAACACCTCCTGTTTGAGGCTTAAAATAAGCCTTTACAAAGAAAATAAACAATGGAGGTGGATCAGCATAAATATGTGGAGTGAACGGAGATGGGTGCGGATTCATTGGTACTCTGGGGCATGTACAGACCAGGTATGCAGAGAGAGGGCATGTTCCTTTTTCACCCTGCAGTCACTTCATCTTCCAGGGGTTGAAGATACCGTAGGTAAACGTGGAAAGCTCTGTGTGTATGAAGACCTGTAGTGACAACAGACCTCAAATACCTTATTATGGCTAATTTTAGGACAATAACATAAACTGGGGTGCACTTCACAGACTATTAAATGGTGATTTCATTTCCCACCCTTTTTTTTTCTTTTATTCTTTGAGAGGTTTTTTGAGTCTCTTTGATTCTAACAAGTCACTGAATGGTACTAAACTTCCTTGGGTTTTTTTTTTTCTTCTCTGCCCAAGGAAGCTTTTGCATGGATCACTATTACAGATAACTTGGTGGGTTAAATCCTGCAGAAAAGAACATTATTATTCAGCTAGGTCATGCAGTGCTAAGTGTCTAAGTTTGGAGTTACATATATTTCTTCCAACTACTGTGTTAATTGTAGCCCCAAAAAATGAATCTAAGTGGTATTGCCTTTAGCAATCAGCATTAAACTGCTTGATTCTTAATGTTTTAAAATTTTATTTCGGTAAATACAGGTTTTTACCACTTTAGATACGATTTTAGGTAAATGTAGATCTTTACTTTTTCTATTTCCTGTACACTGCACTAAATCTAGGAGTTCCATGCAGCTGGCAGGATAAAGACACATACAAGCACCACACCTGTATATCCAAATGGAGCCTTTTCTCTGAGTAAGTTCTCTCTGAATAAGTTAAGGAACATGGATGCTCAAGCTGGTTTCAAAGTGCTGTCAGGCTTGTCCCTGGGTGTGCATCTGGTCTGATGTTGGAGACTGAGTTTGACTTGTGTCTTGTGCTTTATCTGCTGTGTCTGCATGGGCCTTGGAATGGGATGATCAGGATTACACATGCAGTTTAAGGGCAGCTGTATAAATCTTAAGCCATATACGTTAAGTCTGAAAAAGCACACTTTAATAAAAAAAGGTGTAAGACTGGAGTTTGTTTTTCCAGAGGAAAGCCTCTGTTAGGGAAAAATATTAATTCTGAGTTAACAAAGGTACATATTATTCACATTCTTTTATGTGTAGCAATAAATCTTCTTGCTAGTGTAGTTGTGGGGGTTTTTGTGAGCTCACTTAAATGGTAGGTGAGAAGCTGCTGCTGAGGTGTATATGAAAAACATATTCAGAAGTGAGAAAAGTTGTCTATTGTCAGACTTTTCCCCTTCTCCCTGGATGATAGTATTTCTCATCACTTTATTGCTGAGTACAATGCCTGAAGGAGAAAGAAACTTTCAAAATTCGTGCAGACGTAGCAGACTGAGTATTTTAAAGTGCAATTGATGGCTGTATCCACAGCCCCCAGCAGAGGGCAAGGATGGGAACACTTTGGCTTTGGCTGTGCTCTGCCAAACCAAGGGCGTGACTGACAGACAGTTCTGCAAGGGGAGGGCTGGGGTACGGAATTCATTTTGCTGGGCTAAATTCCAGACTTAATGAAGACTGCTGGGTTCCTCTGTGATGGCAGGGACACTTGCTTAGCACCAAGCTGTCTTGCAGACAGATGTGGACATTTCCAGAGGCCACATCTGGGAGCAGCGAATGCTTCAGAGGGAAGGCAATGAAATAGCCCAACTTAAGGGATATTCTGGAAGTTCAGCTGTAATAGTAGCTTTAGGAAGGCAGGAAAAATGCAGGTCTGGTGGAAGACAGCCATTAATTTGGGGGATGTATATGAAATCCTGTGAACTGCAACTGGCTCAGTGCTGTTACTATGTTGTGAATGGCCTTGTTTTCCTGCATTGCCATTTTCTTAAGAAAACACTGAAGGAAAATGTCTGTAAGGCTGATTCTTAGTGCAGCTGGCCATTAGCTGTGCCTGAAGTTGAATTTGCTGGCACAGCTAAAGCTGCAGGGGCTCCAGCTGAACTACAACAGCAGTACCGTGTTCACAGCAGTGTTCAGAGACTGGGGAAATCGGAGCAGGAAACCCGAATCTCTGAGTTGTTACTAATCCCTTCCCTACTCACCTTCCAAAAAGTGGATGGCACACAGGAAACTGATGCATTGAGTCCACCTTTTCTTGCTTGTTGGCAGCTTAAAAATGAATTGTAGCACAAACTTAGTGTGTGTTTAAAGAAGATCTGCAGGCTTTGATAAGGCAATAACAGCGGCAATTGTCATAACAATGCCATACCCCTCACCTGTAGCTTCTGCACTTTGGAACATGTTGCTTTAGTAGAAATTCTTATTGCAGTAATTTCATAGCAGTGATCGTGGCAGATGTAAAAATAACTGGGTTGTAATCTCAGAGCTTTTCCTTAAACTCCACTTTAACTGTGGCAAGTGTAGTTCTATCGTCAGCCAAAGTGACCCTTGGTTTTAAGGAGGGGGCAAAGTTTGTCAGTGTTGTTCAGTTATCTGGGACTTAAACGTACCTGTCCAAATATGCAACAAGGGAAGAGCAGTAGGTTGCCCCCAACAAAAGGTTTGGGAACAATAATACTCAGAGTAGGCTGAGGACACGAACATGAGAATTGTTGATATAATTGTTCTGTATTGCACTGTGAGGCCCTTCTTAGAGGAGGGCAAAATAAAACTTTGTAAAAAAATGAAGGGAATCTTGTAGCATTTGGGTATTTCAGTTTAGGGTCAAACATTTCTTTTATTCTTAGGTGCATTTGCAGGTATCTCTTGGGTAGTTCCTTGTTAGGACATTTGCCCAACTGTTTTAAGTTGTTGGGTGTGAGCTTAATGAAATTGAAAGCACAGATGATGCCACTGGAGAAAAATAGAGACTTCTTCTCTGATGTGACATTTTGCAGACACCTTTTTGGGTGGGATTTGGTTTCTGGGTATATGATACTTTGTATGATGTACAAACAACTTTACTGGAAGGCGAATCTGAGTACACTGTGTACTGCTTGTAACTTAAGCTTGGAAACCAAGAATGATGCATGATGTGTTTCATTACTGACTGTGGAGCATACAGATGTCAAATGTTTTCTTTGTTTCTTCTTGTTTGGAAATGCTGAAGTTAAAATATATCTTTGCTATAATGCTGTCAAGCATGGAGTGCTGGCTTCATTTAAAACACTTCTGGAAAACAAACTTGAACTGGGGGGCAGATGACTGGGGGAGAATGGTCTCAACTTGTATGCATCCCAAATATTCCTTGGACTCTGCATAGTGTGTGCCTTTGTTAAAAGTAACTGGAAGTGTGATAGAACCTAGGAATTTTAGGTCACAGTTCTTACATAACAGACTTCTTGTTTCCCATCTTGCTGCCATATATGGAAAAAGCTATCAGTTACCAATAGGATTCCGGTTTCTTTTACTAAAAAAATATCTTCCAGACTTTCTTGGTCAAGAGCTGCAGCAATGCTGCTTCAAGAAATGCAGTCCCAAAAAAAAAAAAAAGAAAGAAAAAAAAAAAGGCAGAAAAATCAGATTCATGAAATCATTTAGGTTGGAAAAGATCTTTAAGATCATCCAGTCCAACCATTAACCCAGCACTGCCAAACCTGTTGTAAAGATGAAGTGTTGTATAAATTGACTTTTCATACAATCATAGGATGGTTTGGGTTGGGGGGGACCTTAAAGATCAGCTCATTTCAACCCCCCTGCCATGGGCTGGGATAGGGACACCAGTCAGAAGTGTGAACAACACAATCTTGACCTGCACCTGGGAGAAGGACAAATGTGCAGTGGTTGGGTCCTGTTGTTCTGTAAAATGGAAGTTTAACAGGCTTACTTCCCAGTCTTCTTCCCTGCTTAAATAGTGCCATGGATGCTGTGTTGACCATATCTATGCTGCTGTACAAACCTTTCATGGCATGTTTGTCCTACAGTAAAGATGATATAAGTATTTATTAGATGATAAACTACAAAAATTGCTGCAAGGTTGTGAAAATGATAAATTCAATAGTGGTATCAGCCTTTCCATAATGAAATCCTGATCTGAATCATATTAACAAACCTCCATTACTGTTTTTTTGCAATAAAGGATGCTACCAAGCATGTTAGAGCAAACATCTGTCCCTGTGGTCTGATCCTTGGAGGTACACAAAGTGGGTTTATTTTCACAGGCAGTGTGTACGCAGCAAGTTACTGAAAGCAGTATTTCAGAGCTGTAGTCAGGTGAAATCAGCTCAGTTCTGGAACTGTTTCCTTGATGCCAATGCTCAGAAAGCACAGAACCCCAGAGGGGTGGATGTTTTAGGGCTGCTGTGCCCAGAGTGGAGAGGTCCTGTGTGGAGGCAGTAATGAAACATAAGCCTTCAGTGCTGGGAAGTGTCACTAAATATCCCCTATTCCCCTCTAAACTGCAAAGTCAGTTAAGTGTTAGGAAATTCCCCTGAATTAACGTGCCCTGTGTGACCATTGCTGAGTTGTGTCTATTTAGCAAGTCATTAAATGTTGCCACAAACTACTGTCCCTTGATCGCAGCCTTGAGGAAGCAGAAGCCACAGCTTTGCTGTTCTTGTTCTGAATTGGCCGTTCAAGAGGAAATCAGCCACTGGCATTCATAAGAAATACTTCACACAAACCAGAATGAGACCGTGGAAATGTTTTGGCATGTTTAAGGCTCTATTTTTAAAAATAATCATCCTTAAATAAAGCAGCTGTGTATCTTAAAGACAGGAAGATGTTTTTTCTAGATTCTCTTGATTTGTACATGATCTGTATGAAACTGTATTTACAAGAGCTACTGTGTTCTCCCTTTGTACCAGGAAGAAAACTCAGCACCCTTACAGACCACACCACAGATTCGGAAATGAAAATAATCAGCAGTACAACTGGAATATAATTTATCCTACTTCTTAAATTTCCCCTTTAAACCCTTTCTCGTTAAACACTAGCACTGTCTCATCTCCATGCTAAAGGGAGGAGGAATAGAGGGTGATAAGGATTTCCACCAGATACAGCCACTCGCTGGTTTCACAGCACCTCAGTGCCTGTAGCAGTTCTCATCAGAAGGGGCTGCCTAGGAGCTAGGAGGAGAAATGCATTTAAACCTTGATCTCCCCATCTGTACCAACATTCCTATTTCAGATCAGAGTTCTGCCACCGTGCTTCAAGCAGCCTTTACAGTTCTGGTCACCAAAGCCTTGGTGGTAACTTTGGCACCTGCCTGGGAGGGGATCCACAGAGGAACTGAGAACACATCAACTACACAGTGTGACAACTGCTGGGGAGAAGGAGGAGAACAGAGTGGAGAAAATACTGTCCTCATCAGTTTTAGCTTCTAGAAAAAAACCAAAACCTCACAGGCAGAGGACACTACAGTCTGGCCTTACTGTGTCTGCCAGAAAGGTAAACTCAGTCAAGCCTTTCCAAACACAGATGATGCAAAGCATCTCCAGTAATTCTCTGACTGACTGACCCTCTGAGGATCCCACTCTGTATTAGCAGAATTACCAGAACCTAACAAAACTCTAACACATGAATTCAAGCATCCTCCCTTTTACAGCATATCTAAGCCTAGGCTCTACCCTGCAACATGTTCCCTTCATAGTTACTCATTAACCTGACCTCTTGGTGCACGGAATTAATTTAAATCTGGCAGGATGAGGAAGTGACTCTGTGTTCAGTCCAGCTACTGCTCTAGTAAAATCCAGTACCCTGTCAGTAACAGCACAGATATTTCAAGGGGCCTGAGCCTCTTTCCATTAATCTGAACTTTTTCAAGTAAAGCATTAGTAGTTTGAGGTGAAAAAAAAAGCAGAACTGGTTAGGTTTTGGATTGTGTTTTTAATCAGTACAATGGAATCCCTAGAGAGGAAGACACAAATTACTAAAACTTCCACACATTTATAAATAACAAGTTTCTTTTTTTCAGTGGGCAGTTCAAAGTAGCCCCTTCCCTCTAACGTCCCTGCTGGATCGCTAAAAGGCTGTGGCCAACACCAAATTGCAATGAATTTGAAGTTGTGAAAGAGAAACCCCATTGCTACCAGATACCTCTGTCACTTTATTTTTTAAAACCATCAAACTTGTAGGAAATGGACTTGGTAACTGTAATTCACTTTCTGGGTTAGCAATAACAATTTAACCTCACTGAAAGATAAGGTACCATTTAAGGGTTTTTCAGTCAAACATTTTTTTTTACAGCAAGTTACCAGATGACCATTAACAAAGAATCAAGAGTTTCAATTAAGAGAACAGCTCTGGTCTTCATCAGGAATTTGCATCTACGTACCTCAAACATTTTAGAGAATTTATTTTTTCAGATAAGATCTGCTAACTTCTTCCTTTAATTTTCCAGGGTGTAAAATAAGAGTTTGGAATCCTTGCTTGATGACTTGCACATCAAACTTTCAATTGTTGCTTTTTAGCACAACAGCCTTCAAAAGACAAGTACGAGCTGGTACACAGGGCAGAACCACCTTTATCTCAAAAACACCTTCAGTAGAATTTACTCCTGAGAAAATTTCCACAGGGTTTAGGAGCAGTAATTTTACATCTACAGCCCATGAAACTGGGTAATTCAAAGATTCCCAGGTTAAACTGACTTTCTTGAGGTAAGGCAGTAGTGCCATCCCAACTGGATCTGTGGATCTAAGTCGTCCAGAGACGCATTCCAAAGATGTCAGAGCCACCTGCCCAGGCTTGTAAGTGCTGAACCACGTAGTTTATTGCTCAGAATAGAAGAGATATGCACCAGTTCTTTCATCACTGACTTCTACTTTCTTTCTCAGAAGTTTCTTGTCACATTGATGACTAAGGGTAGAAACGAAAGTCTTGGATCTTCTCTTTCCCCAAATTTAAGGGCACACGAGAATATACTCTCCAAACAAAGCTAACTCCTAACTCTCAATAAAGTTTTTCTTTCCAACACAGGTGCAAGAACACTAAAAGTAGTCAATATTAATTTAATACAAAAAAAGCAATTATCATTTACAAATATTAAAATTCATTTCATCTGTCCTGGCTAGCTACACTGGAGTCTCATTCTGAAAGTGTTCAGAGGCTTCAGAATGAAAAACTAAGCATCCTTATTTTGTTAAGCATCTCTTCCAGTAAAAAGCCACCTGTTCATTGTTTTGTTATGAAAATATTTTTATAGGACACTAGTCACACAAATCAGCAGGGTCTGGCTGTACAGTATTTTACACAGATAAAGTGCATCAAACAAAGAATGCCATCCAGTGCAAATTGAAGCTGTTTTCCTGAAATCACAATTTAAGAAGCGGGGCGAGGCTCCCTCCGCGCTATCCAATCAAAGGATCATCATCATCACTCTGTAACTGGAGCCGGGCAAAGGGCCGGGAGGGGGCCACTCTGTTCTTGGAGATGATGATGATGCAGGTGAAAGTGCTGAGCACTATGAAAGCCCCGATGACGATCCCAATGGCCTCGGGGACACTGATGCACCACTGATCAGCCAGCAGGCACTTGGTGTTGGCAAAGGTGCCGTTGTGTGGCCGTGGGGTGAGCCCCAGGACGTGGCACATCATGGGGTAGATGTCCACGTTGTCCATAGTGCTGTGGCTGGGGCG
>NW_008240221.1:14214887-14221240 GCF_000691975.1 Corvus brachyrhynchos
CTGTTTTGCCATAGTGTGGTGGCTGTAGCCGCGGCGGAAGGCGGGGCCGTGCGCGGCCAGGAACGGGTGCATGCTGGGCAGGGCGTTGTCATAGCCGTGGTCCCCCACTGCAGTGGGGCAGAGCACACAGTTACTGTCACAGCCTCTGCTGCAGAGTCACTGTTCCCCTCCCCATCTGCCCTCACCCCCAAAGCACGTGTTTTAACCAAGGGTAACGCACAGCAGCTCTTGGATCAACCACAGAAGGAAGCCACAGTTCCTTCCCTCTTCCCCAAACCCCACAGGTCTTCCCCCATACTGGCCTTCACCAATGGTCCTCCCTCCCATTAATCTCTTTTCCTTTCAGTGCTTAACATTTCCAGCCTTCCCCTTCCCATTCTTCGTGCCAAAGTTGAAAAGAAGGTTGGCACTCCACAATGAGTCAGTAGCTGGAATGTAAACATTTACTTCTCAGATTTTGGAAAGTCACCTCTCCTTGCAGAGTGGACATTTTAATTACTTATTAAAAATCAGGCACCTTTCCCTTGATGGTGTTCAGTTAGAGCATATTAAATACTCTCAATTCATGCTTATCAGATTAGATACTTCAGATGAAGGGACACCCAAAGAGTGAAAACCGAAAGACAAAGGATCACTGTGCCTCTGGTGGGCCCACAGCAAAACCTTTGTAGCTATAAGGTCAGGAGTACTTGGACATCTGGTAGGTTTTTTAAGATGGACTATAAACAGCTAAAAAGCAGCCATTGTCAAATTTCCTAACAGCATTCCTGAAAACCCTGTCCAAGGTGCCAGAAGTCTCTCACAGCATGTACAACACGAAAAGACAAAGGATCACTGTGCCTCTGGCGGGCCCACAGCAAAACCTTTGTAGCTATAAGGTCAGGAGTACTTGGACATCTGGTAGGTTTTTTAAGATGGACTATAAACAGCTAAAAAGCAGCCATTGTCAAATTTCCTAACAGCATTCCTGAAAACCCTGTCCAAGGTGCCAGAAGTCTCTCACAGCATGTACAACACGGTATTTGAGTTACTGCATTTAAGTTTGAATCCATGTCTTAGTAACAGTTGAGGAATATCCCTGAGAACTGTTTCCTTGGGTGCTTCCCTGAAGCTTCTGATGCAAAATGTCCAGATTCCAACTGATTAGGTCACACTCACCACTTCAATGAGCTTCCACTAGTCCTTTTTAATGTTCTCCACGCTTTCTGTTTGCTACATCTTGTTTGTTTTGACACATCTTTCTAGATTTTTTCCTGCCTTTTACTACTTGTTTGTTTTGAACAGAGCTACTCCAGGTTCCCTCTCCAATGAAGTTCCCAGTTTTTCACCTCTGAAGGATGATTCTGGAGTGTGGAGGTACTGGTACACTTGGCAATCACTGTGCTGCCACTTTGTCCATTAAGACAATAAACCTTAAACAGGCTTTTTAGGGTAAAACCTCCCCTGCCAGATTCTGGGAAACCTTTGCAAATAAAAGTGATTTGAAAAGTGATTCACCTCAACTGATGCAATGCTGTTCCTTATAAATATTCACTTACTAACTATTTTTAGTTACATGACATTGAATCTAACCAGAAACAAGAAAAAGAGAACTCTGATCAGAGAATACCTGTGCTACATGTTGCCAATTTGAAGATAAGTGTTGCAAATCTGAGGGGAAATTAAAATATAAACACATCTTGCATGAAAAAGCAGTGCTTCTGTAAAAATACTGAAAAAACCTGAACTTAATTCTGCAAAGGGAAGACATTAAGATCAGCCAAACTGGGTGAAACCAGGATTTTACACCACCTAACACCCTGTCTCTAACAGCAGTTGTACAGGGAAGTATGCAGGAGGGATATCCCTGACCTACCAACCAGCTTCAAGCTGTTGGCTGCTCGGAAACTTCCTGGAAGTTGGTACCTTTGTATTTAATTTTTATTAATGGATTTTCCTACAAAGAATCTGTCCAATCACTTTCTGAACACACATATATACACCCACATAGAGCCTTCATCTGCAACCAGAACTACAGGCTGAATGCTATTACTATTACAAGAAAGAAATATATCTGGAATTTCTTCTTTAAGATATACTTTCATGTGACTGTTGCATTTTTTTCAGTAAATTATACATGCCCCTTGTCTGCCAAAAAAAAATCCCTGCATATGGAACACTTGCAAATATATATACATATATATGTATATACATACATATATATGTATGTGTAATTTGACATTCATAGCATCTAGCAGGAAGAAAGGGCACAGTTTAGCAAGGCACCGAGAACTGACACCTGTTCTGAGTTTAGGCTTTCAAACATGCTGGTGTGTTCCTACTATTTTTAGTATTTCCTGCCATTAATTTTCATTCCCTAGTACATGTCCTGTGATATTAAATGCTGTGTGTTGCACGCTTCAATATATACCTCTACATATATATTTTATATACAATAAAAAGTTAACCACAATCCAGGGAAAGCTTGAGACAGACTGCTAACCTAAGATAACTCAGACTATTAAATTGAACATGGCAAAGTGTTTCAGCCAACAGAATATCCCCCAAATCCTCCTCATCTGTTAAGAACACTCCAGGCTCAAGTTGACAATGTTCTAGAAAGTGCTGCACTACTCCGAAACCTGCACAGTGCCAGGACTCCCCCTCCTAAACGAGGGCCATCCTGCAGCTGGCTGGAATAGAAACAAGGCAGTTTACCCACACAAACCACAGAGCAACACACACTTACACTTGGAGAGGGACTCATTCTGTACAATTGTCCAGCCTTCGTCTGCAACCAGAATTATGGGCTGGATTCTCTTGTTATGGCGATAATGGAATCTGTCTGGAATTTCTTCTTTCAGGTAAACCTTCATGTGACTGTTGCAATTTTTCAGTAAGTTATACACAACTTCTTTGTCTGCCAACGAAAAAACTGCATGTGAAACAGCTGGAAATTAACTCCTGTTTACTACAATTATCTATCATTAAACCCAAGTTCCATTATTTCAAAACAATTATTAAAAAAAGAAAAACCACATAGAAAAGGATTTTTTCATGTCCCTTATGAAATGCTACATGTGTCGAGGTGAATTTCAAAATTTGCTTTCATTTTAAATCAGACACCTCCCAGATGTAGGTTTAGACCTACAACTCAATTCATCATCTGGGTTTGAAGGGCAAAATTCAAGCAGAGAAATCAAGAGAAAGCAATCACCCCCTCAAGTAGTCAGTATTTTATCCAATGCAGTAATTTTTTTTTTTTTTTAACCGTATGAATCACTTTTTTCATTAGTCTGGCCACAGAGAGGCCAGCAGTGTCATGATTTCAGACATGACTGTTGGGGATTACTCCGAGATACAAAAATGGAATTCACAGTAAGGAATCTTAAGTTTCACTCTCAAAACAAGAAGTAGTAAAATAATCAAAATTGGGACTAGATTTTCACTTGGAAATTTACACAATGACTTTTTTTTATTCAAAATAACAACATGGGTTTATTTCATGCTCACTGTGAATTACAGCGGCATAGAATAAGTGAGCAACAAGAGATCAGGCACACTAAGTACCTATCTACTTTCTCAACCCCCTGTATCAGGGTCATCTTATCAGCCACAGCAATTTGACAAGAAACTCTCCTTGTCCCCGATTGCCAAAACAAACTTCTAAACAAACCATCATTCTTTAGCTTTCTCATTATGTCCAAATTCTGCAACACGAACTCCATAGGTTTTGCAAAAGATTAAAACAGTCTAATAAACTGTGTACTTTTCAGAGGCAAGATAAACAAGATCTAATCCTCAGTGTATGCCTTAAAAAATAACCAAACTCAAACATACTCTGCCTTGGCAGCACTGCAGCAACCGGAGTCTTGTCTATGAGGGTGTAGTTATTGCGCCCGAGGCATTCATCCAGGACAATCAGCCTCTTTGCAGAGCAGGAGGCCATTCCGTGGTCACTCGTTATTATCACATTAACAGTGTCCCACAAACCCGATGCCTTCAGTTTATTCATGAGGAAACCAACATGTTGATCCACTTCTTCCAACACTCTGCGCATGTTCTTGGTGTCGTCTGGGCCATACTTGTGCCCGCTTGCATCTGGTTCTTCCCAGTAGAGCACAGCAAAATTGACCACTGGGTCAGAGCTGTTCAGCCATGCAACAATACTCTCCACTCTCTCCTCAAACTTCACTGAGAAGTTGTACTTCATAAAGAACTGAGGGGTCGTGTTGTTGATTTTTACATCACTACCAGGCCACATTGCAGCAGCACTTGCTCCCTTTCCCTGCTGTTGATTTGTTACCCAAATTGGAACTGCCTCATCCCACCAGAAGGGATCTGAATCGTTGAACTGTGAAAACTTTTTCCGGGCATCTGCATCGTACATGTCATTAGCCACAATGCCATGGCTTTCCTCATATAAACCTGTCACTATGGTGTAATGGTTTGGGAAGGTCTTGGTGATGAAAGCATTTGTGACTTCTTTTACAAGCACACCATCCTCAATGAATTCCTGGAGATGAGGAAGTTTGTAGGTTTCCAAGTAATCAGCCCTGAATCCATCGAAGGACACGAGGAGTAACCTGGGTACCGAGTCACCAGCTGAGCGAGCACAACAGATGAATATTCCAGCAAAAAATAACATCAACATCGAGCTCATTGTGCAGACTTTGAAGTACTTCCAGCAGGTAATCAGATGCACCTGAAAAAATTTAAAAAGGCACATAACCAAAACAATTCTGCTGTGACCAGTTTAACCAGCTATACATTATATACATCTTCCTTTTGGAGGGTAACTCCAGAACACCCAGGCTGAACAACCACTCAAGTCAACAGTGGATTTCCCTACTGACTTCGGAGGTTTCTTGCATATTGCCAAGAGTTTTTCATGTATTAAAACAAATGAGCAGTGAGATTTTTTCCCCTGCAGACTAAATGAAAGGAAGAATTGTTTTCTTTTGATCAGTTATTCCATTGTTCTGTGTGTCCTATTACAATTCTACATTCCAAGATAGACAATCAGAATTTTTCCTTGTGTTCAAGCACAGACTTGAACAATTTCAGACCGACATTTAAGAGTCCTCTGCAGCTCTAAATCATTAATACCCATCCCTGTTCAGGTCAGAAACCTGTTTCCTACTACAATTGTAATTCTTCTTTTTCATCTCACTTTTCCTTTTTCAGTTTCTACCCTCTAGAGTTGCTGGAAGACTTTTGAGCCTTTCAACGTTCCCACTTACTCAGTGCTTATTCTATATACAGAACTGCCAGGAGTAACTTCTACTTCTGCCTTCCTTCTAAGCTGTTGTACATCTACCATAACAGCATTTAAACCTGTCCTTTACGTGCCACACTTTTCTCTCTAAAAAAAACTAAACTAATAACCTTATCTGTGAGGTAAATATTTCTCACCAAGGAACTGATGACTATTATGAGTGCCAGGTATGATCTGTAAGCTTTTTATCTCCTCTTACTGTATTATGTGTGACCTAAGCACTTTGTTCAGAAAGGTAGAGAATGATGCTCTCAGTCTTTAAGAAAGAGGAAGTGAAGCTCCAGGTTTCACAAAACCTTCTGCAATATTGTTAGACAGTGTATTTGCTTCTCAAGAAGAACCCCATCACAACAAATTTTTCCTTTATATTTCCTTTATCATTTATTTTCCTTTATGTGCACACAAACTGTGATTGTAGGAGGCACAGCAGCTGTCTTCCCAACATTTTTAACCCTTTAACCCTTTCCTACAAACTCCTTAGAACGGCGCATTTATTTTAAAGGTGTAAGGAGCTTTAATGTTAGCTGTAGCTTTAGCAGTGAGGGGAATTCAAAGCACGGGAAACCACCCCCTTCCCCCCCCGGCCCGGTCTCCAACAGCTGAAGTATCTTCAGAAGATAGAAAAGCTACAAGAAAGGACTGTCAAAAATAGCATTAAGGCATCTCTTAGCACAGAGGACTTGGAAGACAGGGCCCTTTCAAAGAAGAAAAAGGAGAAAAGAAAGGAGAAGAGCAACGCAGCGGCAAATCAGCCGTTCGATATCAGGTGCTTTAAAAAGCAGAACCAGTTTTCCACAGCGCAGTAAGACGCAAACCCGCAGAGTTCGCTTCGAAATGCTCCGAAGCTGCTCAGCACTGGTGCTTTTATACACAAGCAGCGTGTTCTAACCAAAAATTAACTCTACCCCAGGCAAACCCAGCAAAACAACCCAGCTGTGAAATACCACCAGCACTAGTCCACCTGCTCCCGCACCTCCCGACCGGGTTTTTGAGTTGCTCGGCTCGGTCAGAACGGAGGTTATTCCGCCTGCAAAGCGCGGACACACCCAGCACCACCGACCCACCAGGCACTGCGGGTCGGTTTCCCGCGCACCTG
>NW_008240221.1:14221485-14223733 GCF_000691975.1 Corvus brachyrhynchos
GGGCGGGCGGTGAGAGGCGTCGTGGGGAGGCTACGAGGAGGCCGTGGAGGCAATGCGGGATTTCCAGCGTCTAGAGTCAATTAGATAGAAAAGAGCTCTGAGATCATCGAGTCCAACCTGTGACCGATCACCGCTTTGTCAACTAAACCATGTCCCTCAGTGCCACGTCCAGTCTTTCCTTAAACCTCCAGGAACGGTGGCTCCACCGCTTTCCTCGGTAGCCTATTCTAATGTCTAATCACCCTTTTTGTGAAGAAATTATTCTTAATGTCCAACCTAAAACCTCCCGTGGTGCAACTTGAGACTATGACCTCTTGTCATGTCACTTGTTACCTGCACGCAGAGCCCGGCCTCCACCTGGCTGCACCCCCTGTCCAGCAGCTGTGAAAAGCCAGAAGGTCCCCCCTGAGCCTCCTTTTCTCTGGGCTGAACCACCCCTTTCCAGCTCCCTCAGCCACTCCTGGTGCTCCAGCCCCTTCCCCAGCTCCATTCCCTTCTCTGGACACGCTCCAGCCCCTCAATGTCCTTCCTGAACTGAGGGGCCCAAAACTGGACACAGCACTCGAGGTGTGGCCTCCCCAGTGGTGATGATCACTGCCCTGGTCCTGCTGCCACACACCGGGATGAAGGGGCCAGAGCTGAGGGGAGCCATGGGGGCTGTGGGATGCAGCTGTCCCATACAGAGCAAGGTGGTGGTTTCAGGGAGCTCAGGGGTTTGTGTGTTGTCCCCCCGGGCTGGGGTGCAGCTCACTCTGGGGCTGTTTGCTGGGCATCCCTTTGTTGCACAAGGGCACCGTGAGGTGAAGCTGTGATGGGACATGTCCTTGGGAGTGTCCCTGTGTTTTCCCAGAATACTCATAACCTGCCTCCTGCCTCCTTTGCAGGTGCCTAGCAGCCCCAGGCTGTCACCTTTGTGAGGCAGTGGTGGTTGTCAGCATGACTCCTCCATGACTCCTCCATGACTCCATCTCCCTTTTGGTCACACAGCTCTGAAAACTGGCTGTTCATATTCTTTCATGCACATCACCTTTTTGTGGTCTCCTTTGTGGGGAAAAAAAAAAAAAATCGTTTACCCTAAATCTCAGAATACAGGCAGGAAATGGTCAATGTGTTCTTCAATGTACTCTGAGTCCCACCGCAGCAGTGTGTGGTATGATAGGTTGAGATCTGTTTTGGGTCCTGGTGTACGTTTGCTTCATAAATTAAGGCAAATAGTTTACATTCCCATGGTTTTCCTTTTCATTATGAGAAAGGATTAGTAATTCTGCAAAACCTGTTAACGTACTGGTGCTGAAAAACAATGAGATCAGCTCTATGTAAATACAGAAATGAAGCATCCTTTAATAGCACAGAGTACAAATCATCACTATTTTAAATTTCATCCTAAAAACTGAGAAAAAGAAATGCTTATGGCTTCATAACTGACTGAAGTAGATCTGAATTCCATTCTGTGTACCCTGCTAGATGTTTATTCTGCAGGCGGTGTAGATTTCAGCTTGTTTCTTCCTAATGGTTTTCACATATGTATGAGTTAGGCAGGTTTTGCTACCTGTGTGTGCCAGCTGTGGAGTGGCTCTAAAATGTGGTATAATAGGCTGAATACAGTGACACGCCCCTGATTCACCTTGATTTATGGAATGTAGCAGGTGTGGCAAAGCACAGGCCCATAAAGAGGGGAAAAAAAACAACTCCAGGTGAGCTAGCTAAGTATTCTTGCAGCTACTCACATGTCAAGTTCAAGTCAAGGTCTTTGTGTATTTTTTTTTTCTCTTAGGCTCTTTTTGGTTATACAAATTCAGCTTTGTGAATATGCACATGACAGCCGGTCATGTGGAGGAGGGACCTGTCCTTTATGAATTACTTTGTTGTATTGCCTTAAAAATATTTGTTACACAGAGTGAACTAGAGCTCCAGGGAATGCAGAACAGGGCAGGTGCAATATTTTAACCAATTTCATCAATTTACAACTGAATTCTTGTTAAAAACTTTATGCACAAATGCAGACAAATTTTAAGCATGGAGGCTCTTTTGCCAGCCTGCTTTTGCAGCAATCACACACCTAAAAGGTGTGAGTAATCTCTTGTTTACCCTTGCCCACATGCTTTGAAAACTATTTTCAGTATTCACTTATTCATGAGCCCAGCCTAATGTGGTGTGCCCAGTTTGACACATCATACAGGCAGCACACCACAGCAGCTCTGGACTCTGAACTGGTCTAGCCAATATGTATCTTATGTGTTTAATACTG
>NW_008240221.1:14223756-14250568 GCF_000691975.1 Corvus brachyrhynchos
CCCTACAAGAAATGGGTGAGTTACATGTATACTTACATTAAGAGGAGTAAAACTGGGCACTACTGAGATGTTTGCCTTTCTTCACCTTGATCTCTCTATTGTATTTCAGCCCATGTTTGCCTGTAGAGGCTGCAGTTCTAAGCACTAGGTCCTGCCAGAAGCTGTACAGATTTACTGCTGGAGTATAATTGAGCATTTGTAGCTCAAAAACCATTAGTCAGTGCCAGGAAGTAAAGGGTAGGCAACCTCAAAATATTCTTAGTGGTTGCTAGGCTTAGTAAAACACTTACTTTCTGGATGGGAAATCATACCCTCTAGTTGGCAGTGTTGTAGAGGTGAAGCAACTCTGAATTTATTTGGATTAATTAAATTTGGATTAATTTAATTTGGATTGTTTAGCCTGGAGAAGAGATGGCTTAGGGGTGACCTAACTGTGGCCTTCCAGCACCTGAAGGGAGCCTACAGGAAAGACAGAGAGGGACTTTTTACAAGAGCATGGGGTCACAAGTGGGAATGGCTTCAAACTGAAAGATAGCAGGTTTAGATTGGATATTAGGAAAAAAATTCTTCCCTGTGAGGGTGGTGAGGCCCTGGCACAGGTTGCCCAGAGAAGCTGTGGCTGCTCCATCCCTGGAAATGTTCAAGGCCAGGTTGAACAGGAGCTTGGAGCAACCTGGTCTGGTGGAAGGCGTCCCTGCCCATGGCAGGGTGTTGGAGTGAGATGGTCTTTAAAGTCCCTTCCAATCCAAACTGTTCTATGATTCTATGAAAACTTGATGCTGCATGTGAATGGCTCAGCTACTCGTGTGGAGTGCTTTCTTAGGGACATTTTCATTACTTAATCTTGAACAAGAAATATTTCCTGTATTTCCAGTTTTGTTCTCACTTTTATCCATGTGACGGAGACCTCTGTCACCATTTTTGCTCACTAGTTTTTTTAATCTGTCACTTAACCTGTCATTTACTGTGTTTTGATGCATCTTTATAAAATAGAGATTAAAAAAATTAGATGTTTCATGAGACCGTAAACGAGCTGGGTGAGTAACAGCTGTTAAACTTTATTAGACCTTAATCTTTTAGTGCCCATTTAATCCAAAGCATTGCTTGTATATGGAAGCTATAAAAAAAAAGGGATCTTAAACTTGCTGTTTCTCAAACTGTGTGGAAGGAGATCCCTAAGGCTGCATGACAGGGTGGCTGTGGCGTCTCTGCCTTCTCTGTTTCAGTTACCAAAGCCTCCACTGCAAACAGGCTTGAAACGGCGTTGCTGAGCTTTCCAAGGGTGCTTAGTTTCAGAGATAAACAAGGCTGTTGAAATGATGCCAGATTTTAAAGGCAAACAAAAGTGTTTTTCTTGGAGCAGTTGGGCAGATAGAAAGCTGGTATTTCTTAGGCTCTCAGGTATTCCAATGGAATTCCTGACCATGGACTTGAAGACCAAACCAAGTAAGGTTTTACAAAATGAACTGGAAGACCAAAAATAAAGCACTTTGAAGCATCCAAATTGGGAATAATTAGACCCTGCATCAGGTAAAGCAGGTTTTCAAATGTGTGCTGACAATGACTTCTGGTAGTTTTAACAACTAAAAGCTGTTGATAACATGAGAATTGGGTGTCATGTGCAAGTTTTCTGTTGTTTGTCTAGTTCCTAGTGTCTGTCATATGCAGAGAAATTTATGGATGTGTTGGCTTTAAATACACCTTTTAAGCAGCCAGCAGCAAAGGAAAATCTGGTGAATCACCATTACTACACTGGGGTCCTGGATTCATGAACCAGCTCCTCAAGACTGCAGAATCCAAGTCAGTGTTAGCAGAACAACAAATGGATTTCTGCATGCCTGCTTCAAGGATGTGCTGACTCCTGTGTGAAATGTCATCATCAGCGTCTTCTACCAAACCACTGTCTTCTGAAATGTTTCTTTTGTGGTTTTTTTTTCTTACTGCAGCACAAATAGAATACAGATAAAGGAATAAAATGTGGGATAAAGTCTTGTCCTCGTGCTGTTTAGTGCAAGATTGGCAGTGGATAGAGGATTAGTGTTGAGGAACTGTGTAGAGATGAGGTACTGCTAACAACAAAAGTAAAAGCTGAGGCTGAAAATGGTGCAAGGGTTTGTGGTTGATTTCCTCCAGGTACTGAATGCAGCCAGGAGTGAAAACAAAGTGGTATGAATTTATTGCAAGTCCCTTGTAATATGTCTGTAAACTATGACCAGTCTGTCTCCTGGAGCCCACAGTGTAGTTTTGATAATGTCCTTGTTGCAAAGCTTTGGAAATTTTGGAGCTTTATGAAGGAAAAAAGTTGTAGGGGTTTTTTTTGTAAAGCAAACGTCCTGAATCGCCAGGAACGTTCATGATTTTTCATTGAGTTCACTTAAGTCCAAATGAGGGGTCTGATCCCACGGGATGCCAAGATCCCTCAGAGTTTCTGAGGGACACTAAACTTTGTTTACCATCATTCAGTTTCAGGTTCAGCTGTTTCCAAGAATTTTGAGTGTTTTATTTTAACTATTCCATTTTTTTTTTGCATCTCTTCTATCTGGAAAAAGATACTTTAGAGCAAGCAAGTGAAAAAACCTCAATTTCTTTAGTTATGAAGAAAGATTTACAGTCTCTTTGCTTTAAAGTGTGCAAGCATCTTCACAGAGAACAAATAAAACTGAAGGATTCTTTTAATTAAAGCACTAAAATCATAGGAATATCCAACTAGGAATTACTTGAGAAATTCCAGTAGAAACAGGTTGCTATTTCTAAACAGGGATGAGAACCACTGAAGCTACTTGTGGCACTGATGAATGAGTTGAAGTTTACAGTGTTGTGGAACGCCTAAAATATGTGCAACTTATTGCTTCAATAAAGGTGTACCCAGATAAAAGTCTTGGGAATCCATATCAAACAGTGTAATGTGGGGGTTTGCCTCTAATTCTTAATCTCTGCGAATATGTGAGGTATGCTGCTTAGGGGTCTGATATTCTTGTTACTCTTCCTTCTTCCCACCCTTCTCTTCCACTCTGGGGGCAAGGGATAACTGACTCTAGCAATGCAGGAATTTCTTTACAAGTCAGTCTTCTGCTTGTCATTTTAAAGTAAGTGCAAGGTGGAGGTGCTGATTTCTGTTGGGGTTTCTGGGTGAACAGAGAAAGTTTCAGTAGTAGCTTCAGCAGTCTGAATGTACCAGAGCCCTTACCCTTCAGATAAATCAAGTTGCTCTAAGCAAACAACTTAAATACCAGTAAATGTCTCTGTGTGTTTGGGCTGCTGAACTGAGCTCTGTGTGTCTCTGCAGAGTGAACCAGGCAGTTATCTAGGTTTCTAGCTCGAGTTTTGGTGTCCATTTGTGGGCTTCTAAATGTACACGAATACCAGCCTTGCTGTCTAAACAGACATATGTTTTGTAGGCAGCTCTGATGACTGGGCTGTTTTAAAGATCATCTTCATCTCCTTTTGATATAATTTTTTCCATCTCTTTTTATGGTATATTTTGAGGTGCTCAACACTGTCCACTAGACTGTAGAAAAAATCAGTGATTTGCTTATTCCAGGTGATGAACACTGACAAAACTGTAACTTGTGTCTAAGTATTCTAACTGGTCTTGTAGTCACGTTGATTCTGGTATGTCCTGCATTAAGAAGAACAAGGTTAGAGTAAAACCAGAAGTTCAGTCATAAAGTAAAAAATGAACCTTGCAAATGAGGAATTCTATTGCTCATGTTCTTTGTCCTTTTATGATTTTTTCTGCTTATGGTTTTTGTGCTTCTTTATGTTTCTGCAAAGCCGGTAACCAGCGCTACTGATGGCTCACATGGGTCCAGATGGTCAGTGACACAATCTGGATTACAGAATTAGCAGCGGAAAGTATTGTGTTACTAACTTCTACATTAACTCAACACCTTCTAGGTTTGGGAGCAGAGGAATTTAGGGAATGGATGAAATTGGTGATTTCTGTTTTGTAGTCTTGCATTCTCATGGCCTTGAGGCTGGGACTGTTACTCAGAGGGCTTTAGGTGTGCTGAGACCTTTTTTTGGTCTCTTGCCGCATACAAGCTCTTCCCTCTCACTTCTGTGCAGGAGAGAAGTCCCATTTCACTGTACACTGAATGATACTTTTCTTTTCTCTTGGAGGGCGGCAGAAGAAAGAACAACTTGGGTAGCTCACAATGAAGGAACCCACATCAACTGTATTTATTTCTTTTAAAATAATACTCACCTTATGCTCTTACTCAGTGTTTTACTTGTGATATTTTAAACCCTCCAGCAGGTGCTGCTGCATCCTGCAAATGTCGTCTTCGTGAAGGGAAAAAAAAACGTCATGGACTGGACTACAACTGGACTTTGTTCTTTGTTTTATGTCACGACTATTTCTGAGTTCTCTTTTTTCCTCAAACTGTTTGCCAGTCGAGTTACTAAGGAGGGATTTTTTATGATCCCAGCGAGTTTAATCCTGCAACCACTCTGTAAGAAGGGGTTGAAGATCAGTGGCAGTTGCTGATCAAAGTCATGCTTAGAGCAAGTTGAAAAGACCCAGGCAGAAATACATTTGTCTTTCTACAAAATATGAAGAAATCCAAGTGTTTTCTTAGAAGTGAAAAGTAGTCCCAAAAGAAATCGAACTTATACAACTTTCCAGCTGTTTTATTGCTTTTCCCAAGTTTCTTGAACTTCGGTAATTTAAGTTCATGATTTTAAATCAGTCTTCTCATTAGCCTTGGTCTTGAGTGCTAGAATTTTGCAAGACAGATTACACAGTACCCATTTTGGAATCTCTGGGTTAGGATTTACACGTGAGGAATTGTGCTGAGTTACATACAGGAGATGTGCTTTATCCTGCTTGCTGATGGACCACTTGTGCCAGCCAGCCATGTGTGGGCAGGAAGAGTTGAGATTAGGCCTTGGTAATGGGTAACATATCCTTGAAGTCCTTGAGTTGCATCAGGCCAGAAATGCCCTTGTGAGCTAAGAGATCTCACTGGCCTCTGATACTTACTTGCATCTTTGTACTGTACAATCACAGTGATTAAACTTGGTTGTAACTACGGTCCTGGCACTTTTCAGGTTATCTAGGAGCCTTAAGTCTATGAAATATTGGTTTGCTTTTGATATTTAACTTTAGTAGTACTCTAAACTGTTCAATATAAGAGTAATGGCAGTTAACTACAGTCATAAATCCCAGGCAGGCAGCACCTGCTACTCTACCCTGTGAAATAGGTTGTGTTCTCTTCTTGTTCTGTCTGGGATGGCTGGAATTACCATCTTTCTCTATCACTTCTTTATTTCTTTAAGAAATCGAATCTGGCTGTGGCAGTTACCTCTCAGGAAGTTACAAGGATGGGTCAAGAGGAAAACACCTTCACTTTCCTTTTGGCTCAATCCCAAAAGATTAAATATTAGTTTATAAGAATTCTTGTAATAATCTTCATAATCAAGATGCAGTAAACATAGAGATAAAAAGTCTTTAGTCAATAAGGCCTGAAGTTCTCATGAATTTAATAAATTGGTGACTTTATAATAATTTGATAAATTCAGGTTTGGATCTTCTGGGAGTTTCAGCTCTGTTAATTTCAGTTGCTCTGGAATGTGTATCTGTCTCTAGGAGGGCAGTTAATTTTATGCTAAAGCTGGCAGTATTCACCCAGTTTAGATTCTGTGTACTTTGGTGTGTCTCTCCATTCATTAGAGAAAAGGAACTGTATACACAAGGTGGCAAACTAGATTTCTGCAGTGTATGTCTTATGACATGGAGATACATAACCTAAATGTGATTATAATTAATTGATGCATTATGTATATGTAATCATGATTAACTTATTCAGTGCTTTCTTTTCCTTTATTTCCAGGGCAGCTCATGAGACGTCTTACAGTTTTGGCCCCAGTATATAGTTGAGAGGAGGAAAATGCAAAGTGTGAAGTGTGTGGTCCCCAAAGTGAACGAGTGGCAATGTTGGAAAGAGTTAAAATTTACAACTTTATAATTTTTTTTTAATTTATTTTTTTATAAATGATCATCAGTTGTTGATGATGTTGTAAGTAACCACGAAAATGTTGCAGATGATCGTTGGTATTGTCGAGGCAGTTTTACCTTGCTTTTTCTTGAAGGTTTTGTGTGCTGAAAATATGAGTAAGTGGGTGAAGTCTGCATTTCTACCTCTTTACATAAGTAAGATTTCCAATAGAACTATTTTTGACTTCCTATGTAAGAATACTTATTTTTTACTGTAGCTTTCTAGTACTGATAGGTTCTTCATCTGTTTTTTGCAATACTTAGCCAGGCAACATCTCGAAGAACAACAGATTACAGCTCCTGAGATACAGTTCCCAGGAGTCAGATCAACAAAGGGGTTAAAAGTGAGACAGCCTTTTCCTTCAGTTGAAGTGCAATGTTGATTCAAGGCTCTCAGTAAATGATTGTTGGAGATCTGCCAGGTGTAGCTGAGCATTCAGAGTACACCACAGACTCTGCTTCCTCCCGAGGAGCTTTGTCTGTCAACATCTCGCTTTAATTGTAATCTGGTAAGGTACCAGCAGGCAGGGAAAACTCACCAGCCAGCAGCCATGGAAGATCCAGTCTTTACTGACATCAATCAAAATGCTAATGACAGCACTGTCTCTGAGGCTTCAGATTCTGAGGAAAATAAAGGGGGTGATCTTCCTGATCATGTCCATGAAGATTCAGCATCCCCTTTTTCCATCACTAATATCCCAGAAAACACGGATGGTAGTCAAAAGAACTCAGAAGATAGCTGTAATAATTCTGTGGCCTCTCAGCATGGAAGTGATGGAGAAGATGATTCTTCATCTCACCATGGTGCTGAAGAAGACCACCCACAGCAGCAGATGGATCTGATGAGCCCAACTCAGGAAGATAAAGACATAGAGGGCGCAATGTTTGAGAGCAACCTGCATTTTCCTCCAGATTTCCAGTTTCGTCAGAGACAGAGCACTTCTACCAACTCTTCAACTTCCCTCAAGTTTCCCCTTAACAATAACTTTGGAGAAACTAACAACTTTAAGGAAGATTTTGAGATTTCCATTTTTGTGAAGGTAAGAACCCCAAATCAATGTGTGTGTCTTCCAAATCAGTGAAATACAGCTACCTACTGCTTTGCTCCCAACTCACTTACCTCTTGCATCTTTAAGCAGAGAAAGAGGAGATTTGTGTTGTGTGGAGGTGCCTGGGATTTCTTCATTTCAGGTGGAAGTATGGTGCAAGTATTCTGGTTGTTGCTGCAAATTTATTTATTCTGTGAAATCTCCCTGCTTTTACACCTAGGCTGCTACTATTTAGTTGAGCTAGTTCAGCTATCCCTGCATTTCACTATCTAGTAGCTGAGAGCTCAAAAGTAATAGTTATGACTTCTATGAAGAAAACTGAATATTAAGTTTAAATAATGCTCATCCCTGAAAGAAGTCTTTCTTTTATTTCTTTCAATATTTAGGTTTATGTATTTCTGTGAAAATTTCAACATGTATTTTCATTAATTTCCAGTTAGGTATAAATTACTGAGGAGGCTTTCACATTTTCTCTAACCTTATAAAGTATTACTTCAGTTTCAAAACTGTAAACACCTGTGTTCCTGAATAAATCCCATGATTCCCTTCATAAAAGCACTTGTATTTAACCTTTCTCAACATTTATTAGGCTGAAACACAGGCCTGACAGTTCCTTCTTTTTCCCTATATAAGGATGTTCAAGATCTTGTTTACCTTGAATAGGATAATACACCATGATTATAATATTCTATTATTTCAAGAGAAGTCTCATGAAATTCGTCACTTTTCAACATAAGTAATATTATCCAAATCTGTTTCTCAGTTCCATGGGGGCTTTGGAAGCAGGAGAAGAGATTTTTTCACCACACATAATGGGAAGTGTTTTCAGCAGTCATTATTTGGCTAAGTGACTCCCTGAAACAGCACCTGTCCTATTTCTGTGACTGGATTATGGTAATTGCTAAAAATATGTTGATTCTATGGTCAAAGTAAGAGCTGTGGCATTAGTTCTAGTGTATATTTCTGCATGTAGTCCTGTGTATGTGTTAAAAGTTGCAGCAATTGAGTACATTTTGTTTGTTAGCAGCTACATGGTGCTAGCAACCTGAGAGCTGTATTTTGGCTTAAAATCATCTCTTTAATTTCCTTATTATTTCACATTCCTCATATTTCAAAATAACAATGTCTTCTTTTTCTGTGGATAAAATAAGAAATGTGTGCAGATGCTCCCATTCAGAGTTGTCTGGGTTAATTTGCAAAAGTGAGAAGAGAGGCATTTTGAACAGAACTATCATGGACAAGGTCTGAAGAGGTCCTTTTCCTTGCTTTTGTTGTGAAGAGTAGCTGATTATCCCATAAAGGTTCTTATCAGCTAGTCCAGAGAGAAAGGGAAACTGTGCTCCCCTTCACTTGCCAAACATAAGTGCCTGGAGTCTTTGAGATGTCCTTGAGCCACAAGATACTCCTACCTGGCTGAGAGGTTGAGACATGAGGCTCTCAGGTGATCCATGCTGTGATTCCAGTGGGCAGGGCACTGGATACTGCTGGGTGGGTGGCTGAACTGGACTCCTGTGATGTGTTTTATTCCGTGAGAAAGTGATGATATTTAGTTTTTGGCTTTTTGCTTTTCTGTCTGGTATCAAAGTAATAAAGCAGTAGCTCCATGGAGTGCAGATCCAGCTTTGCTCTCTTTAATTATATAGATAGCAAAAGTCGGCCTGTAAAATGGAAGGTCATAGAATAATATGTAACAGGAGAGTGAAATCCCTGAGGGCTGTGGCTTCTTGCACATGGAACCAGTAACTCAGTTGTGTCAATAAATATTACTCAGAGATGGTTCCCTTCTCTAGTCCACCTGAGGCCAGTGTTGCTCTGAAATTGGGTTCATCTGGGTTTGCACTTTTCTGCAGACACTAACAGTGATAGCAGGACCTTGTGCTGTGGACAACAGTGGTCATGACACTTCTGCCACTATTTATTCCTTCCTTTGTTTGTAACACTAATAAATCTCTGTTAATGACTGGAAATGTGAATGTCAGAGGACTGAACACCAGAGAAAGTGGGAAGATTAACTGGTATCTAACTCACAGTGCAGCTGGATGGATAATCTTTACAGTAGTCCATTCATTAGACACCAAGAAAATGTTTACATCACTTTAACTCATTTTTCACTGATTATCAGTACTTGGTAACTATGTCGTGTCAGAATGGACTATTTCAGAATGTGCCATAAGGTAAAAAAGGAATTCCCTGTGCCTTTTAACAGCAGAATGCAGCATGTACCAACATGAATCTTTGTGTGAATCTGGCATGTCCAGGCTTGTCACAGCTGCCTTAATGCCCTTCCAGTAATGCTGTAATTTCTTCAAATAAAAGCCTTTGCAATTTGAACAGAGATATGACTGGCACACAGGCTGTGTTACTGAGTGCACAGCACAGCCTGACCTAATCACAGCTCCAAGGTCCAGCTTTCTCACCTGTACACTGTATTTTCCTGTTGAGCAGCACATTTGTTCTGAAGGTTTAGGTTTCTTAGAAATTTTTAACTTTTTTGTTTTCCTGAAGCTTGAGTTGTTTTTTGAAGACTAGTCCTCCAATTTTCTTTTCATAAGAAAATTATTGCCCTTCTGGGTTTTTTTATGACCTGAGACTGACTGCAGATTATACCCTGTCTGTACTCATTTGTTCCATGGGAACACAGTTCCCAAAAGAAGGAAGGCAATTTTTCACCCTAAGCATAATAACAAGCATAATAAACACCTTGTGTTAGGCAAAAATACTGACATAATACAGTGGTTTAGCATCATCAACCTGCACCTGTTGGATCACTGCCCTGGAGTAACAGATTTATGGATGCTGGAGACCATCTCTGGAGGTCATCTGGTCCAACTCCTTACTTAGAGTAGGATCACCTATAACAGCTTGTTCAGGGCCACAACTTTGGTTTTCATATGACCAAAGATGAAGAAACCACAACGTCTCTATGCAACCATTCTAATGAGTCCTACCCTCATGGCAAAACTATGTTTTAAATGTTTTGTGTATCTCAATTTGTGCCTGTTGCCTCCTGTTCTTTTAGTGGATACCAGTGCTTATATTTAAGAATTAGAGCCTAAGCATTTAGCTGTTTCTGTTTGGAATTATGGTATCCTTTAGTAAAATTGCATTAAGTCAGGAGCTGGAAAAGAAAGGGCATTTTTGGTTTTTCCCACAAGATGCTTCCCCACTCCCTCATTTGAAGTGCTGAGTCCTGCACTTGGGTCACAACAAGCCCTGAAGTGCTGCAGGCTGGGACAGGAGTGGCTGGAAAGCTGCAAAAGGACCTGGGGGTGCTGGTGACAGCGGCTTGAACATAAGCCAGGTGTTCCCAGGTGGCACCTGGGCTGTACCAGCAATAGTGTGGCCAGCAGGACCAGGACAGTGATGTCCCCCTGTGCTGGGCACTGCAGAGGCCATACCTCAAATCCTGGGTTCAGTTTTGGGCCCCTCATGACAAAAAAGACATTGAGGGGTTGGAGTGTGTCCAGAGAAGGGAACAAAGCTGGGGAAGGGTCTGGAGCCACAAGTCTGATGAGGAGCAATTGAGAGAGCTGAGGGGACTCTTGCTTTCCAAAATCTCTGAAAGGAGGGTGGAGCCAGGTGGGGGTCAGGCTCTGCTCCCAGGGAACAAGTGACAGGACAAGAGGAAACTGCTCAAGTTGTGCTGGGGAAGGTTTAGACACAATATTAGGAATTTTATTTTTTTTCTTGTGGAGAGAATTGTCAGGCATTGGAACAGGCTGCTCAGGGAAGTGGAGTCACCATCCCTCGACATCCAAAAACATGTGGATGTGGCATTTGAGGACATGGCTTCATGGTGAACATGGTGGTGGTGCTGGGTTGGCAGTTGGACTTGATGATCTTAAACGTCTTTTCCAACCCTAAAAATTCTGTGATTCTGTAGTTACATGATTTCCAGGTCAGGAATGTCTGAAGGCTCTAACTTGGTGACACCACCCTGTGCTAGTTCCCTACTGACGCCCCAAGATGAGCTGAACTGTTGTGAATGACAGACCATGTTCTTCACAGGGACAGTGAGACTCATCATCGTATCACTGGGAAAATCATGCTTCTTCCTATTGAGTTGGCTTTTCTCTTGTTTTATGGAGCATTCTGGTATCTGTTGAGAAAATTCTGTTTAGGAATGTGTATTAATGGTTCAGAACATGAAGTCACAGGACAAATCTAATTTTAAGCATGTATAATTTGAAGAGAGCAGAAGCACATGGATGTCCAGTCAGAAGTTAGTGGTTAAACTGGTGCTTTGCTGAGCAGAACTGAGCATTTCTTACTACACTCATAATCTACAGAGTAAAAAAACTGTATTTGCAATTTTGGGCTGTAAGATAGTTGTAAGCATAACTGGGTGTCCAGATACCTTCCAGCAATGGAAACCAGTTAGTCTTCTAATTGATTCCAGTGCAGCACATAAGGCTGGTGTCAAGCCGTATCTTCTCCACCAAGGTTTGCAGGTAGTACAGTTAATTCAGGCTGAAGCCAGATGGCAGGTGTAACTCTCCATATGTACACAAAATTACAGTAGTTTGGCTTTTTATGACATTTTAGCCTTTAAAAATATTTTAATAATAAATCTAATGGAACTAAGCAAATATTATTTTGGTCTTATGAATAAGCTTTGAAAAAGTTTGAGTGATTCATAATCCACCTTTTAAATAGTGTTACCTGAGCAAGGAAAAGATCCAATAACTATTTTTAGAGTTTTCCAGTCTTGGCAGATTTACAGACCAAGATGCTGAAGTTGACACGTACACAGCAGGAAATGACTCACAGGGAGCCAATATCCTAACGTGATACCTGTTTTGGTAATTAAAATGAAAGTAATGGTTGTTTATTCCTGCAAATATTCTTGAGGTACCTTACAAGTACAATTAAGTATAGAAATACAAGTCTGGAAAATCAAGTGGTAAGATGTGTCCTCCTGCTCTGAGTCTTATGTAGACTGTCCCTAACAGATGCTTCTTTGGGAACATTCAGTGATGCCAATTCAGCACCTATACCAGTAAGTCTCTGTCAATGTTTAATTATTATCCTGAGTCAAACATTTTCCTTTATTAAAACTCTGTTGCTCTGAATTATGCTATTTTTATTTTTAATAGACAAGACCTTTATGTATATAGAAGACACAGATCAAATTTCCTTCATTCTTTGCTTTCTTAAATGAAACAAATTCAGTTCCTTCAGCTTGCCTTCAAGCTTGAGTCATCATTTCTAAATGTTGAGTGGTTGGTGTATTGTGCTTTGGTTTTTGTTTGTTTTAGGGGTGGTTTTTTTGACCTTTCCCAGTCTTTCTCCAGTTAATTTATATAATTCTTAAGCTCCAGTTTGGAGGTACAGTGTAAACAGCAGTGCAAATAAAAATTACTACAGCAAGTGCCTCTTTAATTCATCATTTATCCAACTCTCTAGTCACTTTACCTGCTCTATTCTAACATATTTTTGAATCCTTTAACATTTATATGGTTCCTCTAGCCCTGGTGTTTCCCCAGTAAGTGCTTCAGTGACAGTCTCAACCATTTGTGACTTGTCCATTTGCAAGCAGGTGTAATGCAGTAGTAATGCACAGTTTGGAGCTGCCATTTGACTTGTAGAGCGTTAGGTTTCTCTTCTGTGAGAATTTAGGTTTCTCTTGGTCTGATCAAACCCTGATCACCCCTCATTGAAAACAGCCTGGTTTTGGAGTCAGAGAACTGCTCTGACATAAATCCAGTGTGAAGGAGACCTTCTCCAGTGCTTTTGCTCTGCTAACTCAGAAAATACAGATACATCTTTAACACCTCCACACCGTTGTGCAGACCCAGCGTGGCTTCATGGCACCCTCCTCCACCCTGTCATGTACAGCAGACTGGTAATCTCTTAAGATTTAACATATAAACCTAATAGCAACTAACCCTTATTTCTGAGGAGGAAAACTGTGTTGTGGGTCTCTTCACAGCTGCATTTATGCCTATCCGAATTACTCTCTCTCTCTCTCTCTCTCTCTCTCTGTGTGTGTGTGTATGACAAGATTAGTGACGGCCATTCTGTTAGAGATAACACCCAGTCCCCTGACTATCAGTCATGAGCAGAATGTATGTTTTAGCAGCAGGGAGAGCAGTTTGCTTAATCTTTTGGATACAAGGGATAAAAGGTCTTGCTTCCAACCCTTCCTGAGTCTGTGCTTCACTCAGGCACCTGCAGAAAGGTCTGTGAATCAATTTTGAGCTGGTGCTCCCGTGCCCCACTCAGCACGTGGCTCCAGCCACAGCGGTGTCCGAGCACGGCACAGTAGCGTAGCAACAGCTTCAAAATACAGACCTGTATTATCTAGGAAATTGTCCCTGCACAGTGATTGCAGCAATGGCAAACACAGTGTAAATAATGTAGGTCACACCAAGTGAAAATTAAAACAGGATTTATTTACTCATTTATCTTTTCTTCATATATGTTTCATCTTGTGACACCCTCTCTGATGTTCTGAAAACAAGAGTCTTATCTCAGCATGGACTGTTTTTCTTTTGAAACATTTCAGAACCTACATTTTTGGAGTGAAAAATGTTTGGATTTGTGGACTGATTACTTCTTCTGGCATTGAAAACTTATCTGTAAGCAGTAATGTCACCTGTTAAATTGATCCTGTCCAAAGCAGAGCGATTTGTATTATTTCTGATTGGTTTTTTTCAGAAGTACCTAAAGAGCAGCTCTACTGAGGTCTAGTATTTTACGAACACAAAATAATGCATAATCCCTGCAGAGGATTGTCAATTATTATTAATATGTCAATTATTTTGGAGTCTGCAAGAGGAAAGCAGCTTTTCTTCTCTGCTCTTTCTTTTCTTTAGATATCAAGGGTTGGATTTGGCTCATCCAACTGAAGGTGTGTCTGTAAGCCATTAAGTACACCTCTGCAGGATGTGTAGGCTCTTTTTGCAACAAAAAGCTTTCTGAAATAGCATGATGTGATACTAATTCCGATGGCCAAGTGCAGGTACCACCTGTAGGGTGAGGTTACTGATTAGGTAGACTCCGTTCATTGTATGGAGCGGGGCCTAATTCAGTTTTCCAACCACAGGCATTCCGTGCTGGTTTAGATGTCTAAGGGCTTTTTCCTGGCTTCCAGCTGCCTCTGCAGGCCATGGGTGTCCCATAGATCCTGTCTCATAGATGTTTACAGGTTTCCTCAGCTATCCTATCAAATGCTGCTGGATATTTAGGTTTAGGCAACTGCATCAAGCTAAAAACTTTCATTGAAAACATTGGCATGGTCACCTGAAGTTAAATAAACTGAATACCACTAGTGACAGTTTAAATACAAATCTTGGATGACTAGATTAGATGAGGAGTGAATTCTGGTAACGGACATCTGGAAACAAACTTTAATTAATTTTTTTTTCAGGCTATTTTATTTCCCTTTTTGTTTCAGTGTGCACACTCAGCAACAACTGATGTGCAATAGTGATCAAACATTGTGATGTTGGGCACTTCTGCTGTTCACTGTACAGTCTAAATTAACTAGATTAAATGATCTTATACATTTTAGCATCTTTCCAAGACTGAGAACCAGCACTCTTCCTTTAACTTCAGTCAACTTTTATCTGGTTTTTTTTAACAGCAATCCCCATATACGTGTATTTCAACTGTATTTGGTTTAGAATTACTTTTTATTTCAGACACCACAGTAGAAGAGCCAACTGAACATACTAGATTTGAATTCCTAGGTACTGCTTCAAACACAGCTTAAGACTTTAACTGTGAAAAGAAAAATTGTTTGTTTCTTTGGGTCGTAAGACCCTGTATTGGAAGGAAATTTTCCACTGTTCTGCCACTGTATTTACTGGTTCACTTAGAAATGTTCTCTCATATGCTTGGTTGTGGCTGAAAAGAGACACATAAATATTTTTCTGTATTGGTGGCAATTTTAAAAGTATTTACTACTTAATGGGAAATGTTATGAACCTTTATGAAACTGCCTTCTGTGGAAAAGAAAAAAAAGGAGGAAGTGTGTCACTAAAAGGAGTCATTGCATTGTCATCTGCAGGTACGATTTTTGTATTTAGATCTCTAGATGATCCTTTTCATATCAATTAATTAAACAATTGTTGAATTTTTACTGTTGGTAGGCCTCTGATAATGTAAGACGTCAGTGACATTCATGACGTTACAATGATGTGATCAGGGATAGATGAGAAGGGAATTGGTCAGTGCACAGGTCTGGTTTCAGTACATCCAGCAGTCTTTGAAACCAGGATTTTGATTCACAAGTTGATTGATTTTCTGTTGCTGCCTCCATGCAGGTGTTAATGAAGTAAAACTTGAGAACACATCTGCTGGGAGAAAACCATTATCTTCCTGCTTATATGTTTATAAAAGATGAGGCACAGAAAGGTAGAAATCTGCACACTGACCAAGACTGGTTGCTTTGGGGATTCTAGGTAATCTGAAAAAAAATTCATGGGACTGGATGTGACTTTTTGGGACATGAAATTGAGTATTCTGCTACAGACAGCCTCCTCATGTAATACTTCATAAAGTGATCAAGGTCTATTTAGAAACTATTACTATTATTATTCCTTTTGGAAATGTGTTTCAGAATGTCACTGCTCTGAAGGTTTGACACTTTAATTTCCAAATTACCTTTATTCATGTGCAGCTTAAACATCCTTGCTCTTTTGCCAGAATGGTCCATTAGCATTCATTCATGCATTTAGCTCTTTTTAAAATCAGTTTAGGCTTAGACAACCTCAGATGTTTTTGAGGCTAAACCAGCCAATCCTTTTTGTCTCCATTTCTGCCAGTCATCATAGTAATCCCCTTCTGCACATATTCTGCACATATTTTCTTTCCACAAAGGTGCCTTTTTTTTTTTTCACAGCTGCATTTTGTCTCAGGTTGCTTCTGCTTTTATAGCTAAACTAAACAAGCAGCAAAAAGATTCTTTTAATAACCTCCTGGTTTAAGATATCTATGATTGTTTAAGTAAACAAATTCTATTTGAGGTGAAATTCTATGTTACTGTGCTTTGGGAGATCTCAACACTGTGTCCCTGTAGCTTGAGCGCTGGTACAAAGTTATTAGTCACTCCTCTGATTTCTGCTCACATGTATTTGTATCATTTTTGGATTTATTTAAAAATCTATTCTGTTAAACATCTGGCCAGGAGAAGTGTTTTATACTTGCCCAACATTTATCTTGCTCTATAAATATGTATATCCTTAGCTGTAATACTGGTACTTTGGGTGGCTCCTCATTGCAAGAGGGTCTCTGTTAGCCTGAAATGGCCAGTGAGGTGCCCAAATAATACTGGCAAGTCCTCAGTAAACAGGAATACTAGGAGAAATAATTTAAACTTATAAAGTTTTTATTTTTCTTAATGTCATCAGAATTCTTCCTAGTTTTAATATCTGTTAGCTAGGACTTTCTAGATGAGTACGGGACAAAATAATTCAGGAATACTGATTTTCATAGAATAGACTTATTGACTCAACAGTCCTTATTTTAGCTTTTTTTTTTTTTTTTTTTTTTTTTTTTTTTTAATATCACACTGTGATTCAGGCATGGCAGATAACCTTTCTTGTACATTTCATGGACTTTTTCACAGGCCATCAAGAAACACCATTAAAAGTGAAGACAGCACACATATCCCAGTTGTTTAAAAAAAAGAAGTGCTGCAGCACACTGAATGCTGTGATGCTTATCCATGAAAAGAATAAACCTACTATCTTTTAATATAAAGTCTTATATGCCTAATGTTTAGATACAAGAACTTTAATTCACATTCTTCTCACTATTTTAAATTAATTTCTCAATGCCCGAAGTTCCTACAAGGTCATATTTATGAAAAGTTACTAAAAGAATATACTGGATGAAGGTCCAGTATCAAAAATCTGTTATACACCATGTGGCCTGTTTTGAAGAGGCACCAATCTGTCTTTCCTTTCTTTGGTGAGCCCATGGATTTGTAAATAATCACAGTAAGTAGTTTCTAGTTACAGAGTACAGCTACCCGGTGACATAAAAAACACCACCTTTGTAAAAATACCACAGATTGAATTTTAAGTATATCATACTGAATGATTGCATAATTTATTGGACTTCATGAGGCACCTTAAATTCACTAATTTACACCAAACATAAGCAGGATGCTTATCTGTTGAATCAGTAACTTCCTTATGGTCCTAACTCTTCACGTCCTTGGTGTGCTGGCGCCTTACAGGAACCCTTATAAAGAACAGTCGAAGTTCAGAGCAGCAAATTCAGTCATTTGGCTCCTCCCTGTGAGATTGCTGCGAGTGAAGTTTGGCCGGAGCAGAGTTTCTCTGCGGCCCCAGGCGCGGATTGGCCCCGCACCCGCGGCTGATAACAGCTAAAAATAGCCCCAGTATAAAAGCTCGGCCAGCAGCTCAGCCACCCTGGTATTCCTTCCTCGACTGCCTGCCAGGGAGGAGACCGTGCTCTCCAAGTCCCTGCAAGGATGTGACCAAAGAACACTCTGCTGCCTAATTCCACCTAACAATTAACTTGTCAAGACTGGACTGTGTGACTCATGGGGATGGTAACCAAGTACTGTTTTAGATATTAAAAAAAAAAAAAAAAGAAGAAAGCAGTTCTAAGGCTCTGAGGAACAAGACTAGCTGTCAGTTGTGCCCTGCACCACTTGAGAACTCCCCAGCATTTTGAACAAAACAGTGTTAATTTCTAGCTGAATTGTGTTTCCCTTTCTCAGTACCTGTTAATGCGTGCTTACAGTGTGATTACTCTGCAAACCAAAGCACACCATGAAAGGGGAGGCTGAGAAAAAAAAAAAAAAAAAAAGAAAAAGACACAGACTGAAGGCCAGATTTTCCAAGCAGTTTTCCAAGCAGAGCGTGACAGGTGGGCTGCTGGAAGGTCTTTGGAAGTGTGCCTATAGAATACTGCATACAAGAATGTTGTATATATATTCACATAATCACCTGTATGGAGACTGTACTCTGTGATGATGGAGTTCTGAACACTTGGGAAAACAAATGTATTTTCATTTGACAATGGTTTGACTGAGCTGGCATTGAGGAGTTCAGGAGTCTATTCTTAGCTTGCTGTTGATTCTGGGGGAAATTGGGTCATTTCCTTGCATTTTTGTTCACTTTCAAGCTTTTGTTTTAAGCTGTAGGCTGGGGGATCAGTGACTTCAGTGGCTGAGTGCATTGCAAGATAAATCTTTGGGTGTCTAAAGTCCTTTGGATGAATAAAGAAGACACCAGTGTTGAAGAGCTCCCTTTTAAAAGTCTGGCATAAGTTACACTGACTTGAAAATAGGCTGTAAAGGGGGAAAGAATTAGAAAGCATTAAAAATCAGTGGCACTATCAGCCCTATCAATAGTGAACATTCCCATATATATTATTTCCAGTGGCTCTGAGTCTTCCTCTTTGATTTTATGAAGCTTTGCACTATGAAGTTTGTATGTGTGGATTCCCCTTCATTTTATTTACAGAACTTTAATTTTTTTTTTTTGTTTAAAATACAGTGCAAGGTTTATAATATCTTGGGAGACCTATAGGTGACCTGGCTAACTTGCTTTCGTTTGCTTTCACTTTTGATATTATATACTTACTATCTGAAAAGGACTATCAATTTCTTCTTAATTTGTTGTTTAATTGCTAGATCTCTCATGGCAAGTGAGATAATTGCAGAGGGTGTTGGTTTGGTAGTTCTGTAGCCTAAAGTCATCTTCTTCTGCTCATGAGACCCAGCATGATGAGAGATGACAGAAACTCCCTTACTTCCACCTAGTCAAGATGCAGGGCTGAGTGGAGTCAGATCTCACAACACACCCAGCTTCATCCTCATGAATTCTGCTTTTCCTCTCTGAGGTCAATTTTCTGCATGAACCTGTAGTCAAGATTTAACTGGAGAGTCTCTGTTTGATGCTATGCTCTGCAGGGGAATTTAGGTTCTCTCTCAACATCACGAGATACCTTTATATATATTTATTAATTAGTCTGGTATCAACTCTGACTTGCTGCTTGGCTAGAAATGGGTAGAAATTGCTAATAATGAGTAAAGGAGTCTATATCTCATTAGAACTTTTCTGACTGATGTAGGTCTCACAAGAAAACCTAGTCCACCTTCTACAGAATTGTATCAGAGTTGTCACCAAGATCAGAGCAGTGAGAATGCAAAGACAGCCTGGGTTTTGACATTTTGACATCTGTGAGGTTGCTCCCAGGTGTTGCAGCTGGTGACTTTCTTACAAAAGTGATACCTGCTACATATTCTGTGAAAATTTTGTGATTTCGGCCAAAGGTGACAAGTTTTTGGAAAATCTTCCATTTAAGAGGAAAAAAACCTTCTCTTCCTAGTTAGACTAGCCAGTATTCCCAGTTCTGACAGACTTAAACAAGGCACCACTGTTATTTAGACTGTGCTCAGTGCTGAATTTCACCAAAAAAAATTACTCGGTCTTAAGCCAACCTCCTTTTTTAAGAATTGCTACCAATATCTTCCACTTAAGTATGTGGGACAGGTTCTCTGAAATGACCTGGGTTTGATGGCCACCAGCAAAAATCTGTTAATGTGAAAGTGTATTTGCAGAAGAGAAGGTCACATCTGTTCTTAACTGACCACCTTGCTTCAATTCTTTCTGGATGTATGCATTAACTCTGCAGTGAAAAGGGTCCCCAAGCAAAAATACCCCAAAAACTAAAATGGAGTATCACCAAGTCAACTTTAGGTGCTGCAAGATGTTGAACTCTTACTTTGAAGTTCTTAGGAAGGAAAAAAAGAACTAAGAACCTACCATTCATTTCGTAACAGCTTGAGGTGATGCACTAAGGCAAGTGAGCTGGCAAACTTTGTGGAAACTTTATCACAGAAGAAGTACCAAAAGGTGAAATGAAAAATGAATGAAGGCAGTTTATTAAGGAGAATGGAAGAGTTCTTCAGTTCACTGTGAGGCTCAAGGTCAGCCAGCTGCATTAACCCAGGCGAGCAGCACTGCCATTGACAGAGGCATCACCACTGCAGAGGTTAAACTTTGCTGCCACAGAGGGATGTAAGGGTGTTGAGCTCTGCTATTTCACACTGATCAAGTGTGTGCTTTTCAGGGATCAAAAATCCAGAGGCCCTTTTCTTAAGCCAAATAGTATACACACCACAGAGGATCCTGAAATCCACAGCGCAGATCGGTGCACATAACATAATGATGCCAGCATGCAAAACCATGGGGACTAGCCTGAGTCATGGGTAATTTCAAACTGAGCTTCTGAAGGCTTCACCTTTTAGAAATAATGTGCATCAGAACACAGAAAGCAATTTCAGCTTTCAGCCAAATTGTTTGCTAAACAGTGTGAAACACAAATGTACCCAATAAAATCAGCAGCAACTGGGCATTGTTTGAGCCTTATTTACTGGGAGGAATAGAGAACTAGCCTGAGATATACATAAGTTGTACATACCATTTTGAACACTTTCTGTAAATAATAATTCATAAATTTGGGATTAAAGTAGTGTGTTGTGTGCTTGTCTTTTGTTTGGGGGAGATTTAATCCTAATTTGCATGCTCATGCTTCAGATCCTAATTAGTTTACAATTAATTTATGCCAAGAAGCATACAAAGAAGTGAACAAAAATAATCTAAATAGGGACTTGCAGTATGAACTCCTGTAAAATAAAACAAGAATAGGCATTACTTATTCTGTTGCAGACTTGGAAGTAAAATCATGTAATTTTTATTCTATGACAGTAGTGAGTCAACAACAATGGGTATGTCACACTTACCTGGTGCTGTTTTTCTTCACCACACTTAATAGCACAGAGGATGCATTTTGAAAAGCAAGGGCTGAGGATTTCTACATTTCTCCTTTCATCAGCTGCATTATCCATACAGCCCACAGTTTGGGACAATCTGTCATGCTCTCCATTGTATCTCCTACAATGCCACTTTCCAGAGCAGTCTCAGTCCTGGTTGGAAGTATCTTTTGTTTTTAATTGAAATGCCAGTTTTGGAGTGATAGTAAAATAGAGGAATAAACCACTACCCTCTAGAAGCCTCTGTACTGAATGCAGCATTAGGAGATAATTTTGTACCTTTTCGGAGCCACTTCCTTACAAATGGGTACCTGTGGCTGTCTCAATGTGAGCACTGAGATCATTATCCATAATGAAATCCCTCTTCACACTGAACAGCAGCAGGTTTTTCTCTTGAAGGTGTTAATGCTTATTAATGTTACAGCAAGGTTGGATGCTGCATCCATGTGAAAACACAATTATATATAAAAATAATTCCATGGTTTTGGACTAGAACTTTGCAAAACTCCAGTCTGTGCTGATTAACTCTGCTAAACAGAAGAGTTTCATCCAGATAATTTTAGAGCTAAAATAATGTTTTTTAATAAAAAGATAAAGGAGTGCTGCTGTAGCTCATGGCTGTGTTGGATTCATAGTATCTGGGGATGGGTATAGAGTGGGTTATCTCAAACTGGCCAGTTAATGGAGTGCAAAGTTTTCTGGCCTAGACTTTTCCATCCTTTTCCATTTCTTGGGACATTCAGGCTGCCCAGCTGTTGTACCTCTTGATGTCTTTTCTTCCATTACCTTGAGTGTGGGAAAATTTACAAGAAGGAACAAAATCACAGTTCTTCCATCAAACCAACATATCTTGAGGTACTGTACATCTTTGGAGTCAAGGGAAAGTATCTGCTCACCCAGTGTTGGCATGAAGCTGATGAGAAGAGCTTTGTATGTCCTTGCATGTCTTGTACATTTGGGGAGGGGAACCTGCTGTCTGGCCACAAATATCTGAGACAAATCCTTTTGATTTTTCTGAAATTCAGAAAAGAAATTGATAGTGACACATTGAAATGAAAATTAAAATTATTGGATTGATTCCTTGCAGTTGTTAACTTGTTAAGTGTGTTGCATATCAAAACTACTAGCATCCAATAAATGCAATTGCAAATTGCCAGTACTTCAGAACTGTCTCTGGAAGAGACGTTTTCATAACCCATTCAAACCAGTCTGGCCGCTTCTTAGGTTGGGGATTCTTTGGCAACTAAGCAGTTAAATAATTCCCTGTTAAAATCATAGCCCCGAATACCATTTACTGCATTTACTGCAGCTGCACCAAATTTTTACTTCTCTTCAACACAACAATGAAAAACGTTGTCTGTGTGTCGTGGTTTGATGCCCAATGCCAGACACCCACGAGAGCCACTCGCTCACCCTCCCCTGCCACAACTGGGAAGGGGAGGGAAAAGGAAAAAAAAATTAACGAACGCTTCATGAGCGAGATAAGGACCGGGAGAAACACTTCAAGGGTAAAACAGGATCAACTTAAGTTGCGAAATGAATTTATAACTAACAGAATCAGAGGAGGATAACAGTAACTAAAATAAGCCCTTAGAACACCTTCCCCCCCCCGCCCTTCCCTCATTCCCCCCGACAGCGCAGGGGAACAGTTTGGTCAGCTCATCACCGAGATTTCCTTCCGCTGCTCCGGGAGAGGAGTCCTTCCCCTGTGAGGCCGTGGGGTCCCTCCCACGGGAGACAGTTCTCCGTGATCTTCCCAGCGTGGGTCCCCTCTCAGGAGCAGCAGCCCCACCGCCCCTGCTGCAGCCTGAGCCCCTCCCACGGGCACACAGCCCTCCCAAACTGCTGCGCCGGGGCTCTCTCTGCACCAGGCCTCCCACCACTCACATCCTCCTCCAGGCATCCACCCGCTCTGGCACGGGCACCTCCCCACGGGCTGCGGGTGGATCTCTGCATCCCACATGGATCCATGGGCTGCAGGGGCACAGCTGCTTCACCATGGTCATCACCACGGCCTGCAGAGGAATCTCTGCTCCGGCACCTGCAGCACCTCCTGCCCCTCCTTCTTCACTGACCTTGGTGTCGCCAGGTTGTTTCCCTCACATGTTCTCACCTCCCCTTCTCTGACTAGAATCCAAAATCTTGTGACTTTGTTTTGATTTTCTTCTTAAATATGTCACCACAGAAGTGTTACCAACCTCTCTCATTGGCCCAGTTCTGGCCAGCAGCATGGTCCATCTTCAGAACTGTCAGAGATTGGCTGTGCCGGATGGTGGGAAGCTTCCAGCAGCTTCCTCACAGAAGGCATCTTTGTGGCCCCCCTGCTACCTAAAACCAGGCTGTGCCAAACCAATACACCTGTGTCATATAAAACTTGCAATACCTGCTCTCATGGAATGAGCTGGATGGAAGCACTGGGGGATGGATGTGCTTTGTGCCCTGATCCTTCTGAGTAACATAGCGGTCTGCTGGAGAACTGCATGATAGAGTTACATTCTGGATGCTTGGCCTCTGCTTCACCCCCTTGGGACAAATCTTTGCTGGAAGTGAAGCTTGGATCAGGCCTGTGAAAGCTGATAGTGCGTCAGAGTTCACCTACAATAGAGGTCTTATGTGAAGACGTGGCCATTCCTTTTCTGAAGCTGTCCTCTTCTTTTATTAATGGGATGACGTGCTCATATTCATTTCTATATCTCATAAACCTCAAACTATAAAGACTTGGCTTATGAGGACTTCATAATTCAGTGTCTAATGTTCTTGTGTGTAACTCAAAGCCTCTGCTACTTCTGACTTGGGAGAAAATGATAGGCCAAACTAAGTGACTCATTCTTTGCAGTAAAATGAGAGTGTACTAATTATTTATCAGTGTCTTACCCTTAATTTGGCTGAAGAAAGAGCTGATTTCATAACACACAAAAGAGCTGTGTAGACAGTAAAAACCATTATAGTCAGAAAGGTTCCACCCAGATGTAAGCGGTAAGTCAGTTTTATATGACAGAAAAGCAGTAAATGCATGAATAGATTCCTAAAGCAGTGCATATATATATATACACACACATCTATATATATTTCCTCCTACTCACTGTCTTTTACAATGTTTATCCTAAATTCAGCTTTCAGAATCTCTTTTTAAAAAACTAACATTGTATGAACAAGTTATGTTGTCTTTTATTTTTGGTCTCTTCTAGGGGTTCCATGGGGGTATTTTTGAAAAGCAGAGGGGGTTTTTTTGAGGTAGGCTGGCTTATTCTTTCTGTGGATACCTAAAAGCACAGCTGGAATACCAGATGTGTGGTATTGACTCCTCAGCTTCTGTAGCCTCTGAGCATCCCATAGTCCTGGGGCAGGGGGCGAGTACAAGGTGGTGTCTTATGGGTGGAAGCAGATGGGGAAAGCACCTTCCAGTGGCAGCACTGCCCAGAAACACCCTGAACCAGGTGGGATCTGGCCCATTCCTGCAGTAGTTTATATCTGGGTTAGAATGGACATGGCTGCAGGGCACCTTCGCTCCCTTTGTATTGCAAAGTTTCCCTTCTGCTTTGCTGAGCCTCAGCACAATAATCTTCATCTGCAAACTAATTATAACACACCACTAAACCCAGACAGTAATTGGGAGGGAAGGATTTGAATGTTTTGACACGTTGAGTCTCTACTGAAATTGCTACATCTAGAGTCTGAGTTTCAGAAGCACAAGGCACGCACAACTTCTGGAGTAAGGGATGGCACGTGCACAGGAATCAGGCACTAAAGCCGTAGATTTCTTTTACTTAAAAATTACTGCAGGATTTGTCTGACCATGATGTGTTTATCTCATTACCCTGGGCTCAGTGGAAAAAATTAGACGCTTCTAGGGCACATTTTTTCATTCTAAAATAGACATCTAAATAGGTCACAATGCATCACAATTTTTAAGTGCCGATATTTTGAAAGCTGATTTTATTTCTACATTTTGGTTTAGCATTAGCAGCATTGCCTCATTACTGTGCTCAGAGCTGGCAGTATTTTCTCTTCTAGGGCCAATAGAGATGGTCCTGTGATATACCTTGTTCAAACAGCTTGCCTATATCAAAGCAATGTTTTCAGTGAGGCTGGAGCTAGAGGTAACCTCAGTCAAGATGACCCATTTCCCATTGATCCCAGGAACCCTCATTAAAGGGAAATTATGTCACCACAAAGTGCTAAAGCAAAACAATTTTTCAGCAAAACCCAAAAGCTTATAATTGTATAGTTAACAATGCATTATTTAGGGATGCATTTTAGAGATATGGTGATTGCTCTTAAGTTTTTGGCAGACTTTTATAACTGTAATGCATAATTACAATGCAATGATTCTTTCTGCCACATGTAAGTACACTTAGCCCATGTCCTTGGAAACTTGCCGGGAGGCCTAAGAATAATTGTACTCTAAATGCTTGGTAATTAATGTGCCTAATCCAAAAGTTACACGTAAAAATTTGAAATCAAAGGAGTAATAACACTTAATTCTCTTATAGTTAACCTTCCAGTTATTTGAATGAGTGCTAATTAGATCTAAAAACCATAAGCATACTTTTACAGTAATTATAATGATGATTATGTTGTAATTACAGTTGCAACAGCATAATGAGATTTACTCGTTAACCATTTCAGTCCTTCATGGCGTGCACATGAAGCAGCTGTTGCAGGAAAATTTCCTGTAGAACTTACCCAAAGGACCACAGAGATGTTGGCTGTGACTTCTCTGGAGCTGTGTCAAATGCCTAGAGGTCATGGAAGGAATTGGAGATCATCACAAAAGCACACAGCTAAGAGCACTTTCAGGAAAGGAGAGTGTTTGATCATGTCAAAACCTTCCCCAAAAGACCTCTGTGTGTCAGAAGGGAAAGGTAAAACTGCTCGTGTCTGGCAGCTTGAGCTGCCAACAGCCTGTGAGCCAGAGCTTTGGCAGTCCTGAAACAGGATCGGGGGGCAGAAGTGCAGGAGGGGACTTCCTGAGGGCAGGAGGACACAAAGTCCCTCCAGGCAGGGATGGGGATGAGCAGGAGGTGCCATTGACCCCTTTGCCTCTGCCCTCCTGTGCCAGCACTCACTCCCTTCGTGCCTTTTGGCTGTGTCAGGACTTTCTGTAGGTGCCACCTCATGCTCAGGGCTGCTGTGCGGTGCCCTCTGAGTCACGCAAGGAATGCAGGGCGAAGGAAAGGGAGTAGAGACGACAGCAGCACGCCAGCAGCAGGCTGAGGTCTTTGGAGCTGCTCCCCCATCCTCCACCCAGCGAATCATCGCTCTCCTGTCCCCCGTCTATAACCAGCACCCCGAGGGACACGCTGAGAAATATCTCTAGGACCCAAACATTCCCATTCCTCTGCTCCTGTGCTCCAACAGCAGTGGTGGCATCACAGGTGCTTCTCTCACCTGAGTATTCTGTTTTGGCTTCTGTACCACACACATGGCAGGGGTTGCTGAGGCAAAGCTCTGCTTTTCTGCCCGTTCCTTGCATTGATCCAACAGCCAGTGCACAAGCTCTTTTTTCCTTACCTTTCTTAGCAATAACAATATTAGGATTTTGAACAGCTAGAGGCAGGACAAACACCCTTCAGAAAAGCAGAGACAAACATCACTATTGCTTAAAGCAACGAAACCAGCCCTGCTGCTGGACTTCCTTCTTCCCTGTCCCTGGTGCTCCCAGCTGTAGAATAAGGGAGGGAACAACAGAAATGCTGAAAACGGGGAAGGGCAGAATTATTCGCTCAGAGACTGATCCTGCCGTAGGTACCAGGAGCTTGTCTCCTCCCCTATGAATTTAACCCCACCCTCTCTTTTTTTATGCTCTGGGCTATTTTGGGCGGATAGCGAGGGCTGCAGTTCTGCTCAGAGCACAGCAGCACTTGTTGCTCTGAAGAGCTGCCGTAATAGGGACTGCTGCCTGCTTCTTCTTAATTCTTAATACAACCTGAAAACTTGTTTACTCCACTGCTTTTGAGCTTTATCATTACAAATTGTGTCTTAAGAGCTTTGTGAGAGCGG
>NW_008240221.1:14250583-14323332 GCF_000691975.1 Corvus brachyrhynchos
TCAAAAGGGAAACTCACACCGTGCAGCTGAAACCTCTTTTTACCACTTAATAGCAAGAAATCAGCTGGGAGCCTTGGGGGTGAAAAATGACAGACTGTGTTGCTGCTAATGGGGAAGGAAAGGACCCTGAAATTGAGCTCTTTGTGAAGGTAAGTCGTGCTGTGAACTGGACACTAGTGCGGCTCTTGGATCGGCTCAGCTTCTATTGAATAATCAAACTTTAATTTTCTGGCACTGAGTGGAAGCGGTGCTGTGACAGCCTGTTATCTCTCACACACATGCTCACTCTGCTTTCTTTTTCGTGGCATTAGAATTAGGTAATGTTGTGGAGGGAGAGTCAGAGTTCCTGTGTTTTATTGTTAATTCTCTCCTCATGAGTTTGTTCTGTTATTCTTAGCCTGCTGCCTGCAATGTACTGTGTCCTAACTTTAGACTTGAGGCTGTAGGCTTCAGGTTTTGCTCTATGAATCCTGACTTTCTCTTCCATTTTTGGGAAGAGCTGAGGGGTATCAGGATTTGGTACCTCAGCAGAATCTATCAGGTCTGAAATGCTGATGGACCATAAACCAATAAGGATTGCGATAAGCTGTCAGTCTTCCAATTATTTACTGCAATACTTTCTTTTTTTTCTAAACCAATAAAAACTAAATCAGTTTTTATGGTTGGTTTCCTCAGCCCGAAGCTCATTCTGATTTTATAGAAGGGTAACTGAGAACAAAAACCAATTTAATGAAAATACAGAAAAACTGCTAACCTATTATGTGGTAGGGTTTCAGAATGTTTCAAGTTGTGTGCAACTCTTACCATTAAAACCAGTGGCACAGTTGAAACCCATGACACATACAACCTTATTAATAGCAAACTTGTGCAGACTCTGTCTCAGTGAAGAGCTCAGATTTTTTGATGTTCATAGTATTTAAAGCCTCTACACACATTGAGGCTGAAATCCCCTAAGCCCATGTAAAATCATGGAATGGCTTGGGTTGGAAGGGACCTTAAAGATCATCTTGTTCCAATCCTCCTGCCATAGGCCACTAGACCAGGTTTCTTAAAACCTTACCCAGCCTGACCTGGAACACTTGCAGGTGTTTGGTCTCTCTGAGCCTAAACCACCCCTATAAATCCATAGGATTATTACTAATATGTAGGAGTTACCTCAGCCCCTTAGCAAACAGAGCCCTGAAAGATTGGGAAAGCAAATTCCAACTCCTCCCTTTTGTCAAGATGAGAGTATGTAATTACTTTGTACTCCCCGATGGATATTTTGGGCTGTAAGTTGAAATGTCAGCCACATCCATGATGTGTATACATGGCCTCTTCACACATCTTCCAAAACCAGTCAGTTCAGGGGCAGCTGCTCTGAATGAGCCAGCAGCAAGGTCTTTTTCCCTGGCAAACAGATTTGACAAGAATTTCAGGTTCATAAGAGCCCTGTAGATCCTTTGTACAGAGACCTTAATGTTCTGAAATGGACCAGCATGAGTCCCTACAGCCAGACACCTTACCTCCTGCAAGTTGTTTCTATCAAATTAAGGTAAATGGAGATGTTTATGGGCTAAAAAATAGGCTGATGATGTTGTTTGGCACTCTGTCATCAGTCAAATATGTGCTGGAATGGAAATCTGTAGCTACTGGTTTGTTTTAGTGCTCACACTATTTCACTGAGGCTGACACGGATGTTTGTGATATGTGGTTCTTTGACTACATCAGCTGTTAAAGTGAAGGTCATTGCCCAGATTCATTGTGTGAAGCTCTGGATCCATAAGATAGTGGGAAAAATGAGCACTGCATTAAACTAAGCCATGCCACCACCTGAAGATTTATAACTCCAGAAAGAATATTTTTAGTAATTTGACTTCCTGCATAATGCATATTACAGGATTGCATAGAGACTCACATAAAACTCAGAGCTGGAGTAAAAGAATTAATTGGTATCTTCCTGGAGACTTTCCATTTAGGTTGAAAAATATCAATTCTTGATGTTTTGGAAAGGTGCCATTAATTTAATTAAAAGTTTAAAAGGTTGTATAGTAAAGTATGTAACCAGAGTATTAAATTATACACCTCAGAAGTTTCAAAATAAAAGGAGAAGAACATCCAAAGGAGACACGAGCTGAAAGCTGAAAAAAAGGAGCATGTGAGATCATCATGAAAAGGTGAAAACTTTTCTGGAGGGTGACTTTGCAAATAATAGGATATTAGTAAGGGGAGATAAACAGGAAGGCTGATCCAGGAGGCACTGTGCAAAGGAGAAGATACTTTTTCTGTTTTAAGGCTGGAAAGAACAGAAAAGTGGCAACTTCTGGAGGACCATGAAATACTGGGACAAGTGGCAAATGTAAATATACTGGGCCACACTTGAGACAAGTTCTAACAGCAAAGGATGTTGGGATCAATGAGCAATGCCTCATTTGATTTTTATAGAGCTGATACTTCAGCCAAGGAAAAGGGTTCTGTCCTGCATCCTTGAATGAACACACAGAAAACACAGAGATCAGTGAGAAAACATAGGGCAGTATATGTGGCCTGGTGGAAACTGTAGCTTCCACAAGCCCAAATAAACCAGAAAGGGCTGTTTTTCACCAGCCACAGTGTCCCTAATAAGAGCATTTTCTGTCTCAGGTTAAAAAAAGAAAGGCGTTACACAATTGGTCTATTTCCCTTTTCTGTTTATCAACCAGGAGTGCAGGAGCCTCAGAAAGACAAGTAGAGAGCGGGGCTGTAACCAAAAGAGCTGCTCTGTAACCTAATGCAGCTTGGCTCAGGATCTCCTGAGCCACACAGACAGGCTGGGCACCACCAGGACACAGCTGAACTGCTGTGGCAGGGACAGGTTAAGTGGTTATCACACCTATTTGTTATCATCCCCATTGATTTCACTCATTTTCTAACGGTGCCCTACCCTGGATCTGTGAGGTATCTTTTTGTGAACAAGCGTTTGTTCTTGCAAGGTGCTTGATTGAGAGCAAACCCCCCCAAATCTGGGGCAGGACATGAGGAGAGCGATGGTGGGAGCCGTGAGGTCTGCCCGGGAGGTGGTGCCACCTTGATCAGACGTGCAGCTTGTGTGAGCAGGCCTTTGCTGAATGCTGAAACTCCGGCACTTGCTTCTCTAAACTTGTTTGACAGGGAATTGGAGGAGGCTGCCAGAGAGAAAGGTTTGATGTGTGGGGTCGTGAGGCGCTGGCGGCTGCAGCGCTGGGGAAGGGAACATCGGGAGGTAGCTCTTGCTCTGTGCTTAACCCAGCTTGTTGTAACTCAGGCTGATTTCAGTCCTTTGTGTGCTGGGGAAGCAAAGTGCTTCTGTATAAATGACAATCACAGCCTGATGGAAGGTATGCTTAGCTTTTCCTGGCAATCTTGAACCTGTATGCGTGAACATAATGACAAAACTGAAATAGTGCTCCTTTTACATGAAGTAATACAGTTAAAATCCATAAGGGAGGGCCACAGGACTTTTGTGGCTTCTTTCTGTTTGCAGTGGAAACAGGTGTTTGGATGTACATTCCGTGCCTTTCAGGACTGGACTAGTACTTAATACCGAAAGGTATTGAAAGGTATTTGAAAGGAGATACATTGTACCCATGGGGAAAAAAACCCAGGATGCAAAGAAGACGGCATTGCTCAGAATGCAGTCTAGAAAGCAAACAAACCCCACAAGTGGACCAAAGTACATTTCATTTTTAAAATCTTCCGGCTTTAGAAGCAGTCTATAACAAGATGTATCTTAATCTGTGTTTCTGATAGTGAAAAGATGGTGGTATCATGGTGGTAGGAGAATGTGTGGTAAGCTGGTAGGCAGCTGCTTCTAGAAAGAGTCATTGTTGTGGCATTGATGGCTTAATATTAGGAATATGTTCATCAGTATCCTGGGCTGCACTAAAATCAGCAGGACCAGTTGGTCGAGGGAGGTGATTTGTCCCCTCTACTCCACTCTTTTGAGACCCCACCTGCAGTGCTGCATCCAGCTCTGGGGTCCTCAGTAGAAGGAAGATGTGGACGCACAGGAATGAGTCCAGAAGAGGCCACTAAGTTGATCACAGGGCTGGAACACCTCTGCTGTGAAGACAGCTTGGAGAAGAGAAAGCTCCAGGAAAACCTTATAGAACCTTCCAGTACCTAAAGGGGACTGGAGAGGGACCTTCCACAAGGGCATATAGGATAAAGGGGAATGGCTTTAAGCTAAAGGAGGGTAGGTTTTTATTAGATATTAGGAAGAATTCTGTACTGTAAGGGTGGTGAGGTCCTGGGACAGGTTGCCCAAAGTTGTGAATCCCTGACAGTATGCAAGACCAGGCTGGATGGGGCTCTGAGCAACCTGGTATCTTGGAAGGTGTCCCTGCCCTTGGCAGGGGGGTTGGAATGACATGATCTTTAAGGTCCCTTCTAACCCAAACCATTCTAGGATTAGGTGAGCAAGAGCTTTTGCTTAAAAGGTGTGAGGCTTTACTTCTCAAAGTGTTCACCCACAGTCAAACTGAATAGCCCTGAGAGAAAATGTGAAGGTGCTGCAAATTTACAAATCAAAAGAGACCTCTCAAAGGCCTTGAGCTTCCACAGTCACTACATTTAACCTGTCCCCATCTGCCAGCTGACTGGGTCTGTTAGGATTATGTCTAAAAGCGATGGCAAGATTTTGCACCAAACCTACTATTTGTGAATGAATGGGTCAGTCAGAGAGCCTGGCTGCCAGGACAGAGCAGTCATCAACAACAGTGTGCTCCATCAAAGTCCCAGGAGCTGCTGCTCTCAGGAAGGTGTTGCTGCCCCTCTTTTGGACACAATTACCCCAGAAATTATCTCAGGGAGGAGCAAGTCTTGTTTGTTTGTTTGTTTGTTTGTTTTATTCTGGAGATTTTTGGTGCATTTTTTGGATTTTTTAAAAAGATATTTCTGCTGAAAGGTGATTTGGTTTGGATTTGGTGAAGTTGTCACATGGCCTTAAAGGAAGATATAAATAAAAGTGTTACACCTGTTACAAGCAATCGCCCCCCACTATTAAAGCTTTTGTGGTTTTAATATAAGAGACTCACTGATTTCAGTTTCAGAATTTCAGGGTTATCACAACCAGTACAGGCTTTGCAAACAGGGAGAGGTAACTTGATAGGAACCTTTTAACCCTTTATAACAAGACAGGCTCTGCAGTGTATTTGAGTCATAGACTGCCCTCAAAAAGTTTTTCTTCCTGATGATTAGATACCGGAATCAGATCTGGAGGGGCTCTAAGTTAATTTCTGTTTCTTGAGAAGTGTGGGTATTTCCTGGGTATTATGAGCTCAGCTTGGCTTTCATACAAAATCATTCCTATGTTTAGCTAAACTTTCTAGATAAAGAGGAAATAACAAAGATTAAAAAAGCACAAGGAAGAATAATGATACTGAAACATCTGGTCCAACCTGTCTAGTGCTCCAAGACTGACAATAACATTTTTTTGTTGCCAAGCCCTTCACATTTTGAAGGAGCCACAACCACCCTACAAAGCAGGTATGTACAGAGTGTACAATCTCTGACACTTTTCAGCTGTCACCCTGGAAGTGGTGTGAGCACAGGGTTTATTGTCTATCTTGAATTTTTACCTTTTGGAGCTGCCAAGAGGGTGATGGGTACCATGGTTAGTGTCTCTTCAAACTTGTTTAGTGAGGCAGCACACGTTCAGCAGCCTGAGTCTTCTCTTCCAGCATCCTGGCCTTGTGCCTTGGTATTAAGGTTACAAAATTTACAAGGTTTGCCAGTAGTCTGGACACCAGGGAGGAAAATAATTTTACTAGGTTTGTTTAAACATCTGTAAATGAGTTTCATAAGTTCCATGCAGGGGGACTTGAGTATTTCAGTGTAATGGTTCTGCTAAGATCTTGTCAAATCAGGAGTGACTGGAGTGACAAATCAATAACAACTCCACTTCTGACCTGCCTAAATCAGGGAAATGCTGCCTGGAATGATAGTTGCTTCTCTGATCTTTTTATTAAGCATTTTCAATAAAATCATTTAAAAAATAGAGGAAAAACATCCATCTTGGCAAGATTTAATTTTGCTTTAAACTTACATTGTTAAAAAAAAAATTCAATAAATTCAATAAATTGCCAAATAACAGCCTAGCAAATGTTTTAAAATGACAAGTCACTTGTTTTTCCTTGTGATGAAGAAAAACAATACTTTAAAGAAGCTTTAGCCTGAGTTATACAACCCAGCATCTCTGTCTATGTGTCTGTTTTGTCTCTGAGCATTTGCAGGTTTTGTTCTGCGTCAAGACAAGGGCCTCGTTGGTGGGAATGTTAGAGACAGGCAGTAAATAGTTTAACCAGGCCAAGTTTAAAAAATGACTTGGCAGGGATATATTCACTATTCCTGCCACCTTGAATCTAGTCTGGAATGCTTTTAGGATTGCTTAGGAAACTGGTTCTCAAGTTAAGAAGGGATTTCCAGTTGTGTCTCCTGCCTAAATTCATGGTCTAATCCTTAGTTTATGGTTAAAGGTGAATGACACCCTGATTTGCCATGATTTGGGAGTTTTCCTCTATAAATGGCTGTGGCTACTTGCTTTTATTAAACTTGATGGCATTGATATATATGTTAATTGTGATCAAAACATCTGATTAAAATGAAACATATTCCAATGCTTTGTTGAATATGCATGTCTTCTTCACATGCCTTTATAAATTGGATCCATTCGAATAAATAAGAATTCAGAAACATTCAGCTTGGGTCATGGCCACAAAAGTGAGTCAGTTTTGTACTGTTGAGTTCAGTGGCAGCAGAATTCGGCCAGCCTAAGTGTATTTGAGATCTTGTTTAAACTTCTCTTGCTAGCTCCTTCCTTTATTCCAGCTTTTCTGAGCCGCAGAGTCAAATTGGGTAAACACCGTGTTTTAATTTGCCATGAAGAACTGGTGATATTCATAATTATTATTGCTGGTACTTAAAAATAGCCACCAATGTGCTCTGGGTGCTCTATGTTTAGCTGCAGTTTGCTCTTTTTCCATCTCTGGCAGCTCCCATCTTGTCAGGCTCACAGGTTGTTGCATTTGTGCTTTAGTGATGACGGTGAAGCTCCAGAAAGTGTCCTCAGGAAACTTTTGTTGGCAATACATGGCTTTGCTGAGGCTAATCCAGAGCAGCAAATGTCACTGGGATCATTTGACATAACATCCCAAAAATACACAGGGACCCTTTCCAAGAGAGCCAGCAGGAAGTACGTCTGCCTGTGCTCCAGGATTTAATGTTGGTATCAATTACCTGCCTATGTCAAATAGAGTTTAATGGAAGGCTGTGTCAGGATTGTTTAGGAGAGCACATTGATCATCACATCAAAAATATCGCTTAGTTCTTGTGTGGCACATACTTCTTCAAAATGTGGCAGATACCAGCACAGTAATCCCACCAGTGCTGCAAATAGGTAATAGAAACATTATTTTGTTAGTAGTATTTCCATTTTTCAGCTAAGAGCTCTGGTAGCTTTTTCAAATTACTGCTTTTTAACAGAGTCGGGCAGATGTTAAAGGGCTGTGACTTTATGTGTTAAGTTTTATACTTGAATAACAGAAGATTTCAGTGATAAACTTTTTTTTTTAGCTAAGGTTGACACAAAGTCAGGGAGAATCAGTTGGGATAAGGAAGGGTTTGGTTTTGTGCTGGATTCAATCTGTAAATCTTACCTGATGTAGGAAATCAGAGCAGGTACCTAAGGACCTGTAATGGCTAATTTGTAAATAGCTTGAAGTAATTTGTTTGACACAGTAAAATTTCATGTGGAAATTTCCTTATTCCCTTTCCTTCCTTGTTTTCTGCTCTCTCCATTTTTTTGCACTTCTGTGTTGCTGACATGCAGCAAAACTCATCTAGATGGGGTAACAGGGATATGTATGTACATCTGAAACGATGAGTTAAAAAATCTGGTTTTTGTAGGTCCGAGGAGTTTAATCAGCATCATGGATTCCTGGCATGGTTTTTTATATTAAACCTAAGACTTGGAAATTATTACAGTGGAACAGAAGTAATTCAAACTGTATCCAGCTGTGTTTTGCAGTTCCAGAGCCAGTAATTTTATTTAATAATACCTAAGGGCAGAACTGAATCTAACTGATTGCATTTACAACATGTCATTGCTGTTTGTTACATAACTTGATTGTCAGTACACAGGTAAATGTAGAACGATGAGTCCATAGGGTTTTTTTTCTCTGACTCTGTTAAATTTAGTTCCTTTGTAAGTGAGTATTACTCTGTCCCTCTCAAGAATAATTTCATGACTTACTTTTTAGAGTGTGTATGATTTTACTCTTCTATATGTATTAAAGTTTATTAGTGCTGGTGTTCATTGGCTGAAGTGATCTTCCATGATTTAACACATATTCTTCTTTGATTCAGTGACTGATGCACCACAGAAATTTCATGGGTACAATGTCATAAGAGATGTGCTCAGAAAAGGGACTAGACCACAAAGTACCTGAGATACAGTTCTCTAACACACCACAGCAAAGCTTTGCCATGTTAAACTGGCTCCAGTGTTGTCAAAATCCAAATCAAGTTTTTTTTGGCTTTCCATTCTATGAACAAATGAGTACTGCAGTACTTTATCTTAATAGAAAGCAACAGCACAGCTCCCACCATTCAAACCTTCTGATTTTTATTATTTTTTCTAATCAAACTGTGAAAAGGTCCCGCAATGCAAATTTTACATTTTAAGCTCAGTAATATTCCCAGGTTTTGACCCAAATTCTTGGCAGGATTTCTTTACTTTTGTGTTTTTCTGCCTCCTTCAGTGATCCAAGGCAAGTTCTTCAGGCTCTCCTCACCTTTATAAACTGCTGATACCAGTCCTTCTCTAGTGCCAGGTTTGTGGAGATGTGTTGCATCTTCTGTAGGACCAACTTCTCTGCTTTTCCTGCTTGTTCTCACACACAAAAAGACTCATAAATTTACACCAGTCTTGTAATCCCCATGATTTCTATGCTGGTCCCCAAAGTAGCCTGGTTACTTCTTAAGAGGTATTATGTATCTGGAGCTCAAATGCTTTTCCAATTTTTTTCCCTGTGCACCTGATTTCCAAATGACATTAAAATAGCTCCTTTTTATGTATTTCTGGCAACCCTTCATAAAACTGAAATAAAGCACTAATTGAAATGCATTTCAGGAGGGCTGTGTTGTATTAACTTACTAATACATCTGTAGGACAGTAGGAGTTGAAGCTGTCCCTGCTATAGCTACTCTGGCATAAAGGACATTATATTAAAGGATGAAGGTGCTCAAATAGTGGCAGTTTGCTCTTCTAAATCGTCATCTTGATAGATGCTAATTTTGTGTGCAGTGCAGATGACAGAAGCCCATGTCATTCACCTGTATGAGTTTGCAAAATGTAATTAAAAAGTTCAAGGCCTAATATTCAAGGCTGAAACTGATTTTAATTTACTTTAAATTCTATAAAACTTGCAAATATTTTATATGGGAATAGTGATTTTGCCCCCTTCTTTACGTAAATCAGGCTGTAAAAAAGCCATTTCTTAACTATTTCTGTTGCTCCTCTTGCATTTCATAGAGTCATAGAATTGTTTGGGTTGGAAGGGACCTTAAAGATCGTGTAATTCCCACTCCCCTGCCATGGGCAGGTACACCTTCCACTAGACCAGGTTGCTCAGAGCCTCATCCAGCCTGGACTTCAATACTTCCAGGAATGGATCATCCAAAACTTCTCTGGCCAATTTTTTCTTCCTCTGGTCTAAGAAAATCATATCATGACTCAGTTTAGCATTCACTAGTATCTTAGGTGTTAAAACCTGTTCATGATTCTGGAAATGGGGTTTTTGCACAGAGTGAGTTTGCTTGATTTAGGTATGGCTTTAGTTTCTGTTTCTCTTAACCAAGAAGATGCCAAAAAAGATATGATTTTTTTTTTTTTTTTTTTTTTTTAAACATAAGTGTAATGTTCTACTGCTTGGAAAAGGGCTCGTTACCTCCAAAGAGAGTGTGCTGCTGCAGGCTCGCAGTGGAGTTCAAGTATGATGAGCTAATCCTTGTATGTTCCATCTCAGAAAACATTGGACAACTGAGCTCAGCAATTGTGTGTATTCAGAAAAGGCTGTTTAGCATCAGTTTTACATGTTCAGAAGATGGATTTTTTTTTTTTTTTTGTGAAAGTGTTGGGTTTTGTTATTTTAATTCTTAGTAGTAAAACACAGGGTGATACTAGAAGTTCTCCAACCTTCCTAGATGCTGATAGTAATTAAGCATCCTTAGATCCCAGTTCTGCAAAGGAGGATGTGGATGCTGCTCCGTGCTTTGGCAGCCACCTTTGAACATGATTGTCTTTGCGAAATCCATTCCCTGAGATTAAAAAAAATTGCCTTTTTATAGCATTTCTGAAGCACTGTACAGTCATGGTCAGCACTTCACAGGTGCAGAAGCTGAGAAGCCGTGGCCTTGTGCGAGGAGGGCCAGCAAGAACTTCACCTTGGTCCTGTGCTCTGTCCTTTAGTCACAGCTCTTGTGTCTTTTGGGTCTTGTACAGCACTTAGCATGACTGATTTAGTGTTCATGTGCCACACAGGCTTAGTAATTCACAGTAAATAGCCCAATAACAGACACACAAATAATACTAGTCACAACTATGCATTTTTACTATTTTTTTGGTCATTGTTATTAGTAGGGAGGGGTCAAGGTTTAGATTATCTTTTGGCTGGCTATTTTAAACACACATAGAGCTTATGTGTGTTAGGATGTTGGAAAAGAAGTAGAGAAGAATAATTTTAAAGCTTAAAAATTGCTCAAGATAGACTGCCTTCAGGATGGCATTCTCCTTTAATTAAAAGAACAAACATCACTTGACTGCAATATTAAATATATCTGTGGGGTCTTTTTAGTACAGTGGTAACAAGTATAGCAAGACAGAGAATCACAGAATGATTTGAGTTGGAATGCACTTCAGGACTGTCTATTTCCGATCCCTCTGCCATGGGCAGGGACACCTTCCACTAGACTAGGTTGCTCCAAGCCCCATGCAACCTGGCCTTATCCCTTCCAGGCATGGGGAATTCACAACTTCTCTGTGCAACATATTAATAGTTAAGGTCAAATGTCGTCAGGTTAGGAGTAGGCTTAATAGTAACTGTAAAGGTGATTAACTGTTGGAATGAACCACCAAAGAAGTCATGCCCTGTCTGCCTCTGGTCAGATCAAGACTAGATATGCTGTAATGAAGCACACATAGTTATGGACAATCAAGGAATAAACTTGCCAGAAAATCTGCAAACCAGCAGGACATTGCAATGGAGGAGGTCTTGACACAGCAGAACAGGGCTTGCTTCAAGCACGGAAGGAGTCTTTGTTTTCTGTGTCTCTGAATGATAGCACAAATTTGGTTGAGGCCAGTCTGAGGTGCTTACGTGTCCTGGGTGTGATAATGGATTGTGATTAATTCAGGTGGTGGTTAAATATGGGATTACTTACCTTATATGCTTATCATATCGCTGGACTGCGGAAGAGCCTCCAAAGGCTGAGCAGATGAGTGCTGTGTCAGTACAGGACAGACCTTGAAGATGAGATGAGGAAGAGCTAAACTGGAAGATAAAAGAGCTGAATTCCCTTTCTGTCTGTCGTTGCCTAAGTCACATCACAACCCTGTGCCTTTGCTTCATTCCCTATGAAATATTTGCCCCAACATCCATTTTCGTATCTGTGTAGCCCAGTAACATGTCCAGCTAAAATTTCCTCTCTTTTCCCTTTATACAGATGAGTGACTGTAAAAGCTACTCAATCATTGTGGATTAAATCCTGACATAATACTGAATTAATTCTCAGGTTGGGCTGGTGCTTTTCTGTATGAATTGCCAAGCTTGTCCTCCCCATGACATTTTGACACCCAAGTAGACACCCCGAACCTTGACATCCAGGACATGTAGCTGTTGTTCTGTGTGCTGGTGCATGCCTGTACCTGTGTATTGTCCCAAACAAGTGGAAATCAGAGAAACCAGCCCCGATGGATCATCGCTATTGTTGCTGGTGTTTTTCTAGATTGACTCAATTTGTGTGGGTCAACAGGCACGTTGTGTTACTGCTTTCCTTTTGCTTTTAGCTGCTGAATGGGCAACTTCAAACAGATGCAAATGCATATCATGGGGGGAAATTATTTTTTTTCACTGCCCTGTGTTTTGTGATGAGCTATTGCTGCTGATTCAGTTTGCAACTGAGGACCTGTTTTGTTTGTTTATTTTATTTATAGTATTTTTTTCAAAAGCTCTTCCTGAATGAAGAGGGATTGAATCACGGAATATTCTTGCAGGTTCTAGGTTCTCTCAGACTGGCAGTTTTAGTTGTTTTTCTGTACTCAGTTCTTTTAAATGCCCAGGACGTGCCAAGAGAATCCAATACAACAATGCCCTTAATTATTAAGTCTATTTTCAGTCTTCAATTAGCATTAATTAATTTTAATTCACTTTTCATTTCTGAATATTGACTCACCCATGCAGTTTGACAAGGAATTCTGTTTTGCCTTGATTTACTGAGTTGCCCTTTCTTGTACCGAGATGTGCTAAATTTGAATTTTTGGTTTTGTTTTCTTTCTAAACAATAGCTCTGAGTCTGAGTTAAACTCTGAGTAAAGCTCTAGATCCAGTCATAGGGCTGGGTCTTACCTGAAGTTCAAAAATTTTGTTTTCTCTGCATTAAATGCCCTTATCAGCAGCACCCACCATTCAGACCTTTATATGCAGTGCCTGCAAGTGACTCTTTTCTAATATATTTCAATTCCATATTTAAAAATCTTCAATTATATATTTCTCTAAACATTCCATAAGTCTTCTTGCTATTCAGTCTGTAATAAAGGCAGGTGAACATGGATGTGGGAAGACTTTGTTTCAGAGTGGGAAGTATGCACTGCCCATCCTGGCTCATTGACACCAGCAGCCCCATGATCCATGCTTGTGGGAACACCTCGTTCTCTTACTGAGCATAATCTCTGCTCAGTGGCTTCATGATTCAGAGTTTATCTTAAAAGAGATGATTCAGCAATAATACTGAATGCTCACTGTAGACAGCTCCTCAGGTCCAACCTTGAAGAACTGGGGAAGGATGTGGCCAAGATGGGAACTTTGAACAAGTTATCTAACTTTATAAAAAAGTTATATAAACTTTATAAAATTTATAAGGTTATAATTAGTCCTATGACATCTCTTTTGCTCTGGCTACCAAGAATTATTAATTTTTTAATTCATTAAAAATTATTTGAATATTTATTTAACATTTATTTAAAGCCATATCCAGGATCTTTGAAAGTGAGTGCAGTGTTAGTACTAATCACCTTGTGCCATGCTGCCAGAAAGAGGGATTTTGTACTAACAAATGTTTAGCTTTTTATTGGAAGTGTGAAATTATAGGATTTCTCTTATTTGTTATTTTTGAAAGACCACTCGTGTGTGCTTGACATTTTACAACAATAGGAAAAAAAAATTTAGAGAGAATCATTTTAGAGAGAATCGTGAGTAAAGATGAAAAAATAGCTAATTCTTCAGAGCTTATTCACGTACTTGAAGGAATTGGGCTTAGCTGTACACAAATGTATAGAAAATGTTCAGAAATTCTCTTGCCAAATGCTGGTTTCTCAATTACCTGATTAACCTGGATTGTCTCCAGAGAAGGTGGAACCTTCTTGTGAACTTAACAATAATGGGTGAGGTAATTTAGAGGGCATGATCCTTGTGTCACACTCCATTTCCACCATATTGAAAAGGATTGGTTTAATTTGAATAAAGCCACCTGGGTGACAATGTCAGAGAAGCAGAGTGGAGAGCCAGAGAAAGGGATGGGAGCTGGAGGTGAGATCTCAGTGTTGCTGACACCAAATCATTGGTGAAGGCCAGGGAATGGGGAATATGGCTGAAAGGTGAGGGGCATAAAATGAAAGAAAATCAACAAAATGATTATTTTTTTGCGGCGGGAAGAGAGCGAGCAAGTGATATTTGGGAAGAAGGCTCCTGGTTGCTTCTGAGACAGCTGTGAGAGGAAAGAACAGGCTGGAGAAGAGTTTTGGTGTACAGCCATTCTGGGGTCACTGCTGGGCTTTTTGGAGGGTGCTCCACTTGGAATATGAGGAACTTAGGAGTGGTAAGAATAAAAACCCAAAAGATGATATTTGGAATCAACAGCATGGTCAAGGATCTCAGAAACAAAAGGACAGTAGGAGGTGAAGAGGTGCTAGGGAAGGGGCGATGGATTATTTTAATTAATAGCATTGAATTAAACTTAATTAAGCTTTGGGTTTGTTTTTTTTCATCCTCCATAAGAGGATAAAATGGAATTAGAGGAAGTTCAGTCTGAGCAGCAAGTCAAAATTTGTTTCGAGAAAATTATCAAAACTGTTTCCTATGAAAAGTTTTTAAAGCATTTCAAACTGACCTAAACAGTACAGACACAGGAATTTAAGAAGTCATCCTGCACTGGGATACTGACTAAATAAGAGATGTGTTCCAAACTCCTCTCATTGAGCTGACTGTTTTTTCTGTTTACAACATTTATCATACATTAATTTCAGAAGCCCATACTGCAAAAAAAATTTGTAACTTCTACTTTTACTCATACACACACTTATTCAAAATGGCTCAGTGGCTTTTGGAAAGAATCACTGTTTATTTTCTCCACCCCTTGATACTGAGCACACAAATTGTTTTGCTTTTAGGTGAGTCCCAAGGAACATTTACTTGCTGTTAGTGTGTATGTCTTAAGACTCTTGGTTTCACTGCAGGTATTCCATTTATAAACTCAGAACTTGCTCTCTGTTTCTTATTTAATGAAATATTCAGAGAGTGGCATCAGAAAAGACTGCCTTGTAGTGCAACACCCCTCTAATGGCTAAATATGACTGCATGTCTGTGTAGATGATCAGATGAACAAATACAGCAAGGAAGAAAATACTAACAGTGAAAAAAATATCCCCTCAATACTAAACTCTGTAATTATTTCTCTGTGAGTAGCTGGAAACCAGAAAATTTATTTATAAGGCATTTTTATTCTCAGGGCATTATGGCTCAGTCCAAATACCGGTAATATTGTATTGATAATTAGTTTATTGGAGTGATTGTGGGTTGCACTTGAAGTCACACTGAGGTGCAAACATCACACCAAAGACTGGTTTGGGCCTGTGGTTTGCTGCTCTTTGAAGCACAGCTTTCAGTGGAAGTCACAAACACTCATCACATTTTGGGGTGGAGCTTCTCCCTGTGCCTTCTGCAGGGCTCTGAACTTTGGAGATGCAAAAGGAGAGAGGAAGGCCCAGTCCTACCCACTATGGGACACCTCCTGAGGGCTGCCAATTGCTCTTTTAACCCATTCAAAGTCACTGATGAACTGTATTTTTATGATGATAATAAGATACAAACCAAGACCCCTGAGGACACATTATGGGGCCAGCTGATATGGTAAATGCCCTTATCAGCAGCACCCACCATTCAGACCTTTATATGCAGTGCCTGCAAGTGACTCTTTTCTAATACTGCAAATAAAGTCATGGAATTTCAATAAATAATTCAGCCCTGGATCTTATTTCGGGTTCAGCGTTAACTTTCAGCACCTGGCTGCTGTTATTATTTGTTAGTCTGATATGCTGCTTAGAGGCATGGAAATTTGGCTGCAATTCACCAACATTTGCAGAATATGCTAAATGACCAGATTACTACCCCTGGCTCAGAGATTTTTAACAGACGTGCAAATTCCAGATGTGCCAGGTTTGATTCTTACAAGAAAAACTGCCTGCAGGATTCTGGTACTGTAATGGGAGCTATGCACAGATCTTGTTTTGGAGAAACAACTCCTGTATTTGCACCTGATCTCCACTAGAAACAGGAATAATTTGGCTATAATTTGCATTGCCTGCGACACCTTTTGACAATGATCTATCTCTCATTTTATTTTCTGCAACTTCCCCAGGGGGAAATGATTTTTTTTGTATCTAATTAGCTCTCAGGATATAGAATCATCAATATCTGAGAGTATTAAAATTGGTGCTTTGTGAATAGATAAATTCTTTCTCACAAATTCTTTCTTCAGAGCACATAGAACTACTTGTGGTTTTAATCATTTATTAGGAAGAAACTAGTGAATCCAAAGTATTACTCCACTTTCACTGAAGTCAGTGGAAAATTTATCATTAGTGGGAATATTTTGTGTGAATATTGGCTGTTATGGAATTAGACAAGGTATGTTATCATTGAATCATAAAATATTTTGAGCTGGAAGGGACATTTTAAAGGTCATCTAGTCTGACCCCCCCTGCAATAATCAGGGACATCTTTAACTAGATCAGTTTCCTGAGAGCCTTGTCCAGCCTGACCTTGAACCTTTCCAGGGATGGGACATCCAGAACTACTCTATTAGAACGAAACACATTAATGGGTGTGGCACCTAAAGGCAAAAACCCTGATAAGATCCTGCAGGCTTAAGCTTCCAGAATGAAGGAGCTGCATTATGGATATGCAGAGCATGAACAGTCACCAGTATCAATGTCTTGCAGGACAAGATCCTTCCAGTACCTGAAGGGAGCCAACGAGAAAGATGGAGAGAAAATATTTACAAGAACCTGGAGCAACAGGACAAGGGGGAATGGCTTAAAACTGGAAGAGAGCAGGTTTAGATTGGATATAAGGAAGAAGTTCTTCCCTGTGACGGTGGCGAGGCCCTGGCACGGGTTGCCCAGAGAAGCTGTGGCTGCCCCATCCCTGGAAGTGTCCAAGGCCGGGTTGGACAGGGCTTGGAGCGACCTGGGATAATGGAAGATGTTCCTGCCCATGGCAGAGCAGTTGGAAATTGATGATCTTTAAGGTCCCTTCCAACCAGAGCCATTAGGATTCTAAGTTTATTTATCTTAAAAAAAAGTATTTGTGACTTTCTTGTTCAAAGTCCCTCTTCCTATGAGATACACCATTGTATCCGAAACAACCACCAGTAGCTGATGCTTCAGCATCTCTATTGACTTTTACTAAAACTGTGACAATTTTCTGAATACTTCTGTGTCCTGATTCCCCAGATCCTGTCACCAAGGTTCCTTCTAGTCCTTGAACCCACATGCATAGCTGCAATTGATAAATGAGAAAAGGAGATTACATGTATAAGTGATGTGACAAGTTAGGTGGCTTTTGGAAAACCGCATAAATGGGATGTTGACTTCCCTGGGAGCGAGCTGCTCCCTGCAATGCAAAAAGGCAACGCTAGAGGGGATTTTACTACCACTCTACGTGAGGCATGTGCCTCTCCCAAAAACCCTTCCAAGACATATGTTCTAGTTCAGCCACAAGATGTTGGCTACAGGCTGAGCAAAATCTATGTTTGTATGATGCAAAAGGTCAGGAGAGATTATGATAATTGTCCCTTCTGGCCATGAAACCTCTGAGTGAAATTCTGGTCCTGTCAAAGTCACGGGCAAATTTGCTGTCGATTTCACTGGGGCCAGACTCCATCCTGTGCAAGTCGGAGGGCAGCAAATGTCTGAGCCATCAAGCATCCAGCATTGGCAGTAAGAGCAGCTTTGTTGTCAGAGTCACTAATATATACTGTTAGAAAGGATTTTTAAAACATCCTATGCCCCCTTTCCCCTCTGCAGCAGGATGAAATAAATCAAGACCAGTTTTACCGGTTTCTTTTGATTTCTTCAAAGCCTCCACTAAATGCAGATTACACAACCTCCTTAGAAAGCCTGCTTTGTGTTTCATTAGTCCTATAATTACACTAGCTTTTTTCCCTCCTAAATCTTTATTGTTGCAAATTGAGCAAAATGCTTAATCCCATCCTCTGTGGGCATGAACAACAATGGATCATCATCCTCTTTGTGAAACAGTCTTATACATGCTTGAGGACTGTTATGTTGTAGTAGAACAACACATGTACATCTCATTATCTTGTTGCTGTTTGTTGTAGGTGCACAGACTGATGATTCACATTGTTTGTGATTTATGTAAAACCTCCTTTGCTTTGCCCTCACCAGCTATTCCCCATCCTGCATTTTGTGCGTTACATTTTGTTTTTCTCACATCTTGCACCTTGAGGTTTATTTTGCTCAATTTTGATTTAAGTGATTTCAGACACTTCGTTCCAACTTCTTAGCATCACTTTGAGTCTACTCCTCTCCTGGGAAATCCCAGTAACCTCTCTGTGCTCATTGTTGTCAGGAAATTTTGTAAGGTTCTGTCTGTTCCTTCCTCAGTTTTGCTAATGGAAACATTAAATATGACTCATCTTGTCACAGACATTTATGGTACCTTTATTTGTTATGTGTTTAAATGCTAACAGAAAACTTTATTATTGCTGCTCCATAAGTATTTTTTCAACTACTCATACAAGCACTTTGCAGAGGTTTCATGCAGGTCCTGTTTCCCTATTTTATTAATGAAAATACAGTCTGGATCTGATGTCATAAACCTTACAGAGGTCCGCTTCTGGACACCTGGTGCTTCCTTCTTACCCAAAGTACTGGGAAACCTGGCAGAGAACAAAATTTACTTGGCTTAATTCATGTTATTTGTTCCTGATATGTCCATATTGTCTTTTCTTACTAACTTTAGATTTCCACATGCACTTGTGAGTTACTGTTACTCATTTGTTCCAGTATCTTTCTGTATGTTAAGTGTATGTATCTGACATCTCTTGAGTTCTTTTCTTGTTCCTGTGGAGTCTCGTTCCCAATGTATTATTGATGGGTCCCCAAGAAGCAAAAATTTTAAAAGCTGTTCTCTGAGGTTGCATCCATCCACTGGCTTATGTTGGTACCCAGGATTCTGTGCCAGGATCCTGGTGAGCGATGGGAACAGTTTTTATGCTGCTTTATTAGATTGGAAAAGGCTCAGGAAGAAGTGCAAAGGATGATTGTTACTTTTCCATCAAGCCAAGAATGAAACACCTGTATTTTCAGTCCAGTATGTCCCAAAGCACAGGAACTTCGTGCACAATCTGCTATTAAGAGCTATGATAAGAATGGCAATTTCTGGTTTTGAAGAATTTCAAGATTTCACTCTAAGTTGCTCTAAGTCTAAAAACCCATTTTAAAACATTCCCAGTGTTACTAAACAGAGGCTGTGGTCGGTTTTCTGTGAGGAGGGAAACTGCAATAGTAATTTTAAAAGGAAATTTTGGCTGCTGGGTGGGCTGCTGGGCAGCCAGGAACCCTGCGAGTCCTGCTGAGCTGCACATTGTGATCGCACAGCTTTGTGTGGTCCCAGCACCCTGCCTGTCCTCAGGGGCTGGCCAAAGACCACAACTCCAGGTGTATTCCCAAGGTGATATGGCCAAAGCCTTTGTGCATCTCCATCAGGTATTTGTCAAATTCCAAGTGAGCTCCTCAAAGAATATTCTTCCAATGGAGATTTTATTTTTCAACACTCTTTAATTTTTTGTCTAGTTGCTCAAGAAAATCAGAGTCAGTGATACTTCCCTCTTACTGAGGCTTTTAAAATCAGCTTTTCATGTTGGGTGGCTTGTGACCTGATTTGCCAAGTGTAGAGAGTTGATACTTGTGAGAAATCAGCTGCCTTCAAATTGTCTCACAAGATCTAAAACTGCTAGCCACTGTGGGAATGTCAGCCTGCATTAATACCCATCCTTTAGCCCATGTTTTGCTGACACTAAAACTATATAAATTAAAGACATCCTCTGTGTGATTTCTATCTATAGTATTGCTGGTGTTACTTAATGACTCTCACTCTTCTGGGGACTTTTCCCTTGTACATCACCCTGTGCAAGTCAGTCTTGGTGTTCAGAAATCCCTCTCAGCAGAGCAGGCTGAAATATAGTCTCTTGGGAAAAAAAAAGGTACCAAATTTAATTAATATATATGTGTGTAAACATATATATATTTGTATATATTTGGTGTAGGAAGTTTTGTTATAGTTCCCACTACCTCTGATTATCTGATATTAATTTCTCATTAAGTTGACCCCATGCAAAGTTAAGTAACAGTTCTACAAATATAAATGAGAACAAAATAATAGCACGTTCTAGGGTATCAGACCAGTCTGTGCTCTTCTACTCTGCTGATATTTGTCAAGTCATGGAACTTTAGAAGAAAGCAGAAGAGGTGATGGAATATCATGGAATCATTTCCATATGATGAGACTATTCACCTATGTCTAGTCTGTAGTTTTCTAACCCCAAACTGCACATGACTGATTGGAGTTCTCAGACACCACAAAATTTATTTCAGAGCAAAACTTACTTCATGAAAGAGCTAGTACAGTGGCCTTTAGCTCCGACAAAGCCCTTGAGGCAACTATTTGTGCAGGTTGATCCCTGTACATGCAGATGTTCTGCTACCAGGACCTCAGCTGATGGGGCAGATGAATCTGGTCTTTAACTGTGAACATCCTAAGCTGTCATGAAAGAATTCTCTGGAAGAAGCCAACCTATAGGTCCGATCCCTTCCTGCCCATGCTGCCCCTCATATAAAAAGTTGAAAAATCATGATTTACCAATATAGATATAGATAATATTTGTCATGTCCTAACCACGTGATGCCCACCTGTGTTCAGCAGTTCCATCTGCTGAAAGTCCTGAATGCCTCAAGAGTACAAATTCATCTCTTCCAAAGCTGCAGAGATCTGAGAAGTGCAGTGACAGCTCCTTGGAGATCCTCAGCCCTGCTGATGTGCTGCTCAGCTGGTTGGAACCCAGTGTGAGAAGCCAGCTCCCCTCAAACTGGCCGGCAGTGCAGACCCAGTTCAGCTTATGTGCATCTAAAATACATGCCTGTGTGTAATGCCAAACTTGGACAGCATTTTGGCTGGCTTTTGGGGAGCTGGCTAAAGAGACTCACCACTTCCTTTTTTTTTTGTTACTACCCTGACAATCCTTCAGGCACATGCTCTATTTTTATTTGACATATATGCACATGGTCCATTTCCCTGTGTGTGTTATTAGGGACATATTCCTGCTCTGTCTTGCTCTCCCTTGGGAAGGCTGCTGCCCACAGCTTCTCCCAGCAAAATGAAATCTCAGGAAAAGTCCAATGAAGTTAAAATGCTGCACAGCAAATTTATTATTGTTTTTGTAGGCCCATATTCAGGAAAGTACTTAAGTATGTGCTTAAGTCCTATTGAAGTCAACAGGACTTAAGAACATGCTTAAAATCAAGCATATACTTCCTCTGAATTCAGATGTATTTCAGCACATGCTTAAATGCTTTTCTGAACCAGAGCCACAGTCAACAAGAGTGTCCTGTGACACACAGGGTTTGTATGATGAGATTTACTTCTTACTTGAGACCTACCAGTGCTGCCCTATGAATGCACGGTTCTTACCTTGCCTCTCTGTTGGTGGCACTCCAAAAAGCTCGCTGGATTTTGCATTTGGAGGAGAAGTTGGGAAAGAAAAAAAGACAAGAAAATGGAAAAAAATAACCCTTGCTAAATCAATACCTTGGCATGTCTGATCTCACGTTGCAACCCATGGGTTTTCCCTATAATGAAGATTTGTGCTATTGTGTGTGTGGTATAATTACTGAGACTTTTTTTTTCTTAATAGCACAATAAATAGGATATTTCCTGGCCTGCTTTGCATTTCCAATAGGATTTTCACTTCCCCTTTGGGTTCTGAGTGTAAGGAGAGTAAGTGTCAAAAGGCAGGAGCTTTCCCAGTTTTAAAACAGAGAGGGTGTAACCCTGTGTAATGTGAGCCTTGATTTTGATTGTAGGGATGATGAAATCAAATCCCTCCTTAATCCATACTGAGAAACATTGAGGTGAATTAGCCTGCTTGTTTCTGTTAACTTGTTCAAATCCTTTTGAAAAAGAAATGTGTTTTAGTGTCATCAAAAATATCTCCCTGCTTTACCCCACAGTCTAACAGACCCCTGGACCATGTGCAGAGTGACCCTAATGCAGTGAAAGGAGAAGAAGAATAAATAAACCCAAATACATTATTTTCCTGGAAAAAACACAGTGCTTTGCCATACGGAATTCTTTCCAGAGCTGCCATTTTAAAGCTAGATGCTTAGTCATTATTAATGATGGTATATTTCTTTAAAGTTCTATATTTTGGGAAAAACTGAAACTTGTCTTTTTTTCCTCCCTTAAGGTTAGTTAAATAATATACAGTTGTCTGTGTGTATTGCAGTCCCCATGTATGTACAGTTGGAGTATTTTTGGAATATGTGTGGAAGTTTATTCCAGTTATTTCATTTATAGCAAAGTATTAGCTTGAACTTAAGAAGAGCTCCTGTTCACATCTTTCAGCTGTGCTGTGCAGTGCTTGGAGGCTTTTGATATTGCCATGACTTTACAAAAATACTTGACACAAGTTCATAAAATCACTGAGACTGTTTTTTCTCCCTCCCAGAACCTCCTTAATTTTGTTAATTGATAATGTGTCCATGCAGCCCCCACACATTGCAGCACACAAATGTCATTAAGGTTTAATTACTTCATTAAAAATAGCTGAACTATTTGAGGAGGAGCACCTTATAATTAATAAAGGGGAACATGTTGTTCATTCTTGCCGTTACTGAGATAAAGGGAAGCAGCTGGTCTGACAGTAGGCTTTTCCTGACGTGATTATACTGGGTTCCAGCGGAGCACCTTGCATCACTTGGTGTGAAGGACAGAAATGGCTGGAGATTAAGTAGAAAAGCATACTTTTTGAGTAGGTAAACTAATAAAATTATGTTTGTGGGAAGCAATGGGAGCACAGAGTGATGTTTCCAAGATGAAGAAACCTAAGTCTCTAGAAATTCTGTCTCCAGAAACTCCAGACTTTTCTATTTCTGGGATCCATGTTCATCCCAGTTAAGACACTCAGTGGATTCAGTCAAAGTGAAAGGTGGACACATTCATCTTTCCAATGTGCATCTTGGCCTTGCCCCCACAGGAGACCTTCCCTTGGGCACCTAAATTAAAACTTCAGTGGTATGAGCACTGATTGGCCAAAGAGTCTGGCCCAGCAAATCCTCAAATCTGTTTTATTTTTTCACGGTCACTATGGGAATTTGCCTTTTCAGGTGAGGCTCTGCTCTTTTGGGAGTGCACTTTAACAACTCTTATCTCCTTTATCCTAGGGCCCACAAAGCTTCAAGTCTGTCCCTAGCTGCAGTCTTTTAATTAGAATTGTCAGTACTGTCCCTAGTTGCAATCATTGTATCAGAAATATCCAGCATTACTGGCAGGGAGAGTGCATATGTCACCAACTTGCTCCATTTTATAAGTGCATCATCACTTTTATTGTGTTTCAGGGAAGCTGCATGAGAAAGATTTTGTGAACAACAGCAGGGATAAATGATGGTTCTCCAGCTTATCAATTATTTGTTCTTTTCTTTCCATCCACTGCTTGAGTTCTTGATCTTGATGAAGGTATTATTTAATTCCTGCCTTTCTGAGCTGTTACCCTTGGACAGTTATGTAATAGGTTTGTATTTAGGCACTAGTAGGGTGCTTTAAAAAAGCTGTTTTTCTTTGAAGCTCAGAGTGACTAAGCCTGGCAAGTTTTCACTTCTTTCTCATCTCCTCCTGGTAGTTAATAGACTTCACAAGGGATCTCAAAACACTCTGATAAGCCTTTGAAGTTGTTACCTACTAAGGTTTTGCTCTCTCTGTGTGCTGAACATTGAATTACTGACTGCTGTTAGAAGCAATGAGAAAGGCTTCACAAAACCGACAGAGCCTTGCCTATAATTTCCACAGAAAAAGAGCTGAATATAATGGATAAATTGTGTTGCTGGGGAGATTTTGATTCTGTTCCCTCCTCTGTCACCAGTTTGCCTTGTGATTTGTGGTAGCATTTTCAGTTATGCCAGTCACATGAGATCAAAACCCATGAGTCAGTCTCCACCCAAATCATGAGCCTGGCTTCCAGATCCCGGAGCTTTGAACAGAGATCATACCGTACTTTTTCTTTAGTTTGCCTTTTGTTCTTGGAATTTCCTCTGCCTATTCCCAATGTGTCTCTAGCAATAAATGTTTCCCATTGCTTTGGAAGTGTTGAGAAGGATTTTTGACCATTTGGGGCTGTTGGAGGCCTCGTTTGACCTACACAATGATTTTATTTTGATCGCCAAGTGAATCTTATTTCTTCCAGATTTCACATCTTTTTTCTTTTCCCAATGACTTCTACACTCCTTAGCCCCACACAATCCATCACTTCTGTTTCTTCCTTGTCATTATCATTCTTCCAGGCACATTCTGTAGCTCTTGGGGATGTCCTGTGCTAAGAGTTGGTCTCAATGATCCTTGTTGGTCCCTTCCAACTCAGCAGATTCTGTGATTCAGCTGATTCTGTGATTCAGCTGCTCCGCTTTCCTTTAGTCCTCTGGTCTGGAGATGGTTTTTCACCATTCCCTTGAAGGACAGAGAACGTATAAGAAGATGCAGGTCTAAGTAACCCTTAACCTTTGCATGAGAATAAACAATTGGGGAGAGCAGGGAAATGGTGTTCCTGTGTCTTTCCTGAAAAAGATGAAATTGTGATTTATGACTAAGATGGTCAAAAAAACAAGGAGAAAATTGGTGTCATATCACTATTTTCTCCCATAGCATTTGCCCCTTTTCAGGAAGGGTAAGAAGTCAAAAGTTCCTGGCAATGGTTTAACAAGCTAAATCCAAATCAAAAAATGTGACTTTGCAGTAATTATGGCATGCACTATGGTGGTGCCTGGTATTCCCATGGTGACATTGTTGCTGTTGCCATGAAATTTGCAGAACAGAGCTAATGATTAAATTAAGAAAATTTTGCAGAACCAGGCTACTCACACCTCAGGTAGAATGCTCATCCTCCCGCCCTACCACTCCTTCACCCACATTGTTTGTTGATCTTTGCCTATGCCATGTGCCAGACATATTGCAGATCCATAATATCAAGTAAAACTGCAGCCAAACTGTTCTCCCTTATATCCAAGTACCTCTAGAGTCTCAGTGCTTGAAACTGAATCTGAACCCAGATCACAACTCTTTACACAGCTCTAAACTTTGCGACAGGTTGCCTCCAAGCCTTGAATTCACAGTCCCTCTATAGTTTAGTGACAGGACATGTGGAATTTGTTTTTAAACCCAGAATCATCAAAAGCTTCATTCAAGACATGAAAAAGATTCTTGATGCCCACCAGCAAATCTTTTGGCTGAACATTTCACAGGCAAGGCCTGAATTTGTACCAACTGGCCATGTCTCAAAATGTTTCTAGTTGTGCTGGGGATGTTTCACAAGCTGCAATAATTAGAAGTGATTCTTTAAGACAAAGAAATGCTACCTCACAGCTTGAATATTAATAAGAGAAAATTTATGAGAGCCAACAGACTCATATAATATTGTCTCCAGCGGAGAAGGGCATTTAGTTGCTTAGCTCTTTCATCAGCCATTTTCAGACACACACTGTGCATAAAATACAGTTATGCAACCTATGTGGGTCATTAAACACAATGGTATCGCAAATTAAAATGGAAATCTATCAAAACCATTATTGTCCTGAAAGCTTTGGCCACAAGTATAATTATTGTAGAAGGATGTTGCCCTTGGCCGCAGGTTTGGCTCAGTTCAGCTGGTGTTATTTGTATCTCTCCATGGCTCAAAGTTAGAATTTACATGGCTAAGGACCATAAATTTTTAAAAGGAAAAAATAGGCTGTTTCCTCAATGCTAACACTAGCAGTTTTGTATTGTTGTGTAGTGGCTTGTAGGCAACTCATTAGATACTAGAGATAGGAACAGACTGAGTGTGGTGGCTGAAACCTGCCTTGAACCTCAGAAGATTCAGAGGGAGATTTCTGTCTGGACCAGGCTGTTTGTGTCTGAGGCAGTTGTTGATGTTAACCAGAGCAAGGCAATGTCCAGAGTTCTTGGGTTTAACTCTAAAGTAGGTGTTTTAGATAGTAAAACAGTGAAGCAGATACTGAGCTGATAAAAACTGCAGTCCACAGACTTAAATAGAGCAGAAAGCAGGTCCTGAGTTTGTCCACCCTGTCCATGAAGCAGACAGTCCTGTAGGGATGAAAGTAGTTGAAAGAATACCCTGGATGTTGCTTGCCATCAGCAAGGACCACATCTCCTTACAGCTGCCCTCAGGAGAGGCTCCATGTTGCATCCTTGATCTCCTGTCAAAGGCTGAATCCTGCAGTAACTCCATTCTTGTGTTGATGATAAACTATATTAAATAACAGGCACTGCTGGTTATTTTTAAAATGCTTATTTTTCTTTCAACATCCGCTTTTCCGTCTTGAGGGAAGTAAATGGGTAACAAGTCTGAAATCCATTTTTCCTCTCCTGTCCCGCAGGCCGGTATAGATGGAGAAAGCATTGGGAACTGCCCATTTTCCCAGCGTCTCTTCATGATCCTGTGGCTCAAAGGAGTTGTGTTCAATGTCACCACTGTTGACCTGAAAAGGTAAAAATTGTTCAGTTTAATTGAAAATAGTTGTATGATGCAGTGTTTGCACTATAGAAAGACCCCTCCAAGTTAAATCAGATTTTTATCTGGCCTAGAGAGCCTGTGGTGCACAACAAAATAGTTGGGATTCAGGTTTGGTTGTTGGTTTTTTTCTTTTACTTGTGGAATGTTTTTATATTAACAGGGTGCTTGGGGTAGTTTCAAAGTCTTCTAACCACAAATTACAGGAGAGAGAGAGAAAAAAAAAAAGGCAGACTGATTTTGTAGGAACTATAAATATCTGTGCAACTACCCGACCATAAAGATTAGTGATTTCATGACTTTTTCTCTGCTTGCAGAAAGCCAGCTGACCTGCACAATCTGGCTCCTGGGACCCACCCACCTTTCCTGACATTTAATGGAGAAGTCAAGACAGATGTTAACAAGATTGAGGAATTCTTGGAAGAGATTCTTGCGCCTCCAAAGTAAGACCTTCAGATTTTTTTTCAGTCAATATTCCATTTCCTAGGAATGAAAGATGTCCTAAGAAGAGTTCCTAAAAAGCACTCCTACAACTTTTATTCACAGGAGTTATATTTATTTATGAAACTTGCTGGCTTCAGTGAGATGACTTCCATGTGTGAAGGTTACTTGTGTGACTAATAACTGCAGAATGTTTTCTCTGTACACATTTCAGGATGCCCTTGTATGCAGAATTAAGGAGACCAGTACTAGAAAAATTTTGTAGGGGTCTGGTGGCCACATTTTGCAAAACTAAAAATAGCTTGGAATAGATGCTGAGAATTGCCACACAAAATATCTGTGCCAGGAAAAGCATTTTACAGTGAAAAACTAGAGGTTTCTGAGCTGTATGGTGTGTTAGGAAGGTTGGAAGGGGAACTGATTACAGAGGACTAGAGGCTCTGGAGGCAGAAAAGTGCTCATTATTCTAGTCAAGAAATGACAAGAGCCCATGACTGGAAGCTATAACCAAACTAATTCAGATTAGAAATAAGGCCCAGATTTTTTCAGTATGAAAAAGCTACCAATGAAAGGTTTAGATTTACCAGATATGCCTTACTTAGTCAAACGTTTTGGACTTTATACAAGGATAATGAGAAAAAGAAATAGTTGGCTTGTGAGTTGGACCTTAGAATCTATGAATCAATCAAATTTGGCTTGCTTCCTTATGAAGCATTTTACCTCCAAGTGAATCAGCAGCTATAGGCCTGTCCTGAGGCAAGAGATCAGGTATTTAAATTTTCTATACTCTGCTCCAAGACCACTGAAGTCAGTAGGAATCATTAGTTTGTGTTTATCTTTCAAATCAATATATTCATTTTTACTAAATGTCTATAAAAAGCAGTGCAGAGACTGGAACATTTATGTTCCTTCACGTGGTTAATCCTAACACCAGTTGCTATTCCATCCTGGAGTACATTTTCAGTGCAGAGGATTAGACATGACTGCCATTCATAATGGAGAGAGCTGGCTGCCAAACTCCCCTGCACCTTTCTGGAAATTTATGCTTCCGATTTAAGGCTGATTTTGGGTTGTGGTTACATAAAGCACAAGTGCAATTACCTTTGTCTTGACACCATCCCTGTGTAACTCCCCACACTCCTGCCTTGACAGACAGATCACAGATATGGTTAAGAGTGTCTTGCCAAGCTGTTGTTTTGAGATAATGAGTGTTAATTACAGTTCTTCACACAGGAAGTTTTTCTCTCCTCTTGTAAATTATATTTGTAGCCATCACTGTGGTGCTGGTAACAAGATGTAAGTCTCCACTTTTGCCTTTTCAGGTACCCCAAGCTGGCTGCTAAGCACCGGGAATCAAACACTGCTGGAATTGATATATTTTCCAAATTTTCTGCATACATCAAAAACACCAAGCAGCAGGATAATGCTGGTGAGTATGACCACTGCCAAATGTGCCAGGGAGTTTGTGTGCTTAGAAGTGGAAGAATTTTGCCATTCTCTCATCATTTTATTGTAAACTCTGTTCAGATGACATCAGGTAGGTCTGCTGATCAGCTTGAGGTGGGTGGTTAGGTGGGCTCAACTCACATGTCCACAGTTGAATTAACTAATCTGTAGTAGTAAATAAAAGAGACACAGAGTGTTTGGTAGCCTCTTTACCGACAGCCATGACATGTTCCTGTCCAGACAGCCCAGTTTCCTCACCAGAACAGGATCCCTAACTGCTTACTGGAAGAGACTGGTGGCCTGTGCTACCTCTTCTACTCTGCCCAGGCACTGCTTAGAGGAGTGTGTGTTGACTGGACCCAAACCTGTGAGAGCAGCTCATGCTTTATTAGATGTTGTCATTGGGCTCTTGGCCCTCTTATGATTATGTTACACTGTCGTAGCAAATTTGCTCACACAAACCAAGTTATATCAGGACATTCCATACAAAGTAATTAAAAGAAGTGAATTTAAGAAATGTAATTGCACTCTGTAAGCTCCAGATTTTCCTTCACGTTTGTTTATGAAAAGAAAGAGTCCCCCAGAAGCTGGATGCCATTCATATTTACATGCATCCCACACCTTCTTCTTAATAAAATTGCTGTTTTCTCCACATTCCTTTCACCTCAGAGAGGCAAGATTTCAGCAAGTCTGAGCTCCTGTTGCTCCATAAATCTGTGGATTTACACATCCCTATCCGTTGAGCTGCCCTGGTAGAATATTTGCAGTCATTCACTGATATATCTCCTACCTTGTATTACTGGTTTCACAGACAGAGACCTAAGGCAAGTTGAATGCCATGTGCTAATATGTATCATTTAGAAAAAACTAGATTTTGCAGGTTCCGGCTCTGCCACACATTTCATCTGTGCAATTATATTTCATTGCCCGGGGCTGACCCATGAGATAAAAGTGGGTAAATGATGATTTATGTCAGATAACAATCTTCTCTGTAATATTTTTGTGTTGTTAACAGAAGGAAATAATTATAGCACTTCACTTTTCAGTGATGCTAAAAACTTGGGGGTTTTTTTGTCTAATGCTAATGGGGTGCTCAGTTAACCTCTGTAGGAAGTTGTAAAAGGAAGATAAATTAAGAGTTAGACTAAATAGATGTAACAATGAAAGTAAAATATCTTGGCCATTTACAAGGAATTTTTATGGTCTGCTCTGCCACTGTAAATCTTCAGCTGTGCTGCCCCACGTGCACAGTCCCAACTCTTGCTTCTCAGTGACTGCAATATTCAAATCCCTGGGCTCCCAAGGGCTGGCATCTCCAGCCAGGAATAAATGGCTGTCCTAAAGGTGTCTGCATCTGGCCATAAGCAGGGGTGGAATTCAAGGTCTGATATCCACTACAGTGAGATAAGGAATCTAACCCTGCAAAGCACTCCACATTTTCAGAAGCTGCAGTATGATTAAAGGGAGCTTTCCCTAGTCCTGCATAACAAACCCTTGGTTTAGGTACTCTTGTAAATGACAATTAAGCACACCAAGGTTATAGGGACAAGAGCTGTTAAGCTGCAGAAGAGACCCAATCTTTGCTCCCTGCAAACATCCTCACTCCATTTTTGTTAGCTGGTTCCTGCTCCTGTCTTATCCAGACACTGCAGTCTCTGAATGTACTGATGCTCAACTTTCCTCGTCAAAGTAGAGAAAAGCTTCTAGCTTAATTTTAGCTGGAGTGCTGCACTGCAAGGAGAATAAAGCAGAGATGGGCAGAGTAGAACTGGATCTTTCTATCTATAACTATGTTCTTTCTATCAATGAAGTTAAGTCCCTGAGGACCTTGGGGTCCCTGGGACTGTCAGTGCAGACCTCAATTTCAGCAGAGTAATTGACTTTCAGTTTTCAAGGGCTAAGGCAGAATAGTTTCTCCCTTATCCCGGGGAAGTTTTACTCACCTTCTGTCCAGTTCATCTGAACAGCAGCACTTATTCTGAAGGCTGACTTGGATGGAAGAGAATGAGTTAGTCAAAAAGTAATTGTGTTAAATTTCTTGAGCATTGAAATGACTGTGTGCGAAGAGGAAAGGAGAGCAACACCATGTACATATTTCTTAATGAACCTATTTCTTTTTGATTGGTATTTTGTAAATATTTGTAAAATTGCAACACTGATTCAAAAGGGATCTGGGGCCCTAGCCCTGATCTGTTGTGTATCATTTTACAACAGGTCCTGCTGCATTATTCAAAATAATAGAATAGAATCCCAGAATCCCAAAAGCTGCAAAAGACCTTGAAATCATCAAGTCCAACCTCTGATCACGACCCTGCCAATTAAAGCATAGCACTGAGTCCCACGTTCAGTCACTTCTTGAAACTTCCAGGGATGGTGACTCCACCACCTCCCTGGGCAGCCTATTCCAGTGCTTAACAGCCCTTTCAGTGACTAAATTCTTCTTGATGTCCAGCCTGACCCTCCCCTAGTACATCTTGGGGCTTCCTATTGGAGTAAATAATTTTTATATTATATTAATATTATAGTATATTATCTTTATATATATCAAATAAATTTTATACATTTGTTTTTATATATTGCAATATTATATTTGTATTGTATTATATGATAATTTTATTTTTCCTATATAACAGCAGAAGTAGGTGTATATAGTTCTGTGACAATAAAAAGAATTTTATAAACATAAAATATAATAACTTAGGTGAAGTCCCTTTCCCTGTCTCCACATGAGCAGGTGAGATCCAAAAAGAATAGAAATGGCTGCTTGTGATTATCATAAATGCTTTCTGTAGCTCCCAGCTCGAGATAAGGGTAATGTGTGTCTCAGTCATCTTCTATATCCTAGCTCCAGCTGACTCCAGTGCTTGGGTTAATCTGGAAAGCCACACCGGTGACTGGAACATCAGTTGCACATGATCAAAACACAAATAGAGAAAGAGTTGGTAGTAAATTAAAAATAGATTATAGAACCCAGATCATTATATAAACAATAATTTGGATTTATTTTAATTGGCAATAGGGTGGTGTTGGATAGGAAGGTGGCTAAAGCACCAAACATCAAGCACCAAACATTGTTTAAATTATGTTCTCTTGACTCAGGATTCAGGGAAGTGAATTCAATAAGGCGTGGGATATCAGGCTGGGAGTTTGTGGCACCAGCCTATCTCTAGCTGTGAGAAATGTGGGTTAGGTGTAATTGTGTGTGACCATTCCTTTTAGGGTACTGGTTTAGGGCAGGTCGTGTGGTCTGTGCAACGTGAGCTCTCACCCCAGCCTGGGGCTGTTACATCTCTGCAGAGAAGTGGCACAAAGTGTTTGGGATAGTTAGTGATATTTATGCAGCATGAGGGTGTTGGATGTGAGAATTGCTGAGAATCTAATGCACACCGAAGAGAAGCCCAAGCTGCTGTCTCTCCCAGTGGAGTTTGCAGCCGGGGCCATGCAGAAATGTCACACTGCAGGTGATGCCACTGCTGGCTGTGTCACTGTGGTATTTCCTGTCCTGATAGCGCTGGAGAGATGGCACTGCTAACACAGTCTGTAGCCTTTACATAGCTAAATGATTTTTTCTTTTTTTTTTTTCCCCCTGATAGTGGAAAAGTTACTGAAGACAATAAGAGATTGTTAATTTATTGTTTTAGTGTCTGTCTGAGTCCTCGTATGGGAATGAACAGATGCAAGGATACATTTGTACCTCTGTTTCTAAGATTGCGACACCCTCTGCTGGCAAATATGTGAATGTATAAAGCAAGCAGCTCTCTGCACAAGCGGCTTTACAATCAGGGCCGAAACATCCCGTTAACAAAACAGAGTTCTTTCTGTCAAGACAGTTTCCTCTTGCAAATGCAACATCGTCAAAAGAGAAGTGCTTCAGAGTAACCTATCAATTTTGACAAAGTTTTCATGGAAAAAATAATGTTTTCTCTGGATGAGTTAAATTGTCTTTGAAGTAAAAATGCTTTAACATTACAGAGAAAAATAGTGGGTTTTTTTTCTGGATTCATGCAGTAGTTCATTAGCCACACACCGTTATGTTTTATGCTTGGCACAGAAGCAGGTGATAACCTTCTCCTGTAAGTCTGCATGGCAATATGTTATTGATAATGATTCATTTACTTACCAAAGGTATTTGGCAGTGAGGCTGCCCTGATTTAATAGTTCCCTGAATTTCTGATTCTTTTTTTCCATCTTTGTTTTCCTAACTTTTCTGTCTTATAAAAACGTTGAAAGTTTTGGAATGGGCTGGCGAGGGCTGTAAGCCCAGAAGCAAACGTGCTCATGCCATATCAAAGTCCCACTACTTTTAAGCTTCTTGAAAGGGAAGAAATTGATTCCAGATTCTCAGGATGTGGCAAGCTGTGTTTAAAGAAAGTGTGTGCATTTATTATTTCAAGTCAGTTCAATCAGAACTTGATTCCTTCCACCCCCTGTGCCACTTGATAATTTTATAACAGGCCTGTTTGAAGGAGTCATCTCCTTGTTGTGGGATTAGATCTGTGTCTCAGTAGAACAACTGGATTATTCAGTTCTCCAGCTGTTGTCACCACACGTCACCCCTTGTACCTGAAATGACAAGTGCTCATTCACACACGGACAGGAGTCCTTGGGGAGGGTTCAGTGACAATAGTCTTGAAAATTATTCCCTGGATTCTCTTGCTCAGGTTTTCACGGCCAATTTGAGAGTTTTTTGTTGCTTAGTGATTGTTTAATACCGAGAAGGAGGTCTTGTCTGAGCACAGGAAAGTAAATTGAGGTCTTGTGTGTTTGCTTTGGTTCCTCTGGTTGATGCTGAGCAAGTCACTCACTCTCTCTACAGTCACCAGCATAGCAACAATTTATGTATTCATAGGAGGAGGGTGAAATCTAATTAATTGGAATGCTGTGTACATAGCATCCTGCTTATTATTTTTACTTGCTAGACTGTGTACTGCAAACTGAGGGGACAGCCTGAAGTAACCACCCATTAGCTGTTCCGCCTAAAATTGTGAGTTCTTTGGCTCGTAGAATGAGCCCTTTGATTTCATGTAGGAGCTTAAAAAGTTGTTCTTGAATTGAGTTCTTAGGGGGCACCAGCTCCAGTGTGGGTGGGCGCATTCATTAGTGGTACGGAAGGATATTTCACTGTACAGCTCCTCAGAAGGCGCTGAGCTGGGAGACCACCAACATGATTTCATGCGGAGGAATTTCCAGCCGTCTGACCAGAGGACTCTGCTTGTCTGGTTTGGATTTACATCAAGAGGCCAAAAATAAAAGCGCATTTAAATCATTAACTCACATGTGATTAAATGCTGTTCACCTCTTTCAGTAGCTCCATCACACTTTGTGGTTTGGTGCGTGAGGTGGGAAATGTCTCCCTCAGTGTGCTGTGTATGTACACGTGCAGTAGAAATGCACACACACGTACAGGGCTGGAATTAAAACTGCCCTACATCAGTTTTACACTGTGGAGTTAGTCCTGCTAAGTGGAGGGTCAGACCCATAGCACAGGTATGTGCACAGGCTCAGTGGTGCACCCTGATCCTTCCTAGTAGCCATCACATGCCTCTTGTAAAAAGCAGAAAGTCTGTTCACTCCAGACCCCAGCTTAGAATATTCACAGCAATACCAACTCCGTGGTCAGACCCTCTGTGGCACTGAGGCAGGGCTAGGAGCTCCGTGATATGGTGGGGCAGGCTGTGACATCCTGAAAAGTCTGGACTGGTCTGGCTCCAGAAGCAGGAGAGCAAAACATCTGTCCCCAAGGCATGTCCCTGTGTGGTGGGGAAGGGCAGGGAGTCAGCTCTCTTCCTTCCAGCCTGGCTTCTCTCAGCCAAAGGGGTCAGATTATAACTGTAACTGTGATATGGCTTCTCCTGAGTCTTTCATCCTTCTGACCTGTTCTGTGCCTAAGGCTTCACCCTGTGCCCACCAAAGCTCCTGGCAAAGCTGCTCTTGAGTTTGCCAGAGCAAGTTTAAAAACCTGTTCAAATACTCTTGTATTGGTGGGAAGTTTCCTGTCACAGGGATCTTGGATCAGACACTAATTTGGGACCAACATTAATGCTTTATGCTTTTTGAACAGATTTTCAAGGTGCCATATAAATACATAGGTATAAATATATAAATATGTGTGTGATGTCTGTGTATCAACTTGGCATTAAATGTTTTTCTTCCTGTTCTTTACTTGAAGAATTTCCACTTCATTTTCCACTTTAAACCCCACGTCTGTCCAAGGCCCAGCACAAATCACAATTTTTCCTGTGTTGTGACAGTACCAAGTTTTCTCTGTCATACAATCAGGAAGGACTTGAAAGAGCTTTTAAAATTGTTTTAAAGAGAAGCATTTGCTTTGTGATGGAACACATCAGGATGACAGTTCTAGTGGAAGGTGTCCCTGCCCCTGGCAGGGAAGTTGGAAATAGGTGACCTTTAAGGTCCCTTCCAACCCAGGCCATTCCATGATTCCATGTTGATTCCATGATTCTTTAATTTTGGCCTTTGAAGCACAAAAAAAAAAAAAAAAAGCTATTTCAGAACATTTTAAACGAGTTTTTATTACTCCCCCTGAGCTGAATAACGTTGGGCTCATGGTAGCTAAAGTGCTTGGCAGCTTTACAAAACCAGCCCTAATATAAAAAATACCCAGTCTTTAAAACATATGTAAAATAGCTTTTCTGCAACATTTGTGGCACATAAAGTACCAAATACATGTTGGTGAGTGTGATATAAAGCTTTTATTGCCATTCGTTTGGGATACCCACATAACTCACTCATGATATGCTAATAAAACTGTTCACTCTGTCTCCTTGTTAAAACACACATATAAAGACCACTAAAACTGTGGTGATAGCTTTGTGCTAACTTGTTAAGAAGTGCTGCAAGTTGCATTTATCATCTGTCCCAAATTGCTTTATCTGCATTCTGCCCAGTAATCAAAGACTAAAATGCCCAGGAACAGCAGTTTGCAAAATAAGTTTTCTTGTGAAATAACTTTTTGAAAGTTCTCCTCAAAATCATGCTGGCTGGAGGCCCAGAGCCATCAATATTCTGTCTGGTACCAGTGACAGCTTTAAGGACCAATATCTTTTGACCTGCTGGAACTGAGAACTGAAATCTTATGCCATTAGAAAGAAGAGGTTTTCAGTTTTATAAAATAATAACACACCATCACCTTAATCTGAGAAATATGTACCTTACAAGGGAATATTTCTGAACTTTCCTTCTCTTAAGACCTTCCTAATTGAGGTAGGAAGATTTCCTGATGGAAATGTGAGAAACACTATTTGAAAACAACACAAAAGGAACATTTTCTGTAAGTCCAGATGTGATCAGACTGTGGGATCTTCAAGGCAGGGACGTGGTATGCCTGGTTAACAGTCTGAGATGCAGCCATTCTGGGAATAGTAAACATTTCCAATAAATTTACTAACAGACACAATTTTCTGACACATCTGTGCTGAAGCCAACTTTGAAGACATGGAATACCATAGGGTGGAAGAGAAAAACAAATGAAAGAATATATGTATTTATATAAATTAAAGTTATAGAACATGCTGAAGTCAACAAGGTTAATGACATGATGAAATTAAAGCATGTTCTCAAGCCCTTGCTGAGTCAGGGCCTATATGCAAGGCCAGGCCTAGACTAAAACACTTGCAATGGGAACAGTAGTTGGCAGACGCTCTCTTTTAAGAGGGAATTATTTCCCCTGTGTGTTTGAATATTCCTCCAAGTGCTGCTGGCTTTACTGGGATGCTTTGTTCTGTTTCCCAGCTGAGCTCCCATGCTCGCACACAGGAGCAGTAGCACAGCTGGAAGTGGATTAGAGCAATCTGGTGGCAGCAGTCCTGGGAGGAATTAAGCATCTCACTGCTGGAATGGGAGGCCTAAATTACATTATTATTTAGAATCGAGTTTTAACTTCATTGCTCTATGGTTTTGCCCTGGTGGATATCTCCCTTCGGTGAGATAGACTTGGTGTATCTTAAGTATGTTCCCCACAGCAAGGACTTAGATGAAGCTATGGCCTTGCTCAGTTCAGTGTCCAAATCTTATATAACCAAATGTTTGGGTTTAAACACCCAACTGATCTTGATGTCCAGACATGATTGTTCACAGGCTTATATTTAGCCACTGCAAGTTATCACATGGTAGAGAGCCCAGTGACTGGCTCCTAGGAGTCAGTTTGCAAAACTGTTCATGACCTCAAAGGGAAAAGCATTAGCCCAGGATCTGTTTTTCCCTAAACAGTTTGTTGTTGTTGTTGTTGTTTTTTTGTGTTTTGTTTGTTTGTTTGTTTATGCATGCAAATGTTCTTCATTAAATAAAAGGGAAAAGAAGAATGAGACAAATGAAAATAAGTGTTGCTAAGTTTCTTTATTAGATAGATCTTAAGTCATTGACTTTCAGCTTGAAAACAGTGCTAGAAATGAGGTGACAAAACGGGAATTAGAGAAATAATTCTTGTAAAAATATCCTAGTTCCTCAGATTGCAGAAAAAAGTAATCTGAATTTCATGGACTTTGAGACCAGAAGGCTCTTTGGGTTATTTACTATCATCTGCTACCAATCACATCCCAGTCAGTTTTGCCCATTGAGCAAACATGTTAATGTTTCGTCCTTAAAATTATTTGATTTGATTGAGCATAGAACAGGAGAAACTGAAGTGTCCTTGGTGCACTGAAGTGTATTTGGTCTTTGAGACTTTTTTCCAGTCCTTGAGCACTGTCTTACTGCTTTCCTTTGACCTCTTGCTGGAATTCCCAATGCCTTTTTTTTAACTGGGGACACCAGAACTGGGAAAAATGTTTTTAATACTTGCCACAACAGTTCAGTTGCAACAGAGGCAATGTGACCTCCCTACTAATACTTGAATTACTTTCATACATCCAGACTTAATTATAACTGATTTTGCTTCTGCTCCTTTCAGGGAGGTTGACGCATAATCACGATGATTCCTAAGTCATTTCATGGGGCTTGAAACAAAAAAATCTCAAAGGCAGAGAAACAATGGGAAAGAATTAAGATGTGAGTAATTTGTAAATCTCATAATCTCATGGCTTTTTGTCACAGTAGCCATTTTTGAATGCAGAAGACAGAAAATTTGGAAATATTAAATAAATCTATTTGAGACCAAGATTTTCTAAGTGAACTGAGGGATTTGAGAACTTAATAGCTTTCAAATTTCATCCTCAGGTGCTGCTAGCTAGGCATTGCTGTGTCTCCCCCTCTTGTGTCTTCACCGATGCTGGAAATAAATAACACAGTTGAAATCAGTGGAATGCAATTGGGATTATCCGGGTGTAAAAAGAAGCAGACTTTATTATTCTACATGCCTGGAATTGGAAGAAATTGATATTAGAGAGTCAAGCACCAACACCCTGTACAGGAACAAATGTCTTTGCTTAAATCTTGGAACACAAGGGGTCACCACAGCACTGCTGCTAAAGCCCAGCTGCACTCACTACCAGAAGCTCACTTTACTCTTACTTGAATTAAGATCGATCCATGTAGTTTTCCTTTGTTAGTCCCAGAATCATCTTATTTGCTCTTTGGTAGTAAACCAAAAGTATACACTCTGAGTGAACACACTTAAAAACTGAGATACAGGAGCGACAACCTCATACTATAAAGAACGTGTGTTTATAATCTGCAAAGCTTGATTTTATTTATTTATTTATTTATTTATTTCCGAGTTCCTGATGCAAATCAGCTTCTGCTTGTCTGCAGTTGCTTTAGGGACACCTGCACAAGATTAACATGGCAGAGGTCAGGATTAGGCCCTCGGCAACGTGCCCTAGAAGTGCTGCTTGTCCCTTACGTGCTGCTACAGAGTCACAATGATTTGTGAAACGCAGGTTCGATGCTGTTCTTCCTGGGGCACTTGTAGGCCAGTAGTTTTACATTCACTTGCTTCCTGCCCTCAGGGTCGCTTGGACTCCTAAGAGACTTGGAAATTAAGCTTTTCTTTGGTGTCATTTGAACACCTGGGTTTTCTTCTTAAAAACCAGCATATGAAGGTGCTCTGACCACATTCTTCATGATAATGTTACAAGTATTGCATTTATTTCTTTCCTTCATTGTAAAACTGGATAAGAGAAGGGAAGGAGGAAACCTGAGATTTCAGGAAAAAAAAAGAAACAAGTCAAAACAATCTTTCTGGATGCTTGAAAAACATGTTTAATTTACTTTTTAAGGCATTATTGATTCACCGGCTTTGCTAGGTTTAATTTGGGAGTAGGATAGATGGTATCACAAAAATAGAAAGATGCCAAGATGCCTTTTCTTGTTGCTATATTTACTATTTATCCCCCCCTAACCTGAAACCAGTCCACAGCTAGTGCATTACTGCTTTACTAATGTAAAGTTTGTAGCCAAAGAGTATTTTTATTTTGTATATAGGAAGTTTCAAGGAAAATGATTTAAATTATTTTTATAAGGCTATATAGAAAAGCTTGTGAGAAGAAGACACTCAGGTCTCTAAATCCAAGTAACCTCTTAATCCTTGGATCATTGTTCTCTATCTTAGGAAAAGGTAGCTGAGAATCGAGCTCCTAGTCTCTCTCATTCCTTCTATGGAGGTTTTGAGACACATCTGTCAAAATATTCCAGACTTTTTGAGTGAAGCCCGAATGAATGAATCAATCAATCAATCCACATCATCAGTCTGTAGATAGGGTGAGAAGGGAAGAGAAGAGAGATGATAAGGGAGGGATCATCTCACCTAAATCTGTCTAAAAGTTATACATTAATCATTCAAAAGTCCTTGTTTATTTCTGATCAATGGAGAGAGACATCAATGAATTTCTAAAGGACAGTTTGATTTTTCTTAAAATATGGGTCTAAAATTGGGAGAATTTCCTTTGGAGGTGCCGGTCCTTGATTGCCAGCTATAAGGGAGACTTGAACAATTAGGTCAGACTAATTACCTAACAATAAGATGGCTGAAGTTAGGCAAGGGGAATCTTACCCATAAGCAAATCAACATATTTTTGATGCGTCCAGGTTTCTGAGGGTGCTTTGGGTGTCCCTCAGCTGTGTCAACTCCATGCTCCTCTGAGTCCTGGATGAAGCCTGGGGCTTAGCACCTCCATTTCTCTGCACATATACAGAACAAAATCCATGTGCCTACATCTATGGAAAATATGTCCCTGTTTATGCCTGGTTCAGATCATGTCTGAAAGGTGATTTTTGACTAGAGTTGTGTGGCTGTTTCCATGTGTGCCCCTGTGTTGGTGTGACTCACACCCCTCCTGGTGTTAGCTCATCCCTACACTGACCAGGAGTAAAAAACCCCTTTTCACATCCCAGTTCTGACTTGTCTGGAGGATGAACATGGGCCCTTGTCCCCTAAAATAACCCAAAACCAGGAGAAAGTAGAGTTGAGGAAAAAGAAACAATAATTCATTTCTCTTCTGTGTACACAAACAGGTATTTGTTGATTCATTAAGTGGGTAGAGACAGACAGATCACAGCTCTTCCACATGGCTGTGTGGGCATTCACCTTTATTGTGGGAACATGTACAAGACTCTTTTCCAGTGAATATTGAATTATTTATCTGGAGTGGAACATCTTTAATAGGAGAGCTGAATCACCCCAGAAACTCCCTTTGGCCCAGACTTAGGCATCTAAATGCCTCGGGTGCATGGGAGCACACAACCTTCATCCTCCTGTGCATTTCCAATGGCTCTCTCAGTGACCTCCCACTCATTTGCTGCTCAGACAGAGCTGGGGAGTTTATGAGGCAGAAACATGCCAGGAAAGAATGCTGCAATGCTCAAATTGGCAATGTATTTGCCCTGTGGGGGGTAAACCCTAATATTTAAGTAACTTTTAAAAAAACTGGAGGTATTATCCTAGATCACTTGGATGAACTGTGGAATTATATTCAAAGGTTAGGATTCATCTTGCCTGACTTCACCTCCCTGAAAGTGAGGTGTCTAGTCTGAGCTAGTCCTTTAGGTTTCATGTGTAATTCCTGCAGCAAGAAGGGCATGTGTGGAGTGAGTCACTCTGGTTTGAATCAGGTGTCTCCGGCAGTTGGATGGAATTACCCTCTGGAGAGGCTCAGTCCCTCTGAGCAGAGAGGGAACCTACAGAACCAGCTCAGACAAGGCACCTGACTCCTAAATGGCTGGACAGAAGAACTCAAGGCAGCACTCACATCTCAAGCATTTTATTGAAATTCCCCCTTGAAAGAGGGGAAGATAAACTATTCAATATGGAGTACAGAGTCACGTGTATTGCAGTCACAGCCCTCCATGGAGAAGAATTAATCTATACAGATTAAAGTTACAATACTCTCTTGAGCCAGCCTGTAAAAAAGAAATGAGCAGGATGGAGAAAAAAGAGACTGAAAACATGAATCCTTGGGTTTTAATCAGACTGTCAGGCTAGTAGAATGATACTATTTTCTTACCTTAAATTGCTGTTTCTTAGCTGGTTCCCCTCTCCTACCAGAGAACAGTATTGGGTCTCATATAATATCAAACTGTGAATCTGGAAGTGATCAGGAAAGGTGGTTTATTTTTTTAAAGGAAAAATAAATCTCAGATTGTTTGATTGAGACTGTGAATATTTATGTACTGTTCCCCCTTTTCCCTCATTGTGTATTTCACCAAGTTCATTTGCGTGTGTTACAGGATAAATCTTACTGGAGGGCAGTGGAAGAAAGCAGTAAAAAGGGAAAACATCAATCAGTGATCAAGGGTAGCAGCAGGAATCATTCATTTTTTTACATGGATCATGGTTTGTTGAACTTGCCTAGGCTTGACAATTAAGAACCTTGCAGTTGTGCCAAGGTCAGCCTCAGGTAGTTTCAGGTGTTGGCTACAAAAGACAAGATGTTGTTGCTGGCCTCCAATGACTTTGTAGCCTTATTGTCACAGGGATAATCACTTAGAAATAGGGCTACATATATTTGTCCTTGACTTGGAGAAAATGTTTTGTGACAAAAGTTTTATTTAAGAAAAATGCCATGGGTGGTGTGGGTAACCTGATTTATTGGCACATGTGGGTGGAATTTTGTGAATAATAACTTGCTTTGGAAGGTAAAAGTATTTTCTCTCAAACTTTTTGAAACAGAAGGTTATTCTCCTTTTAATTTGGAAATGATATGTTAGTTTTTAAGATTACCAACATTTAAAAACTGATGTGAAAACAATTGGATGTCTAGGCATGACTTACTTAACCAACCGTCCCCAAACATGACTTTCTTGTTTTCATGTTTGTTTGGAAATATTGCATTATTTTGCTTAATGTTTGTTTAAAAAATTAACTATTTTTGCTCTTTTCACATAAATCAAGTAGTTTTTATGTTCAATTTGCTTAAAAATCTATTGTTCTTAGTACTCTGATTGTGCCCTCTATGCCTTGCATTTCTTTCCATAATAACTATCAAGTGAAATCCTTATCCTGCAAGAGGTTCCCCACAAACACATAAAAAAGGAGTCACCTCACCTCATTTTAGCTATTTTAAATTTAGGTATCCAGTCAGCCTATGAGAGAGAGTGGGAGAGAGAGTGAAGGAGAGATTGAGGCTCCTCTGGTGGTAATTTGGCTTTTCCTAGGCTACTATTTTAGGATGGAATTATTTGCCTTCCAGTGGCTCGTTCAGGCCACAGAGATTGGTGTTTATGTGCTTTGTCTGCTTTGCTGTTTCTCCTTGTCCCAGCATTAAGCAAGGAAGGAAATATTTGGAGTTCAAGGAAGGGGAAAAAGAGTCCTTGCCTGACCTCTGCAAACGCTGTGGGTGTGGGCAGCCTGAATTGGTTTTACTTTTTCCGAACCATTTTTCTTTTACTACTTTCTAGTTACTTTCCATTTTGCTTCAGCCTTATTTGACCCACTGAAAACAGAGATGGAAATGACTGATGATGCTGGAAGTTTTATGGTCGGTATTATTTCAGGGGTCAGATGAACTGATTATAACAGTATCTTTTGGCTTTAAAAGCTGCTGGAGAAATCCTAACCCCACTGAAGTCAACAATGAAGCAAAACTTCCATGGGCTTCAGGATGGCCAAAATTTCACCCTGAGTACCTATTAATGAATCTTTGTCATCTGGCCTTCTGCTTGACTTGCAGGATTGCTCCATGCATTACATTTTCCAATGTTTTGTTCAGATGTAGTATAAGTACTTCAAAGCACAAGGATTTCTCTCCATCTCCTGGAAACAGTTGCACAGGCTAATAGTTTAAGGAAGTTTTTGCTTGAAAATTTGAGTAACAGAGCCAAAGTCTGTTCTTGGTTGAACTGGAGTAAATATGGAATAGCTTGTTGACAATGCAGCGTTACTCTTCTTTTATGTCAGTGTAACCGAGAGCCCAGTTTTGCCAATATTAACTTTTGTTACATTATTTGTATTTCTGTGCATATCAGAATTTGTTAATTTCATTGTTCAACATCAAGTGACCTTCTGCTGAAAACAGAACATAATTGTGAATTAGGTATCATCAGCTAAATTGAACCTCACCCTGTGCATTTGACAGATGGTAATACATTCATTAAGTGTTCTGTGGTTGCTTTGAGGTTGGAAAGTGCTATTTTTCTGGCTTCTAACTCAGGATTCTTAAGTAAAGTTGTTTAAAATCATAGTTTTGAAGGGAGAAGAAAAATCACAAAAAGCTCATGAGGTTTTTTTTTTATTATTATTGTTGTTTACTATTGGTGGGATGACAAGGCAGGACTGTGATGGCTAGAAGTTGTCTTTGGCTACATAAGTAGCTCAGAATGAAGTAGAGAAGTCTGAGAGAGATGGTTCCACCATAGATTTTGTATATAAGTGGGTAGAACTTCTTGGAATTTGAGATTATATTAAATATATCCCAGTGGAAGCATTATGATGCTGGTGCCTTTGTGCTTGGTGATTCCACTGTCCAGAAAAATGGTTTCCAGGAGTTCAGACATTTCATCTGTTGCATGGATAAGCTGATGACAGGGCTTCTTTCTCAGAGCTGGTCACATTTGGGATCCCTAAGTTCCTACTGAAAGTCTGCAGGGTGGGGAAGCAATTGGAAGTAGAAATTTCGAAAGCAGCACAGAGCTGCATACTCAGGCCTGGTTCTACTTGGTGTTGTAATATTGAATTCTCCTCTCTGACATTACCAAGAAAATGCAAGAGTGAGGTTAGACACTTCAGGAAAAGTTCTCCCCACAGCTCATTTTGGGGTCACCAAGACCAAGTGTGGAAGAGAAAACTCCACTGAACACAGAGGAAGCTCTCAGGGTGTTTAATTCAAAGATATTCTTTTAATTACTCACTTCAGGGAAGATTAATCCCACCTATTAGCTGTTATCAGCAAACCTATTTAGTTATTTAATGATGTTTCCCAGAGGACAAGTTGCCAATGGAGTTAGGTGCTTAGCCACTTCTGAAATTCACTGTGGGTGATACTCTCACAAATGGGGAATTAGAAATTTTTTAGTTCTTCACATATTTTTAAATGTCTTCATCCAGTCTGGTGCTGTGACGTGTTCACATGACCCCTGCCCTGGTGAGTGCATCCTCTCCCCTGTCTTCTCAGTGGAAACAATGTAGTCATCCAGATTTTCATGAAATAGCCATAGTATGAGAAGTTTGGAATTAAATCCAAGTTTAAGGAATTAATCCAAGCTGAGTTTGGTCAGAAATGTGAGCCCAGGCAGTTCTTTCCTCAGGAAGAGTCCCAGAACATTCAGAGCTGTAGGCTATTCTGAAGAGGTTATTTCCTGGTCTCCATTCACAATTTTTCACCTTTCACATTATGCCTAAATATCTACCAGGTAAGAGAGAAAGTGAATCCCCCTTGAGTGGGGAATTCCCCAAGTACCTTCTCAAGGAATGTAAGATTTTGAATCATATAGATAAATCTGAATGTGTCAGGGGATCTTAAAAAGTAGGATTTGCAACATGGATATTTGCACATGGATTTCAAAAAATGCCTTGGAATTGACAGCCTTTAAAAATGTGACCCTGTGCACCTAAAATCCATTTGATATGGCAATTTTTTTACTTTAATTCTCTTAGTTTTTCAAATTTTTTTCACTATTTAATTGGAAGGAGAGCAGTTTTCTCTTACTCACTTTTTTTCTATTTTCCAGACTGTTCTGAGAGGTTTAATAGAATCAGAAGAGTTTTAATTAAATAAATGGGGTCATTGGTGTCACAAGTAGTTGTTCAGTTCTTGACTTCCAGGATAGAAGATGGTCCTGACCGTGTGGTGATTTCCTTGTGAGATGTCAGGATCCTGTGGGTTCCAGCAGAGCCTGTGAATTAGGTCACAGATGTATTGAACCCTGAACATATGCTTATTTCTGGCCTAAAGCTGTCATATGCAAGTGCCAAGTATGAATTCAGATAGATGTTTTTCTCACTGTCACAAACAGGCTTCACTCCAGGCATTGTTTTTGGGACAGCTGTGACACACTTTGATAGAGCAATGAGAGCAAAAAAACCCACCCCAAACCCTAATAAGTTCCAGAAAAGTTACATAAACACACCTCACCTGCTGCTCCTGTCTCCATGCACACACCTGACTGACCCTTATGGTTAGCATAAAGCATCAAACATCCTCCTGACGCTGGAATATTGCTCAGATGACTTGGAGAACCAACAGTCCTGCTGGGTGAAGGGAATACTGGAAAGTGGTCAGTGTTGAGCCAGTTCTCTAAAATCCAGATGAACAAAATTGAATTAAATCACAGTAATTCGAGTCCATTGTCTCTACATGAACACACTGTAAGAGGACACAGTCTGAGGCTGACCAAGAGAAGCAGAACTGTCTATTCAACAGGTGTTACAGGTCAAACCAAAAAGAGATCACTAAATCCTTTGAGTGCTGCCACACTCCACAGTTCCTACCCTCCTGTGGAAGTTGTAAGGCAGGACAGCTGCAGGCAATTAAAGGCACCACTGCCAGCATCTGACAGTAGAATGTCAGTGTCAAAATTCAATTTGAATTGATTAAATGAGGGATAGCAACACTTTTGTTTTATGGATGGCAGCACTTCAGTCGCTTTAGATGCTCTGCTTTCAGAAATAAAATTCCTTCCCTCCCTGCTATGTTTGTGGGGGTGTTTTCAGTGGGATCACAGTCATTTCTCCAGTCAATCAATTAAGCCAGGGTTTGCCACTGTGTCTCAGAGTCAGCCACAAAAGAGCTGGTGTGGTTCCCTGGTGCTGGGCCAAGAGGCTTCAGTGGGAGCAAAGCATCAAGCGGCTTAATCTGACTTCCACTGCTGGCACAGGTTTAATGGATGTTAGGGCAGCAGAGAAATCATGTTCTGTGGTGTTCAGCTCCTGCTCTCTCAGTGGCCCTGGATGTGCTGCCTTTCTCCCTGTGCCAAAAGCACAGGGGTAGCTGACAGCAAAGCCTGTGGAGTTACCTGTGCCAGGAAGGCTCTCTGTGAAAGGTGATTGCTGCAGCCCTTTAGAGCGCCTGTTGTGGTCCATAAATATATTTAGAACCATAGAATCGTAGAATTGTTTGGGTTGGAAAACACCTTAAAGACCATCTAGTTGCACCCCCCTGCCATGGACACCTCCCACTATCCCAGTTTGCTCCAAGCCCCATCCAACCTGGCTTTGAGCACTGCCAGGAATGGGGCCACAGCTTTTCTGGGCAGCCTGTCCCAGTGCCTCCCTAATTCACAGTCAAGAATTTCTTGCATATAATCAACCAAATTTCCCCTGTTTCAGTTTGAACCCATTGCTCCTTGGACTTTATCTCCATAGGCCTTGTAGTGCTACATCACCTGAGTAACTCTCCCCTAAGTTCAGTGGCAGTAAGTTACTCAGAGACATAAGATTTTACAGTATTAAGCCATTAATACTGACTCCAGCCTACATCTGCAGCAGGTATAAATCACTGCAGGTAATTTTCACCAGCTGAAATTCTGGCCCTAAGCCCAAAAGTCATGTTGTTATTTTTTCACATTGTAAATTCTTGCTGTTTCTTATTTATGTTGCTTTAGCACTTTGGGGCACTTGTGGGGGACCAGGACTCCATCATGCTTTTCACCCTTCAAACAGAAACACGAAAGACCCTTCTTTCCCCCAAGTGTTTGCAGTTTAAGTAAGACACAAATCTGCATAGAGTTATTCAGGTTTTTGTAAGTGCATTATTTCAAGCAAATTTTTCTGTTATGCTGAGAGTGAAGCATAAGAACACCAATTCCTTGCCTGGGTGAAAAATTTCCACTCTGCTGTAGAGGTCTACGTGGCATTTGAAGACTGGAATTTGTTGGAGATGGCAGCAGTGTGGGACGTGATCTTCAGTAACTGAACTAAGAGGTCTGGAGTCTCCTTTCCATTGAGAGACCCTATTTGAGATCTCTCAAAAAGAGCATTTGCACCCAAGCTGAACCAGAGTTAAATGGGAATTTTAACACTGGCTAATATCTAATTTGTAGTATATCTTTCAGCTGCACGGAGCTCTGGTTAGCATCTTTGGAATTACTGCTATTGCCTTTAATTACTCTGGAAGGGGGTTGAAAGAAGTAAAACTAAGGCTTGACAGAGCTGAAGTAATGCTAGAAAATTCTTCTTCATTGCAGTCCTACATGGCTGGCTAGAAAAATGAAGGAGCAGTGTACAGCGTTCCAGTTCCTGTGTGATGGCTTTCAACAGACCAGAAGAATATCATAGGGAATATGTGGTTTTTTGGTGTATCATATTGACAAGTTGTTTTTTTCTTTCTGTGATCTCTTTCATGCTTTTTGTTGTTTGTCAGGAGAAGACATGGCACACCAAGGTCCCTGTGTCCCTTTTCCCATTGCAGGATGAGCTTTATCCTCAGGCAGACATACCTTGCTGGGCTACTTTGCCATTGGATTGTGTAGGCTTTGGAGCACAAATTAACAGCAAAGAAATTGGTTCTTGGCTTTTTTCTAGGCACTACTGTAGCCATTGAAAATGAGTGTTTATTAACAATTCTTATCCTGCCCTAATCACTTATTCTTTGCTTTTTTTTGGGCAAGCTCTTGAAAGGGGCTTGGTGAAGGCTCTGAAGAAGCTGGATGATTACCTGAGAACTCCCCTGCCAGAGGAGATTGATGCAGACAGCACTGAAGAGGAGAAAGTATCTAAACGCAAGTTTCTGGATGGAGATGACCTGACGCTTGCTGACTGCAACCTTCTGCCCAAACTCCACGTTGTCAAGGTAAAAGATATCATGAGATCGTCAAAGAAGCCTTATCTGACACTGATGTGCCTTGCTCTGACAGCTGAGTGCTAAAGCCAATGTGTATTTCAGCAGAGAGACTTAGAAGAGCAGTCTGAAACACACTTTTGCTTGTCAGTGTTTCCTACAGGTTAACTAAAGGAACTTATATTTAGTACATGGGAAAACTGTCCCATCACTAATATAGTGGTGAAGACAATATTAAGTTCTAGGTGTCTTGTCTCTTTATTTTTACCCTGCTGCAAGTAACAGCAGCATTTCATATTAATTAGTTCCTAATACCCTTAAGAAACATGTCAAATCTTTAGTCAGTTCCCACCCATTTGTAACTTAAGAGCAGCAGTCCATCTCTTTGGGGAATATTTATTCCATCTGGTATTTCACACAGAGAAGTTAACAAATCAAAGTCACTGCCAAGGTCCAGGATTTAAGATATACTATGGTTGCTGGTATAGTGCAAATCATGTACATCATCTTGACTTCTAAATGTTGCATTTATTTAATTTATCAGATGACATGTTGCTTTAGAATAACCCAAGTACCTGGCAGACCTTGGCAAGCTAGCGAGCTAGGAATTAAAGCCAAGTCATGCATCTAATTTGGCTCTGTGAGCCAAAACATAAACTGAGCCTGGGAGCTGACTGCACACATGCAAAAAGGAAAAAAAAAAATTAAAAAGCACATAAGTCACCAGGTAAGAAATGTGATAATATCCTCACAGGTTTAGCACTTTTTCTGGCTCGTCTTCATTGGCGACGTTGGAGTCAGACAATGCAAAATGAATGTGTGGCCCCTCACTGGTTCTTGTCTCCTGGGGATGAAATGAAAGATGTCAAAAGAGAATTAAATTTTTTCTCAGACAAGCATAGCCATAGGATATTGCCTGAAAAGCATTTTACAGATAGAAGAAAAGGGTAAATTATTTTTTCATTTGATGGAAGATGTGTGTTGGAAATTTTGAAAATGTTGACTTAAGTTGCTCAGCAGGTTTTATCTTCCCCATATGCGTGTGAAGCATAATGGAAGGCAAGAATGCTTAATTAAATGCAGTTTAGGACAGGATTTGGGCTTGCATATACAAAATGGATCCTGGTAATAAAAACAAATCACAGTTATTTCTGAGAACATGACTATCCTAAGAAATCTGAGATGGAAAACAGCTCTACCATGTGCTTTAAAAATAAAGGGGAACTCTGTGGCACATATGTATGTAATTTATGCCCAGGAACAATTTTATACTGTCAGAAAAATTAGAGATTGGAAGCACACGTTAAATTAGCTAATCCATCCCTTCCTATCAGCTAGTTCACTCTGTCACCACAAGCTTATTCTATATGGTATATTCTTATAGGGAAACTGAAATATCCCAATCCAGCAAGGTACTTAACCAACCAACTAGCTTTAAGTACACATTAATCCCATTGACTTCAATGGGACTGTACAGGTGCTTAAAATTAAGTATGCACTTAACTATTTTCCTGAATAAGGGCCTGAGTGTTTTTAGAAATCAAAAAATTGCCTTGATAGACAATTTCCTAGTCTAAAAAGTCTTGAAATAACCATTTTCTCCCTCAGTTTACCCCAATGCTCCTGTTTCTAATAGATGCTAAATCTGTTAGATTAGATCATGGTTTCCTAACCATGGTGCCCATACCACCCTGAATTTTTCCTTTTCATGAACACGGAGACAGCCTTCCAACAGCTGTAGGTGCTTATATCCTCTGACACAATTGGCCAGGCAAAATATATTACATATATTAAAAATATAATACCATATACATATATAAAATAATGTTAAATATAACAATTAATATGAAAACATGTTATTATCATTACTAATGCCTTTCTCTTAAATCTTTCTTGCTTTTTATGATTCAGCCCCTTCTTATGTGGTTTCTCAGCTTTAAGTGAGGTACTCAAGACTTGTAAAAAACCCCCAAAACCCCTAATATGGTAAAATCAATGAAATTCAAGTACCGTAACAGTTGCAATTTGGTGACAGTAGCCAGGTTGTTGCTTTAGAGTGTCCTTAGGCCAAGCAGCAGCCTTGCAAGGTAGAGGGCAACCAGCAGTCACTTCTCAGGCTTTTCTGGAAGTCCCCAATTCTCCAAACATTCCTCTCGTTTGCTATCAATTATATGACAGAAAAGAGCAAGAAGCTCCCTAAGAAGGAATCTGGAGATACATCACCAGTGAGGTGGTTTTTTTCCCTGTGTTTTATCTTTTCTTTAGATTGTTGCAAAGAAATACCGCAACTTCGAGTTCCCGGCGGAGATGACGGGGCTGTGGCGGTACCTGAAGAATGCCTACGCCAGGGACGAGTTCACCAACACCTGTGCAGCAGACAAAGAAATCGAGCAAGCCTATGCAGATGTGGCCAAGAGGCTCAGCAAGTCCTAACTGTCCCCAGCCGTGGCTCAGTATCCCCTTTTACAGACTCTGCTCCTTGTTGCCTTAAGATGTACTTTATCCTTATGTTGTCTGGTTGGCATCCCTATGACTTCACCTGTTCCAAGTGTATTGGGCAGGGACAAATCTGCCTCTCCCTGGAGAAAAGAGAAGGCAGCTCGTGTGAGGGGGTGGAGACCCTTTGAAGTCTAATCCAAGATCTGGCTCAACTAGTATTATTTGCAATCAGTATTAGAAATGAGCCCACTTGACTAGTTTCTTGTTCTGTGTTGGGGGTACATCACTACCTGTATTCTTTAGAGTTTTAAAAATAGCTGAAATTTCAGGTAAGAGAGTTAGGAACACATAGAACTGGTTCTTCTCTAGGTTATTTCAAGGACGCTTTTTTTCCCCAGTTCTATTAAGATCCTTGAGGCATGAACAAAATACAAGAGAGAGAGAGGGGGAAAATAGGAGTTTGACCCTAAAGCAGAAATGCTCTTAGCAGTTATATTTAAATAAACTCTCTGAATGCATCTTGTGTCTTAGCAGGCCCAGGAGTTTATTGGGTATTTATTTTTAACTTGGCGCAAGAGGGGGAAGCCTGAGTGAATATGTCAGACTTGCAGATGCTACTCTGCATAAAATTTGCATGGTGGTGTTGGATCTGAATGTTTAAAGCAAAAGACAGTGAATGAGCAATTGAGCAGGCAGCCCTTGGAAGAGCAGGGCCTGTGCCAAAATGCCCAGTGGATCTGCTGGTTGGTAGAGACAGACAGACACAGCAATAACAGGGGCAGCAGATTGACTCCAGCACCCACAGAGGGAATTGGCACAGCAAACCAAACCACGTAGGATATTGTCGTCTTGACTGTATGGTTGCCAGTTCCTTTATAATTGCTATCTTGGGAAACTTGGATCAGCAGTGGGAAGCTGTCGCTGCACACGGATTCCAGGCAGGGGAAGTGCTTTTGTCGCCTTGGGTTCCAGATGGGTCACTTTCAAGTGCTCATCATCTCACCCCAGGAGGAGTTTGCTGTGAGAGCCTCAATGAGGCCAGGCTGGCATAGTGAGAGGCATGTTTCCAGCCAGGAATTCAGCAAGTGTGCTAGCAGAAATCCATGCATGATGCCTCAATTCCGCTCGTCCAGGCTTTATTGATCCAGGTTCCAAGATTCTGAATTAGGTTTTCTTCTAAAAGAGATGATTTTGCTCTGTCTGCGGTGTCTGCCTGGCACTTCTGCTTTACACTAGTGATTGTTTGCCCGTTCCTTTAGCAAATTCAGAATGACAGCTCTTTCACTTGAAACTCTTGTGCTCCAGTATGTACAGCAGAGCACATGGCTCAGAGGTTTCAGTTTGGGGGAGATTTATTCCTGTTTTAAAAGATAAAGTGAAGGTGAGCTGTAACCTAATATGGCTCCTCTTCTGATCAGAGCTACTAGAGCTGCACTGATTTGAGGGGAACCCAAAGCTGGTGAGCTGTGATCAAGGGGAACCTCACAGCAGACTTGTTTCCAGCCAGAGAGCTGGGAATGTGGAACAACATTGAAAGTCAGGCTCTGCCGTGTGATGCTGATGACAATCTGAAACCATCCTTTTGCTTTGGCGGGATAATTCCACTTTTCACACTAACCCAGCTGGGAGCAGAATGTTGTTCATTGACTGAAGAGAGTTTGCAGTTGACTATTGTTTCGCATGCAATGGTCAATTTGTTCTGAACTTTCAAAACCTTGGAAGAAAATCCATGAACTCCCAAGTCTTCTCCTAGAATGGGCTATTTTAGCATTGGCTAGACTGGAGGGCAAAGGTTTGCACTCTTTAAAATATTGCTGAGAAATCAGCTGGCTCAGAGAACACTAATAGCAGCCAGAAAAATCTAATGAGATTAGAAGTGTCTGCACAAGCACATGTGGCTTGTTAAAAACATTTCTTCATGAGATTGGAATTATTGTGATATTATTTTCCTTTTTTTCTTTTTTAAAATTCCTGCAATTAATTATTTATTTATTTATCTTAATTGACTTGATCCTTTCTTTCTGTCTTTCTGGTTTTTGTTTTCACTCAGCACATGGGTCAGGACGGTTCAGTCAGTTTAGAAAAGTGTTATTAGCAAAGCTCTGAAAATTTATTCCTAGTGGAAAGTCTTCTCTCTGATCAATGGTCCTGGGGATTTTTTACTTTCAATATGACCCTGTCAATCAGCACAAACTACATTTTTCTCAGTTGTCTTTTCCCAGGTTTGCACTTCAATCAGTAGCTTTGTTTAGCCACAGTTGCAGTGAATCTTTGAATAAAAGGCATGGAAGAAGATGCAGATTCTTGTTCTCTGCTTATTATATTTAGCTCCTAAAAGAAGACTGTGCAAACATGCAGCAGATCTCAGGCAGGTGAACCAGGGTCTGCCCTGATTTCCATCTCAGAATCTTCATCATTTTGCTGAATCTCATAGTTCTGAAATGCTCTTATATGGTTGGTTTTGTTTTTCATACAAGAGGGCCAAATCACAGTTTATTTCAGTGACCTCAAACTGCATCTGTTTTTAAAAAATTATGTTTAATAATGGTTGGGCTTATATCAAAAAGAAAATGATCTATAAATGCAATGAGCTTTTTCTAAGATGATTTCCATGTTCTTAAAAAACTTTTTAAGATTTCATAATAAAATCTGAAAGTCCACAGGCTTAATATTTTTTAAATTAATTACAAAAAAATCCTTAAATAGTTTCATTTTTCATGCAATATTCCAAAATATCTAGATAAAATATAATGATGGATATGAGAAAATATTAGAGGGAAATGGAGCAGTTTTCAGTTATGGTGCTGGTTCTGTCTGAATTCAGTTCTCACTCTGCATCCTAGCTTTGCATTTTACTCATAACTTTATTATAGGCTGATCCAAGATTAGGGACAGGTTCAGGCATTCCCTGACCTTTATTTGGGTTTGAAATTCAAGCTCATCTTTTCAGATCTGTAACTTTCACTCACCTTTGTGCTTTTTGGCTTTATCCATAGCCAGAAGCAGGAAATACTGGAAATCCTACATAGAAAAGTGTTTTGCTAAGATTTTGAGCTCAGTTCTCAAGACTCAGGATCCATCACCAATGAGATTTTAAAGGGCTCCAGACTCCTTTAGGCAGAGTATTTTTGTATTCCATTGTATTTAGAATTATAAGTAATAAATATTAATCATACAAGATTCTATATCTACATTGGCAAGGCAGCATTTTTGAAAAGAATCTGACAAGACAGACATTGCAGATTTACAATAACTTTGTTCATAAATTTTTTTGCAAGATGTAAAGAAAGACATAGTGCAGAGAGGGAAGAAGCCAACAATGTGGATTTAATCATCTACATTTCAGAAATGCAGACCAAATGTCTGTGAAGATGTCCATTTCATCCAAACATTTCTTAGATATTTATTTCAAAGCTCCCTGCTCAGTCAATCCAACACTCTATTCATATTGGAATGAATATTGATTTTTCTTCTATTAGCAGTGGTATGGGAGTTCTTGAGGATCCCATAGATTAGTTACCCTTACTCTCTGTTAGATTGTTTGAATTGCCAGGAGGTCATTTTGCAGCACAGGTAGGACTAAGAGTATCCTTTTAAAGTCTGTTTAAACTAGGGCTTCTGAGAAACATTTTTTCCTATAGAAATCATATAATGATATTGCTTTATCAGGTCTAGTGTAGAATACAGAGCTACAGGTTACTCCTCTGCTTGCATCAACTGAAAAGCCACTGCCGGGGGGGAATGACAGTCTATAGCACAAGGAAAATGGACAGCTTTGTTTCCTACAAGAAACTCAGCTGAATTCCATATAACATTTATTTAAAAATATATATTTATTTTATTTTAACCCCTCAACACCTTTCTCCCTCTCTTGTCTGTGCTCAAATTCAGTTCCAAGTTAGTCATAACCATTTCCTCAGTGATTAGTAGCAGGATTCTTGTGGATGGACACATGGAAAACTGTGTTTTAGTGTAACCCTTCCATCTGGTAGGATGAAGCCCCCTGTCTGCATCACCTGAGTTTGGCTAATTAGCTGAGTTGAAAGTATTGCAAAAATCTAGCCAGTGGAAATCGCACTCCTGTAAAACCAGAAGCACATGGAAGCATTATTTTTTTAAAAAATGAATAGGCGTTTTAAAGAAAAAATACCCCAAAACTCTTGTGTCCTTCTTCATGTGTATTCTTTTAAGCATGGGGAAGTTTTCCTTTGTTTATTACTCTTCTAGATGTATTTATTATTCTTGAATTACTTTTGATAGTAAGAAATATTTTTCCAGTAAGATTTTGCCTTTTTGCTGAATCTTTCTTCTCTTCATTAATTTTGATGTCTGCAATGACTTAGTAATTCCAGAGGAGGCAGGAAAGCTGTGAGGTTTATACTTGTTGAGAAGTTGAAGGAGGTAATGATTTTTCTTTTTTTTTCTTTTTTTAGAAAACAGTATTAAAGCATTAAAAAAAAAAGTGTCTTTTCATCTGGGATACTTTAACCAGGAGTGATATACTGTTTAGTCTGGACTGTGAATTTCAGCACAGACAGGAGCAAGGCAGCATGTTGAGGGTGGCTTTGCCTAGGGGTTTCTCTGAGGTAGTAGACATGTTCCCTCTAAGTCACAAATTTCTCATTTCCTCCTTTCAGGAGGGATGTGCTGGTTTGGACCCTGGACTATGACAGTGCTCAGCAGTGAAAAGAGGAGTCCTGTTCCCTTTTCTCCCCTTCCAGCTCACATGCAGGGAAAGCAGAGAGCATTCAGCTGCTTTATTTCCTTGTCCCACATTCCAAACAGCACTCAGCCCCAGAAAGGCCCAGAAACCCCATCCAATGCTATTTTCCAAAGCTTGATCTGTCCATTTTTTAACACGTGACATAAAAGCCTGTAGAATCACGTGTAACCCCTCAGGCACTCCCCAGATAGGACTCAGCAGCCTCTCAGAGACTGTAGCAATCATCTTATTCCCCTGTTGCCCCAAATCATTCCCCTTTCACCATTCACTGGAGAAATACTAATCCTGAAAACACTCCCCAGGATACGTTTGAATGTGGTGTATTTGAGTTGTGCTCATCAGCTAAGCAGCTCTGAATGGTGACATTGTCACAGCTCAGCAGGTCATGCCTCTGCTGCCAAGGGGACCCACCACCTGCTGGAGGAGCCGAAACTGCTCCACCAGAGATGGTGCAACCGTGATGAAAGGTTTGAGGGCCACCTTTCCTCCTGCCCGGCTCCCTGTCTGAAGTGTTAGAGCTCAGCTGGAGCCATGATCCAGTGCTAATGAGCATTTCTGGCTTCCAGCATGTGAATAGGGACTACTGATGTGTTTAATGTTAAACATGTGCTTGCCTGCCTGCCTGGAGAGGGGCCTAGAAGTCATGACAGAAAAGCCTGTTTTAACGAAGGGCGTTATTTTTCTCTTCCCTTTGAAATCTGGTGGCAAAATTCCCAGTGGGGGAATTCCCAATAGGAATTCCCAGTAAAGCCAAAGGCGGCATAAGCATGAAGATGTTTCTAGTGCAGAGAGAACAGTGTACACCCAGGAAGAAAAGGAAGCAGCAGTGACATAAAGGGTCTTAGTGCAGAAGGAGGACACCAGGTGGCAACTGGAGGGACACGAGTGGTGCTGCCAGGCTCTGTTCTGGTCCCATGGGGGGTTTCAGAGTGGAGCTGGGACCAGGCTATGCTGGCAGTGTAATGCCAAGGCATGTTCTGCTGTATCTCCAACCACACTCCCTATGGTGGTATCCCACAGCACAACGATGCCTCCATTGTGTCTGCCTCACTCTTATTATGAAGTGGCTTCTCTAAAGAAAGCTAAGAAGGGTGGGGGATTTTTTTTTTTTTTTTATGTATACATGAAGTGAAAACAATCCAAATATGCTTTAATGGTTCTCAACATGATACTGTCAATTCTCACCACAGGGTGGAATTTGTTGGTGGAAATTAAATTAAATTAAATTAAAGCAGAAAAGCTTGGCTATTGCTAATGGGTACTACTGGGAGCCCTAAAAGCAGTGTGCAGTGTAGAATCATAAGAGGAGTGAACATCCTTTAATTCCCAGAATTGCTTGGGTTTCAGAGGGTCATTTTAGCCTATTCTACTGCACTGCTGAGAAGTTGCTCTTTCCCCGTCTCTCTAGGTCTATAAACTGAGGAATTTGGGAAACGGCTACGGGCACCAAATTAGTCTTTTTCACTCCTTTTTTTTCCTCCTTCATTAAATTAACTACTTTAGTTTGGAAGTAAGCAATAAGTAAGTAGAATTTGCAAACAGCAGATTTCTCTACTCTTTCATTAAGAAAGTTTTTAAGAGCTTTCAGGAAATGAGAGGTTATCCCCAGCTTTGGGAATAAACTGCAGTATAAAATACAAATGGAAGTGGGATTCTGATTAAATTATTGAAGCAGAAAGATTGCAGTTTGTTTTAAGGAACATGCTTAGGAGTAAGCAAACAGAATATTCCAGATACTGCAATAGGGGCTTCAGATTCAGTTCTAGTTTCTGGTTTGAGTTTTTAGGGTTTGTGTTTGTTTTTTTGGGTTCTTTTAAATTACCTATTGTACAACGCGAAAACTATATATATACATACACATATATATATTTTCAGAGTATTTATCTGCATTATTTAATTCAATAATGCTGTGAAGTTTGTTGGGATGGAAGGTGGCATAAAGAGGAAAACTTACACTCTTGAAACAGCACGATTATTTCTATGTCTTTGATTTGGTTCCCACTGGAATAAACACGAACCACACCACTTAGTTGTGTGGAAGCAGGATCTCAACTTCACAGACCCCGAAAGTTTGGCTCTCCCTTGGAGGACAAGGTAATTTGCTGTTTAGCAATCTGAGCCTTGCAGTGGGCATAATGTGTTTTGAAGGTGTCCGGAGCCGTCCTTGGGTGAAGGAGCCATGCTTGCAAAGGACCACAGTGAATCCCCTGCTGTTTTAAAATGAGATTAAGCCATCATGAGATGTGGACTGGCTAACCCCAAACCAGACACATTCGCCTGCAGCACAGCCGCTAAATTGGTCTGACATCAGGAACCGCAGCGAAGGAGCTTGGCCTCAGAAGTGAGTCAAAGCAGCATCTTTGTCACCAGTCATTTTCTATTTATAATGACACAGATCTATTTTATAATCACAGGGAGGCACAACAGGAGTGTGCTTTGTTCTGCCTAAATCGCATTTCTCGTGCGGGTGCGTTTAAACACAGCCCTTGGCCTCTTGCCCCACACCACACACACCCAGGGCGGGTAGTTCTGGCACAACAATGCACACCCTGTCGTGCTTGAATGCTCAAAGTCTCCAGTGCTGGAGCAATAAACTCCTGCTAAATGGCTTAAAAATGTTCCCTTAAGTGCACCGAGCTGCCCCGCTGCTGCCTCACTTCTCATTTCCAATGCCTGTTCTGTTTCTAAGCCTTGTGTTTCGAAGAAACCAGGAGTATGTTGTGTTGTTTAGTGATGGAAATTGCTGGGCAGTATTAACAGTAAGAATTTGGGGTGAAAAACCCCAATCCCCAACCCAACCCTCTTTCCTGATGCAAACCTGACAGCTTTTGCTCCTGACTGTGTTTTCAGAGGCTATGAACAAATTCCCAACAGCTGCTTGGTTTGGTTCCTGGAGGATGGGTCCTCATCTGTGCAAACCCTCAGAGCTGTGATGGTAACCCCCCTTTGCTCCCTTTCGTCCTTTCCTTTTTTTTTTTAAATGAAGGGTCCTGCTGTGTATTTCCTAGAAAATTATGATCTAGAGATCAATAGATTTATTTTTGTAACCTGGTTTCAGTTCTAAAGCCTGAAGATCAAAACCAAGTTGCATAGTAAGATTTGGGTGTGAGCAGAAGTGCTTTTTCCCCCTCCCAGACCTACTTGCTTTCAAATCCTGACTCATTTGGGGCACAATTCTGGTTACTTTGAGGGGGTCTGAGGTTTAAAGTGAGGAAGGGGAGCCCACTGATGGCAGGAACCAGTCTGGAAGTCTTAAGAGATATGTGGACAAGTTTCCTATCAGTGCATGAGCAACCTGTGCAGAGACCTGCATAGCCCCAATGGACCCACAGTTGCTTAAAAACTGCACTGACATTCAAGGGCAAAATTTGGGCAGTGAACCATGACGTGATGATCAGACATGGTACCTCTTCAGCATGTTATACAGGCAAAAATAGCTCATTTGAAAGGACACTCAAATATTTAGATACTGGTCAGGGCCTGAGTTCACAACTGGATTTTCTCCTCCAAAATGTCATTAATCCCAGAAATGCCTAATGGCTTCAGGACTCCCACCTGAAGTACTGGGCTAAAAGCACGATCAGGAACCCTTATGGAGAAAGCATGAACTCAGGTCTTTAAACTGAGACCTGGTAAGCTTCAAAGAAAAGTAATTTATTTGTAAACAACTATTTTATGGTGTCTGACAGTGAAAAGTAACTGTGCATCCAGGGGTCTCCATCAGATAAGAAAGAGAGCCAGGATAAAATCCCTTTGCATACTTGTGTTTTTCAGTCAAGGAACAGCCTCTCTTAATGTGCAATTTTAGATTAGATTGCTACCTTTTGGGGTAGGAACTATGTATTTGTTCTCTGCATGTGCAGCTCCTTACGTGACAGGACCCTGATTAGGGCCTTTGTGTGCTGCTCTAACCCTCATAGTCTACAATAATAGGAAAAATATTACTAAAATGTCATTGCAGTTCACCTTTAATATTATGATTGTGAGACTACTCTGTCAACTGTGAATAAAATAATGTCCTTTTTGTATAATAGGTAGTATATTTTATTATTGAAAAAAGAGTTAATTTAATTTTTAAACACAAAAAAATGTATCTGCTCATTGTTTCATTTTAGGCCTTTGAATATATAAGCAAATATTTCTTTTGTATCCTTCAAATGAGTATGTGTTAAATGAAGAAACCCACCTTCCTGAATTGGAACTGTTTATAATTATATTCCAAGAGTGATTAACACCTGATAATTTGAATAAAAGTGGTTTATTTTCTCATTGGGTTATGGCTGAACTTTTGTTTAATTTTGTTAATTGTTTTTTTTGAAACAGGCAACTTTTCTTTGCCTGCAAGAAAAAAAAAGTGTGCTCAGAGCTTGAGTACAGCTATAGTCATTCCTTACTCTAAGAATGGGATATGAGAACTGGTGGGGTTATGATGCACATCTATAAAATAATGGACAGGGCAAAATGGGCTGTGACTATTCACTATTTCGCATATCAGAGGTTATGTCTTCCTAATGAAATAATCAAGCAGCAAGCTTAAAGCAATCAGAAAGTATAAACTTTTTACTCAATGTGTAATTAAACTTTGGAGCCCTTTACTGGATGATGCTGTGCAGATCAAAATGAATATGGGCTTCAAATATGGACATATCAACTTCCTGAAGAACAGATCCATTTGTGTTGTTAAACATGAAACTTCGGAAGCAATTTCCAAGTCAAGAAGTTTCTAAATGCCTGGGTTGAGAGAAAGTCCGTCAGGAAGTGGGTTTCGATTTGCCTCATTTCTTACATTGTTTCTGCTGTGAGAGATTAGACACAGCCACGTGAGGGTTGGGTGCCTTGGCTCCAGGATGTCCTTTCTGGGATTACAATGCACAAATGTGAAGTATTGTAAACTGAATTCCAGCACAGAACTTTGAATTTAGCTTCCCCAAAGAAAACCAATTCCAGAGATGCTTTAGATACTGAGGCTCGGAATCCCTCTCATGGGAAATGACAGGGAATCACATTCCATCTGAAACAAGAGTTCATCATCCAGCAGCTGCAACTGGAGAGGATCAGGCAGGATTTCTCTGAATTTACACGTCAACTTCTCTTCTGGACCAAAGATTGTACCCAGAGGGCCACATCTCTCTAGTCCTGCCTTGTTCTGGTACCACATCTCTTTTGTTGTTGTGTGTGATATAAAAATGGGCATCTGTTCCAAATTCTCCAGACCCAAAGTGGTAAGTGCCAGCCTAATATTTCTGCTCTAACTAGTGCTGAAATACCCTTTCACTTGTCCAGCACTGTAGGAGTCCGCCCTGGCTGATTGCTTTTGGAGTAAGCTCTAAATGTGCAAACACCCAGGTGCAGCTTCATAGCAGATGTGATCTTTCCCTTTCTCTCCAGTCATGGCAGCATGAAGGAAAACCAGGGAATCTAAAAGACTCACCATCAGATGTATCAAAGAACTAATAAATATATATTTTTTTGACTATTTTCTAGCCAGTCCTGAATGGAAGTTCAACTTTGCTGTTCAGTCACTCAGCTGCTGAGGGTTGCTATGCACTGTTATGGCTGACTGGGGACACTGCTGTGCATTTTCTCATAGGAACCCACACTTTGCACAGCTCCAGCATGTCACTGTCCTGCCAGAACCACGGGTATGAGATTGCTCCATCCTGATGAGCATCTCTGGTAGTGGTCAGTACCAAATAATTCACAGAGTGGTGCCAGGAGCCCCAAGCCTTGGAGTTTCTCCTACTGACCATACACAAAAAATGTTTGACACTGGTGGTTTTTTAGTGTTTATTTAATTAAAAATTATTCCCTATAGCTCTGTTTCCTCTCATTGTACAAACAAACCTAACACTGGTCTCAGGCTCTCTGGACACTGGCCTAGGTGATGTTTTAGGGTAGTAAAACCGAGTGCATCAGATCCATTAGGCGCTGTGTAAAATAAGTGGTTTCTGTGGATAAGTGATTGTGATTGCAGATCTGAATGATGAAAAATGGGGTGAGTAACAACCTGGATCACGTGTCATTTTTCCTGTCTTTATTTTATCATTCCTTATGCATTTGCTCTGAACAAAGCCAAAGCCTTCCTCTTTCCACAGCAATGTCTCACTGCTGCTGGTCATTTTTTTGGTCATTCGGCCTCTGAAAGATCACTTCTACCCAGGCAATCGCTCTATCTGACAGGGATTTGTACTGCTGTGTCTTCCTACTTGCCATGTAAAAAATAGAGCCCTTGATGGGCTCCACAGAGCTGCTGGCACCTCTTCCTTTAGGAATGGGTTGTGGGGAAGCTTTGTCAAGGAGGGTTTAGTTTCAGTTTTCTTTTTTATCTCAATACCTGACATAACACTCCACACGTCCTGCTAGACATGCTGCAATCGGTCCAGTCTGCGCCAGGCAAGAGTTTAGACATTTCAGGTGTCATCCATCCTTCATATCTCGTGCATGCCTTTCCTTTCATGAGCCCAGCAGATGCCTTTAATTGCCAGCCTTCGCTTCTTGGCTTTCCAAGGAGCAGCAGAGGAACTATGGAGTCCCTCTGGCGAAGGATGAAACAAAGGGGCCCAGCAGTGTTATGACATTTTCTTGCACTGAATTGGCTTTGGGAAGAACGGCCTCTTTCCTCCTGTTAGATAAGCACAGAAATCTTAAGCAGATGCTTGCAAAACATCAAACAAATATATACTTTAAAAAAATAAATATAGGCTATACCCACATGCCCCATAATCTGGCCAATATTCAGCCACCGCTGACAGGATCTAGCCTTTCTCTGGAGAAGCCTGGAGGAAAAGGAAAACCCGCAGTCTAGTCACTCCTCAGCAGGACTAGAACTGGCTCCTCCACCATCCCAGAGCCCAGCATGGCCATGCCAGCAGCTGGTGGCAAATTTCCAACCCGCCCTGTTGTTCAGCAACTAGAGGGAAATGCAACCCTTCTCTCTTGGGTGCTTAAACAGACTTTAATCTGTCTAAGTTTCTCCCTAAATCAGCACTGCAGAATGCAAAGGGGAATTTAATGCCATAGGGAAGAAGGTGCAGCAGTTTCAAAAGCCTAAACTGCCAAAAACAAGAAGAAAGGGTGTTTTCTTTAGTGCATACGTAAGACTTGTAACCCTTATGCTCCTGATTTCTAGAGCAGAAGTAATAGAGGGGATTTCTTCTGGTTCCCTCACACTGAAAGCCACAGGTTTATGGAAAAGCTGGATGGAAGTACATTCACTGGGAAGTGTGAGACAGAATTTATTTCAAGAAGTCCCCCTTCCCTCAACCCTTTGTTAAAACAACATTAAAGAACATTATTGGTGCCAAGGGAAGGACTTTGAAGAACCTGCTGGAGTTCAGGTCACTCATGTAATCCTCATCCAACTCCTGGTGTGGATGGGTTGTGGTACCAGCTTTCATCAGCTCATGCACCACATCCTGCACAGCTCCTGCCCCGTCGATGCCCTGAACGGGTGATGCAATTTGTTTTCTTGGCTCAGAGTGGTGCTGGGCCTTCTTTATTCCTTATTGCTCAGCCTGTTAGGAAACTCTTCAAAATAGTCATGGTATCATGTGCTTTCTGCAGCAGCGTTGCTTGTGACTGCTTCACAAACGTTCATCAGATCACTTCATGTGTTCCCAAGGGGCACGGGATGATGTTTCACAGCATGGGAATCTAGACTGAAAACTTCAGAGACGGATTTTCACTTTAGATGCTCTGTTTCACCTATTTAAGATGTGATTTTTGCACTGTGCTGTGATTTCAGGGAACTGCTGTACCAGTAAATTCAATGTACTAGGATCACTCCCAATCTCTGGGACAAAGTGGCACGAAATGTCTCCTGTCCCTACTGGTTTACCCTCCTCAACTGAACAGATGCCTGCAAATGGCTTGTTAGAAACACCCTCCAGACAAATGAGCTTCCAACTGATTTCAAAGGTTTGTTTGGGAGGGTACTAGATGGCCTGAGCCAAGATACACATGCGTATTTATATATATAAATGTATAAATATATATACACATATACACTAAGTAGTAAAGGCAGGTATTTGGGTTACAGTTCCAAGTGCAGCTGTGAGTGCTCAGAAGCTCCTGCCCCTCAGCTCTTGCCTCAGGTCCCAGTGCCACCACCAAGGCTGCATACAAAAAGTAAGAAATTTGGGGCAGATGAGCAGTGTTTGATCTTTCCTGACTCTGGACAGATTTTGCAAGTATAATAATGCTTTACTGTAGTTCTGCTTTGTATAATGTTTTGTACATGTATGCACACCTATCTATACATGCACACATGTACAGTGACATCCTTGCCTCTGAGCAGTGGGTTTTAATTCTGGGTTTTCCCTTATCGTCCTTAATGATTGCAGAAAATCAGTGCAGTTGGAATTTGAACTGCCACAGGACCAGCTGGCTTTGGCATCACACCTCTGCTGAATCCCAAGTCCTCAGAAGGTTATTTATCACACCACAGACAGAGTTGTGCTGCCTGCCCACTCTGCTGGGAATATTCCCTATCCTTTGCCACTGGCATGATTCCCCAGGGAGAGCCCCACAGCTGTCAGAGCCAGTTGGATGCCTTGTTCTGCAACCAGCACTCATATTTATGGTGTATGGGGTAAAATCTTTATTCATAAAGCAGCAGCTTTAGCTTTTCATTGTCAGCGTGGATGTTGAACTAATCAGAAAGGGGAGCGGGGGAAGGGTGGGGACAGGAAAAGAGGAGTTTGTGGGAACATAACAATGTTAAAGAAAAAAACTCTGCTTGCTGTCAGTTAAGTCTCTCCATTAGTTACCTCTACCATTATGGATTCATTTTAAGATCCAGACTTCAATATACATAACTTTAAATCACTAACATCCTTCATGGCTCTGTGATTTGCTGGTTCCATATGTAGCCTCTTGGCCCATTGTGTTGGCACAGGTTCAACTCTTGTTCTTCCTTTGGGTTATGGTTTCCTTGCTTTGATGGGGGGTTGGGAGGGGAAGAAGAGGGAGAGAGCAAGACAGGGATGGTGAAACAGAAGGTAAGTGATGGTAGAGAGGGAAGGGATGGGAGGAAAGGAGAAGAGCACAAGGAAAAGTAGAAATAATACGAAGAGAGAAACAGCTTAAAATAAATTAGAAAAAGTAAAGAAGCAGAAAGAGGAAAACAGTGAGAGGTGTTGTCATGAGCAGCTATCCCCACCTTGCTGCTTGTGGCAGTGCTGGGGTGCTCTGGAGTGGGAGGAGAGGGCTGATACAGCCTTTCCCAAGCTCCTGGAGTGGCAATGCCAGCCTGCCCCTCATCCCAGTGTCAGGCTGCCCTCGTCCCCTTGCAAGCAGGTTCAGTCTGTGCCTGAACTTTATAATTAAGCTCGCTGAGATTTTGCTTGGGGTCTGGGCTGACAGCTGTATTGAATTTTGGTTTATTGTGTGATTTATCAGGGCCATCGATGGGTGTTTGGATGATTTAGTGCTGCAAAAATACCTTGGAATGCAACGCACAGCAATATCTGCATTATTAATAACAATAATAATAAAGATAAATGTCCCTCCTCAGAGCTTGCAATGGCTGTGCCACTCAATTTAACATTTTAACAGTGGCATGTGGCCTCTCCATGGCACCTGGTAGCGTCTGATGGATTTGAGCAGGCAAAGAAAAGATTATTTGTCAAACACTCTGCCTCAACTGTACAGTATTTTGAAAGCTCCAGGTCAGAGCAGCCTGAGCTGCATTCCTGTCCCTGACATCCATCGAGACTGAACTTTGTCATGTTATTAAGCTGTCAGCAGTGCTGGGGTGTTATTTGGATTTCTGGTGGGAACTCCTTGCACATGCTTGGGGTGCTCTAGTGGGATTATATCAACACCATTATAAAACACACACAAATGAACTGTGCTGTAATTACCACATGAAGACCTCACTTGGCTGGGTTAATCAGCAGAGAATGGAAATACCAGATAAACACAAATGGCCCACCAGGATGTTTATTTCAGGGGCAACAATGCCATTGTTTCCTAGGAGACCAGCCTGATTCTGGGGCTCCTCTGTCAGCCAAACCACTGACTGCTCATCTGTGCCATGGAGGAGCAACATGGAGCTCTGCTCCACCCTCTGCACCAGCACCCAACAGACCAGCAGGACCAGGGCTGGGAAGAGTAGAGTGACCAGAGTATTTACAGGTATTCCAAATATCTGTGATGCTTGATTAAAATAAAATAAAAGTTTTCTCTACACCCTTGCACCAGTTCCACTCAAAATCTGCTTTGCATGAGAGTCCTGTGCCCACAAGGTAGGACAGAGGCTGCTTTCTGCCCACCCCTCCTCACGATGCTCTCTGAAGTGGAAGGGGCAATTATGGCTTTATCAGTTCCAGCTGCCTGTCGGGAAGGGAAGGCTTGGGAAAAGCAGTTGTCTGGGGTGGCTTGTTATGTTGCTCACCATTCAACAAATCACATTTTAACATACTTCTACGATTTGCTTTTTTGGGAGAGACACAACCTGAATTAAATTGACTGCACTTCCCAGTGCCACAAGTCACAGTGGCCAAGTGGGACCTTGGTAGCACCAACCACCCTGGGCAGTGCAGAGATTGTCCCTCCTTTCTCTGCCCAGTATGCTGGTCTTGTTTTACCTACAGAGCCCCTGGGGTCTGTGACCGACACTATGGAGGTTGGTTTGCTAAGCAAATACTGAGCTGCTGGAAAATGTCCTTGTCCCAGCTGTTTGCTACAACTTCCACAACTCTGTCCACGGGTTTAGGGGTTTCCTGAGCACTCCTTGACTCAAGGATGGTGTTTATCCAGAGTATTTTGCATGAGCAGTGAGAACCTGTCTGGCTCTGTCAGGAGGTGATGGCAGAGCACATGGTTAATCCCTTCCTCTGAAAAAACTACAGGAAAGCATAAGGGATGGTGGCAAATAATCCATGGGTAATGCCAGCAAGCTTTGAAAGAGGTTTTCCACACAGTCTGACATCCTGTCATAGTAATAGCAATAAAATAATGAAAATATATGACACTATATGCAAATAATATAGTAAGTTCTTGAAGCCACTTGCTACTCCCATGACTTTGCAATCCAAATGAAATAAAGATTTCATGCTGGAACCTCTATTTGCAGAGAGACAATTGTCCAGAGATGTTCACTCATCACTCAAATGGTCAGGTTAATAGTTCCTCTGCCAGATACCATATGAAGAACAGGACCCTCAGTCCCTTCCCATTCCTGGCTCACAGGAGGGTTTTCTCCTCCACAGAAAGGAAGGAGAGGGGAAAAGGTGGTGGCTGTGTCAAGAGAAACCTAGGCGCAGTGAGCTAGGGTGACACAGTCAGAGCCAAAGAGAATGATGTTTCCTTAGGGCCTTTTTTGGCATCTGCTGGTTCTCCAGGAAAAAATGACCATGCTCTGACCATTTTCAGACCATGCTCTGTAAACCTCCTCTCTGAGTCCCCAAGTGCTCCATTATTTCTGGCACCATGTAGGACACCAGACACTGAATAACCGTGATAATCTCATTGCCATTTCTTCCTTCCTGACGTTTGCCACATCTCCCTGTGCCATGTTCCTTTTTAGCTCTTGATCTCCCATCTCATGCCGAGGGTTGAGGTCCACCATGCATTGGGGCTAAATAATGCAATTGATAAATAACACTGACCAAGAAGCCCTTATCCCTTCAGTGCCACCACCACTGCAGCAGCCTGTGGTGGTTTAGTCCCAGCCAGCTGCTGAGCACTGTGCAGGCATTCGCTCAATCCCCCAGTGGGGTGGGGGAGAGAATCGGAAGGGTAAAGTGAGAAAACTTGTGGGTTAAGAAATAGATTCATTGGTAAAGAAAAACCCATGCACACAAACAAAACAAACCAAGGAATTCATTAACCATTTCCCATGGGCAGGCAGGTGTTCAGCCCAGGAAAGCAGGCCTCCATCACATGTAACAGTGATTGAGAAGACAAATGCTGTCATTCCAAACATTCAGCCTTCCTTCTTTCTTCTGAAACAGGATGCCTTATGATCTGGGATATCCCTTGGATCAGTTGGGGTCAGCTGTCCCAGCTGTGTCCCCTCACAATTCCTTGTGCACCCCCAGTCTCCTCACTGGTGGGGTAGGGTGAGGAGCAGAAAAAGCCTTGGCTATTCTGTAAGCCCTGCCCAGCAATAACAAAAACAACCCTGTGTTGTCAACGCTGTTTCCAGCACAAACCCAAAACAGCCCCATCCTAGCTACTGTGAAGAAAATTAACTCTATCCCAGCCGAAACCAACACACAGCCAAAGGGATGGACATTGCAGGTCTGCTCCTGCTCCTGCTTTTATCCACTCTGTAACAAGGCCAGGGAAATCCTGATGTCGTCGCTGAGTGTGGTCCATCACCTGCAGAGACCTAGTCAGGAACATCTTGCTGCACAGGTGACTTGAGGTCCCAGGGGAACAGCTAAATGCTATCGTCATGTTCCAAAAATTTGAATGCACAGCTCATAGATCTTGTATGTGTGGCTCCCAGTTAAAAGATCTTCTGAGCAGTGTGTATCCAAGATGAAAACATTTTTCAGCCCAAAGGAAATTCCCACTAAAAAACGTAATCCTGTCAAAATTTTCCAAATAAAATTTCTGGTTTGGACATGCACTCAAAAACCCACCAAAACAGTTAATCTTCATTTACTAACCAGGATACTAAAGTTGGATATCTCGTTGAAATTCAGCATTTGGAAATTGAATTACATTTTTAAGTGAAACAGCATCTCGAAAGGAATTGTTCCTTCCAGGGCACCAGAATAGGCTATGTTTGGTTGACAGTTGTCACCTGCTTGCTTTACTCATTTGCTGTCCTCTGGCATGTGGCGAACATCTTTTGTGTCTCAGCAATATTGTGGCCAGCAGGACCAGGGAAGTGACTCAGTCCCTCTGTGCTGGGCAGTGGTGAGACCACACCTTGAATCCTGGGTTCAGTTTTGGGCCCCTCATGATGAGAAAGACATTGAGGGTCTCGAGCATGCCCAGAGAAGGGAACGGAGCTGGGGAAGGGTCTGGAGCACAAGTCTGATGAGGAGCAGCTGAGGGAGCTGGGAGGCTCAGCCTGGAGAAAAGGAGGCTCAGGGGGAACCCTCTTGCTCTCTACAGTCACGTGAAGAGAAATTGTGGAGAACTGGGTGTTGGTCTCTTCACCCAAATAACAAGCAAGAAGATTAGGGGAAATGGAAAGTTGCTTCAGGGGCGGTTTGGATATTAGGAAAATTTTCTTCACAGAAGGGGTTGTGAAACATTGGAACAGACTGCCCAGGGTAGTGGTGGAGTAACCATTCCTGGAGGTATTTAAAAGATGTATAGATGTGACACCTTGGGACGTGGTTTAGTGGTGGCATTGGCAGGGTTAGGTTAATGGTTGGACTTGACCGGAAAGGTCTTTTCCAACTTAAACACTTATTCTATGACTCTGTGGTAAATGATTACTGTTTTGGTCTCAGAGGGGTGGGCACAGGTAGCCCACAGCTTTGTTTTGGAGGTGATAAAAGCTGGCCAGATGCAGCTTGGATCACATATTTTGTTTCTTTGACTGCCGCCTGAAAAAATGCATGAGCACATAGTTATCCTTAAATCCATGATTGAAGTCAAGGGGATTATGTGGTCTGTTATTTGGGATAGAGTTTAACATGTGCTTTAAGAGGTGCTCATTTGGTGTAGTGAATAGGAGCATTTCCACAGAACTTAGAGAGAGAGGTTCATGTAAATAAAAAAAAAAGTCAAGATCATGTGAAAGGTCAGTGTCACTGGACAGGGGTGACACAGCAAGAGAAGCACCTTCAAATAACTTCCTCCTCTGAACAGCACTGACCAGCACCTTCAAAAGTAGTTCCTTTAAAGTCCCCACAGCTGGGTGCTAAAAATTAGAGAAAAATAAATTATTAGGGATATTTAAAACATAAAGATATGTAGACAACAGAATTTTGAATTATGAGGAGTCATGGGGTGATGAATTGTTCACTATATAACCCATGTTTTCCTTGTGGTTTTATGAAATGTTTTAAGCAGGAAAATAAGAAAGTAAACACCTCTGCTCCCAGTATTCTTGAGAGTTGCATGTTTCGTATCCTGCAGTACCAAGATTTCGTTTGGTACTTGCTTTACCTTTGCCATCAGTCAAGATCTCTGGCAGCCTCAGAAGGAAAGACATCGCATATTATATTCCTCATAGCTGCAAAACCAAAGGATTTCAGAGAAAATGCAGAGCTCACTTGTGAAAGAGGGTTGAAAGTGTTCCCCCACAAAAGAGAAAGTACTGTGACATTTGAAAGATTATTCTTCCTGGGACTCAAGGTTTTTACCAGTGATCTGCATCTGTAGCCTTTCCCAAAATACTCTGTCATCAAATGATTCAATGTCATCATCAAAGCATTTTTGGCTACTGACTTTCCTTTAATAATAGTTGAGAAGTTTAATGAAAGGAAAGGTCTGCATAGATTTCTTCCTAAATTGGATGAAATCCTGCCTTTTTTCTTTTTCTTTTTGGTAATATTTCTGCTCAGAGAAAATTATAGCCTCTGGTGCCAGTGATGTGCTCTGTATGATTTGTTTATTACAGCAGTTTTAACTGGAACCATGGGTGAGGGAGTATCATTATAAAATTCTTGATACCCCTCATATATTTGTGCAAACATAGTTGTGGGCACCGAAGGCAGTGGTGGAGATGCCAGTTTCAAAGCATTCTCTCCTTGTTTTAAAAATGTGGTGCATGCCCACATGCTCTCTAGGCAGGGAGAAACCCAGGTCCTGGTTCATACCGGACGTCTGACCCTGTGTGTCCAACCCCACCTGGGGTGAAGTTGGATTTCTGCAGCTGCCTCTCCAGCTGAGCCGTGGCTTGGTGGTGGTACCCAGTGGTCAACCCCTTCCTGGTGTTTGCCATCAGGAGCATCCTGAGGAGCTGTGTGGCTTCTCACAGAAGGGCAGCCTGGAGTGGTACGAACCCAGAGTTGCTGCAGTTTGTAGTAAAAACCTCTTGGCCGTGTAGGTTACACACATGCAGTGGTTGAGAGGAACAGGTGGTTACCCAACTTTGTGAATAGCAAGTGTTGGGTCCCAGAGAGCGGAAAATTCATGCCATGTCTGCAGTACCAGTGAATATGAGCTCTGAAAAAAAGGCCTGCTGGTCCTTTCTTTGCAATTCTCTGTATTTCTTTATTTACTACTTTCTAGCACTGAATTGCTTCTGACTCCCTGTAGGACTTCAAGAGGTGACAGTTGTGGAGGAGGTAAACAAGAAATTGTTTGAAATGCAAGGGCCTGGGTTTTCTAAAGATCCAGGAGCTGGGTTTCTTGCCATTTGGTGTCTACAGTCTCGAGCAGATTTTCCAATTAATTCAGCCAGCAGCTCTAGATGTCTCCCACCAGGACACTGGTATCCCACTCTGCAAAAAGCTTGAATCACAAAGATGTTAAACTGTCTTAGAAACCTGGCACCAGTGAATCACAGGTCTGCTAATTTATTTGTATTACTTTGTTATCAAGCCCTGGAACAGCCTGGCCAGGGAAGTGGTGGAGTCCTGGAGGGGTTTAAAAGACATATTGATGTAGTGCTGGTGGACATAGTTTGGCAGTGCTGGGTTAATGGCTGGATTTGATGATCTTAGAGGTTTTCTTCAACTAAATGATTCTATGATTCTATGAATCATGAGGATCACTTAGTTAATGGAGATGCAGAGCAGGAGGGAACTGAGATGTTTATTTCTCTTTAGGAACTGCCATATCAGTAAGGGCTGTGTGGCCTCTGCAGAGGCCTGTGAGCCTGTCAAGATGAGGGCTTACACCACAACCTTGGAGTGGGCTTGTCCTCATCTAAGGTTGGCTACCTCAGAGCAAGGTGTCTCTGCCATCAGTGATGTGAGATGAGCACCCCCACAAAGCTGTTTGCTTTTCTGGTTGTGGACACATCCCTCTAGGATGGGAGGAACAGTGTTCTTTTCCAGAGGACCATCTCAGACCATGCATTTAGCTTTATGATGGATGAAATCAAGTGAGAATTATCTCATGTGCACACAAATGGGACTAGGGGTGGCCTGAACTGAAGTACTGGGCTTGCACACTTTGCTGGATTGGGCAGTCAGCAGCTGTTACAACCAACCCCCAGGAATATCTGTACTTCCACTGACTGAAGCACCCCTCTGAAGGGGACAAATTCTGCTCCAGCCCCACAAAAGCTCCTCTCATTGCAGTGCCATAGGCCAGTGACTAGGCAATAACTGAGAACACATTTGTCCCTCCAGGGGCAGAGGCAGCTGCCAGCAAAATGTGATGAGTAGGAGGCAAACCAGGCAAGAGCCATAGACATCCTCCACTGGAGCCAGGAGCTCATACTGATCTCTCTGCAAATCAGGGCTGAGCCAGATGAAAGCTGTCAAGTGACAAACCTGTGTGGTGTGAGATTGTTTTGGTCTACAACCGAGGAGGGGAATACTCTGTAGTCTACAAGACCCTCCTGGGCAGCACCAAGACAAATTTTTCTTTCATCAGCACAACTGGGATTAATATGAATTAGTTCTAGTGTAAAAAAAGAAAAAAATTCACACTGTACATTTTCCCTTTTCTCTCCTTCCCCCACACCCTGAATATGCATCAAAATTGAGTCCTGAGCTCTGTACTGCAGAAATGACAACTTACAGTGCACATGCTGGGAGTGTTTGGGAAATGTTTATATGGCAGGGTCATCTGATACAAAGAGGAGATGGGGAGATGGAACAAAACTCTCACGAAAGGCAGGAAATCAATAAAAGATTGGTCACTCAACCATGGGATAAATATAGAACAAATTAGTGAGTAAATACCTTGTTGACTCCAGGCGTCCTGTTAGGAGGGATTCTGACAGCAAAATGTAGATGTAGACCACAGTGTCTTGGGAAGCAAGAATGGGTTTGGTTGCTTTGGTTGATCCATATTTTTATGTTGCTGCTGCTATTGTTTTTTGGGGTGTTTTTTTTGTTGTTGTTTTGTTTTGGGGTGGTTTCTTTGGTTTGTTGTTTTTGTGGGTTTTTTGTTTGTTTGTTCGGTTGTTTTTTTTTTTTTTGGTTTATTTTTTGTTTTTTTTTAGTGAGAGATGCAGTGTCTTCACCTATGTTTACAGATTAAACAGTGCCAAGAACCATTTCATGTGCAGCCCCTTGGTTGTCTATGCTGTTAAACTGCCTGAATTTCCCCCAACATGCTTCTGGCCTGATCCCAGCAGGGCCCAGTTGTGAGCTGGGAGCTAGCAGAGAGCTCAAACTGTTCCCAGTAGCAGTTCAGATGCAGCATGCCACTTTTGGGGAGTATTTAGCAGTGTGGACATGGACATCCAGGAAAGCATTGCTACCATGTTTATGTACTAGTATAGGTGCAGTCGGTGTGTTTCTGTTCAAAATAAAGTAAAATATTTAACCATATATCCATCACAAACAACTACTGGCAGATTTCTGTATGTAGCAGGGTGGGAATCCATGGGACAGGAAAGCACCAGAGTCCTGCAGTCCTGCACCTTCCCTTGGGTGGCTCTGCTGCATGTCCAGTTTCCATGTGAGCTGAGCTACTGCTGTAAAATGGCAGGAAATGGCAAATTTCCTCACTTTTTTTGTTGGATATATCTTTGTCACTTTAATAAGCTGAATTAGCTGAGCAAAAAGTGAGCAAAGAAGGCTAGGACAAGAGTTACAGGGCTGGGGGTGAAGGAGAGAGGGCAGGGATCCAGCACAGGAGGGATTTCCAAGGGTCTCAGTGGGACTTGAGCCTGGGCCATCAATATCCCTTTGATGCTGGTGAGATCCCACAGGCAGGCTTACACACCTTCCTCACCTGGGACTCGCCATCTGAGAGGCTCATTTTGTTGTGTTTTGGCTCTTTTCTTCCATCTCGCAACTTATATAATATTCCCATCCCCCTTCTGTTCTCTGTTGTGTCTCTTTTCCCATGTTTTCACAGGGAACGTGTATTCCGTGAGTGTTCAGTCTTGCACATGTGTTGCTCATGCCAAGAATGAACCATTCGGTATCAGGAACAGTCATTAATGGGTCAGGGAGTAGTTAAAAGATATTAATAGTAAATCCTGGCATTTGGCAGTGAGTGTTCAAAATCCTTGCATGCATATAATTCATAGCAACAGCCTCAGACTCACCCACGTGAAGAAACCAAGTTTTCGTACAACACAAAACTCCCTATTCTGAGGTTGCATCCTATTTATTTTAAGGGATTTTCTGTTCTGAAAGTCCAATTATATAAAAAAACAAAGGTAGGAAAAATGCCTATTGTCTGCTGTCTCATAGCCATTTCTT
>NW_008240221.1:14323346-14331699 GCF_000691975.1 Corvus brachyrhynchos
GGGAAAGATAAGCACTTTCCATGAGAAGTGACCAATTTGATGAAAAAATACTGGAAAGGGAAAAACAAAGTAAGTCAACCGAACACATAGGCCTTATTCAACAAAAAACTAGGAATGAACAAAACCAGGAAAATTACTATAAACTTAAAAAAAAAAAATCTATAAAAAGAGGGTTTAAAATCAAAGGAGAAAAAAAAAATGTCTTAATTCGCTTTCAAACAGCCCCCAGTCCACTATTTTGCAGAGTTTTAGTCCTTTAGGGAATTCTTGAAAATTCAAATTAGACTTACAGGCATGTTTATGAATGTTGAATATCGTTTCTGTTTAAGAATCTGCTAAATAAACAGAGCTGGTTAATTTTACTGTACTGCCTTGTGTTGATAATACTTCAGGATATATTAATGCTTAAGAATAAGGGACCTGAGGCACAGAGAAACATTAATAAAACAAGTACTTAAATACAGAATATCTAGACTATATCTCCAGCTCCTTCACTGATGAAATATCCATGGGACAATACCACCTACTTAAATTTACATAGTGTTTAAGGAAACATCTTTTAAAGGAAAGTAGATGGAAAGTCACTGTTTTCCTCTTCTGCACTCGAGGTAAGTATTTGACTCCTGGCAGAAGCTGAACAAGTTAAAGTAAATGAATACAACTGTGCACAGTGGGAACAGCACGGCAGTTAATTAATTTCCATAACCCATGTGGTGTTGTCACTTATGGATTCAGTTGAAAAAGAGGTATTTTTCTTTGGCCAAGATTTGAATTCTTCAAATTGAAGATTTGAAGAAAATGAATATTCTTCCAAAAAAATTTCAAAAATTTTGAAATGTGGACAATGTCAGTCCAAATGTGGACTTACGGGACTCAGTCACTTAGGGGAATTTGATCACTTAGGAAGGTCAAAATATCATTCAGAGTCTTTTACTGTCACTTCATGGATCTTGCTCTACCCAGGAGGTCCTACCTTCTTCCTATCCTTGTTGATAGTTCCATCCACACCAGCCATTATTTTTATGAAATAAATGCTTTTAATGAGCTTAGTGTCTTTGTGATATGGATCCTCCAATGGAAGGTTGTGCATCCTGATTTTCTGTGTGTGTGTGAGGGAAAAAAGCCCCATGAATTGATGTTCAGCATGAACACCAACAGATGTTAAAGATGCAGTAGCAGGGACAACCTGGCCTTGGACACTTCCAGGGAAGAGGCAGCCACAGCTTCTCTGAGTAACCTGTGTCAGGGCCTTACCACCCTCACAGTAAAGAACATCTTCCAAACATCTAATCTAAATCTTTTTCTTTTAGTTTAAAGCCATTCCCCCTTGTCCTCTCACTATATTTCCAATTAAAAAGCCACTCTCCCTCTTTTTTCAGGCTCCCTCCAAGGACAGAAAAGCTCCAACGGGATCTCCCCATAGCCTTTGCTTCTCTGTGTTGAGCACTCACAGGAGGGAAGAGTATGGTCCATCCCCGCCCAACCTACTTTCAGTGGCTCCATATTCACACCTCTCAAAAAAGGGTGGAATTAAAAGTTTTGGGAAGTGCGTTGTCTGCAGAGAGTGCGCGGTGCTCTACAATGCCCAGCGCCTGTGGTTCTGGCAGCAGAGGAGCTGACTGCTGCACTTTCACCAGCAGATCACTTAAGGCAATGGAGAATTCAATTCAGGGGGAATTCAGGGAAATTGCTTTTTTAATAACAGGGCAGGAGTTTTCACCCACCTCTTTCACCCTAGCCTGAGTGCTGCAGAGAGTAGTTATCTGTATGAATTGGCTTCCTCAGCCAGTCTGAGTCATTTTTCTGAGTCTTAAGTTTTAAGGGATTCTTTGTGGCTACACATTGACTCTGGTTTCATCCCTGGCATCTCTACAGGAAACTCAGTTGCACAGTTTTGGTGTCAGACTCAGCAAAACAGCCCTAGACTGAGTGGGAAGAGTTGGACCCTCTGGGAGAACGGAGACAGCAAGAAGAGGCAGGGTGAGGAGAGACTGCCCCGCTGCCCTTGTTATTCTAGTTCTGTGGATAACCAGAAGGTTACGGCCTTCAGCACTTCTGCCAGTCAGAGCTATTTTTGATTAAATAAAAAGCCAGGAAGTTTTTAATATGGGCAAACCAATAATGGATTGTGTCACTGGCAAGTTCTAAAAATTATAATGCTGAGTCTTTGTTAAAAGACAGAACAATTTGCCTATGCTTTTCTTTCTTTTATTTTTTAAAAAAAATTCCTATATTTTGTTGTTTTAGATTCATTCATGGGTTCAAACATTAAAAAGTATCTTTCTTGATAAACACATTACCTATAAACTTGTGTAGAAGCTGACAACCTGGTCTGGGACACTAGTACAACTCAGACTTTTATGCATAAACTGAGTATGGTCAGCAATATGTTCCACACTAAATGACATTGTCCTGCTATTACAGTGTGTTTATATCTTGCTGTGCACTCCAAAAACTCCACAAGAAATCTGAATATATGTGGTAGTGATCAGTGATCAAATACGAATTAGCTGGAAGATGTGTAAGGAATCAGCTCAATAGAAAGAAATATTGAATGCACTGAGAAAAAATTATGTGTTTGGCTGCAAGGAGGCTACTAGATCAGTTTTTTTCAAGAATTATGCTTGTCACTAAGCATTTCTTAAGAATGAGCACATTTAATATGGTCAAGAGGCTGTTGATTTCCCAATCTTCTCTTGTGAGACTCCACCCGGAGTGCTGCATCTGGCTCTGGGGCCCTCAATACAAGACGAACGTGGACCTCTTGGAATGAGTCCAGAAGAAGCCACTAGGCTGATCACAGGGCTGGAGCACCTTTTCTATGAAGACAAGCTGAGAGACTTGGGGCTGTTCAGCCTGGAGAAGGGAAGGCTCCAAAGAGACCTTAGAGCCTCTTCCAGCACTTAAGTGTGGTGGCCTATTAACCCCCTAATTTTGTATGTTCCCCCTGTTCCCTGCCCTAGCCCTGGCCACTCCCTCGATTTCTCCCTATTTGTTCTGTACCCCAACCCCGCCCAGGGACCGCCCCTGGGCCCTTGACAAAACTACCCCGCACCCAGACCACGCTGTCTCTCTACGTCTGAACATCGTGGGTATAAGGTGTGATGAAAGCCATCTCAAACCCTCATGAGGGACCCTTCTCTACCTTCTTTACCATCCAGTGTGTTGTAACGCTGCTGGCTGCTGCAGCCAGATCACAGGGCTGTCCAAAATGGGCTCTGGGATGCGATTAATCACGTGGCCCCAGGAAACCCTCGCTGAGCTTTCAGGCCACAGCAGCCTGCTAGGCAGAGTCCAGTGGTTACAACATAAAGGAGCCTACAAGAGAGCTTGAGAGGGACTTTTCACAAGGACATGGAGTGATAGGACAAGGGGGAATGGCTTTAAGCTGAAGAAGGGTATGTTTAGATTAGATACTGGGAAGAAATTCTGAGGGAGGTGAGGCTCTGGAACAGGTTCCCAGGCAGGCTGTAAATGCCCCATCCCTGGATGTGTTCAAAGCCAGGTTGGATGGGGCTTTGGGCAACCTGGTCTAGTGGAAGGTGTCCCTGCCCATGGCAGGGGCTCAGAACTGAACGGTGTCTAAGTTGTCTTCCAGACCAAATCCTCCTATGGTTCCATGATTCTGTGTTTTGCTGATGTCACAAAGAGAAGGGTTACTGTGAAGGGAGATCTGGTGTCCTGAGGGTGAGAAAAGCAGAAATAGTATGATTTCCAGCAGAGAAAAACACAAGTATTTCACTTCAGAATTATTAATGAGAATTTTTTGCTTTAATATCAGTCATCACCTGGAAGCCACTGAGATGTGAAAGGCATTAGTTTATTAGCTGATAGCACATTTATTCGGAGCTGCCAATGCATTGGACTCAGAATAGCACAAAAGTCTTCCCAAAATGGAACATGTCCCCAACAAGGAAGATGTTTACCACTGTTGGAAAAGATCTGCAACATTGCCTAATTCCTGGGTCCCTGCTGTTGTGTGGTCAAGCCTGAGCAAACCAACCCTGTGCAATCAGACTCAGGGGTTTCACTAAAGGGACCTGGTTGGGGTGCAAACAAAGCCTCACCACATTTGCACAAAACCTTCTCCAAGCCAAACTGGCTTTCACCTGGCACATAATTGGATCTGAAGTACCTCCTGCAGAGCTGTGAAAACAAATATCTTTGTAGGCTCCTCTCCATTAACACCTGGAGATATGGCAGCACTTTTTCAGTGCTGCTGCCATGCAGCTGCCCAGGACCATGTGCCAGCAGCCTCTTCTGAAACATCTGATACCAGTCACACTCTGAGACGAGGCCATGGTATTTCCAGTTTGGCAGCCTGGCAATTCTTGTTTCGCTGGGAACTGGCAACTGCCCACATATGCTGAGCCACTGTGTAAGAATCCATAATTAATGTCACATTTGCTCTACCATCAGTCTAGACACATTTGTCTAAACTATTGTTTTTAAAAAAGAAACAAAAATATAAAAAATGTCAATCCCCAACAGAAAGAGAGTAGAGAGTAAATAAAGCCTGGCAGGCTCTTTTGCCTTTGATCACTTTTGCTACATTCCTAGTTGTCTTTTGAAAGAGTCTGGCACATATTTGAAAAAACGATTTCCTTTATCCTTTTTGACTTTACAGTTGCCCTGCATTAGTTGGCATCACATAACAGAAATGCTGTTGGAGTTAAATAAAGTAGACACCATGTTCAAGGTTTAAGAGAGCTATGTTGTATATTATTTGGGCACCTTTTGCTGTTGTGTTTCCACATTTTCCTCAGCCTAAAAATGTCCAGAAAGGTTCAGAAATAGCTTCAGTTATCTCTGAAGTTTAGTCATTTGTGAAGTGTTATACTGAAGGAATAACGTTACAGAGGCTTTTGGTTAAGAAGTATATCATTAAACATCCAGATGAAAGCACAGGAAAACAGTCAATTTATAGGATCCTGATTTGATATCTTGCTTTATAGCACATGATGATTTGTTCCCTAAAAATGCCAGTAAAGATATAGTTTCTTAATACATGATGCTGTTTTCTAATAAAAAAGAGAAATCTTTCTTTCTTTTTCTTTTTTTTCCTTTCTTTCTCCTTTCTTTCTTTCTTTCTTTCTTTTTCTTTTTTTTTCTTTCTTTCTCCTTTCTTTCTTTCTTTTTCTTTCTTTCTTTCTTTCTTTCCTTCTTTCTTTCTTTTTCTTTCTTTCTTTCTTTCTTTCTTTTTCTTTCTTTCTTTCTTTCTTTCTTTTTCTTTCTTTCTTTCTTTCTTTCTTTCTTTCTCTTTCTTTTCTTTCTTTCTTTCTTTCTTTCTTTCTTTCTTTCTTTCTTTCTTTCTTTCTTTCTTTCTTTCTTTCTTTCTTTCTTTCTTTCTCTTTCTTCTCTCTTTCTCTTTTCTTTCTTTCTTTCTTTCTTTCTTTCTTTCTTTCTTTCTTTCTTTCTTTCTTTCTTTCTTTCTTTCTTTCTTTCTTTCTTTCTTTCTTTCTTTTTCCTTCCTTCCTTCCTTCCTTCCTTCCTTCCTTCCTTCCTTCCTTCCTCTTTTTTTCTCTCTCTCTCCCCCCTCCCCTTTTCCCCATACCCTCTCTCTCATCTCACTCAATTTCAGTCCTCTAAAGCTGTGTGGATAGCTTAAATCACTCAAGTAGGTTTCCTTAGAATTTAGTGGAGTATGACATCCTACCTGTTACTTTGCAGTTGCCTCTTAGGGTGGAATAAGGAACACTCCTCTCCATCTCTTATATAGGGAACACAGTGAAGTTACTTAGGTGCCACCTTAATTCATAATTTCAGGTGTCTACATATGTCAATATCCACCAGTGAATTACTTGTCTTGACTCCCACTATAGTCAAAACCTTATTGATCTGGTTAGTGGAACCTTGGGCAAGGAACATCTGACCAGATGTGGGCATCTACAGCCAGATGAACCTCACTGACTACTGGGATGAAACCTCCAATGACTAAAACACAGGTCAGATGCCCAGCACATGTCTAAATGTGTCCTGAAAGCACTTTGGACATGATTCATCCCACCCTTCATGCCTAACTGTGGTACTGATCTGTCACTCTGGAGCAATGACTCCTCTTGCTGTTTTAGCTGTTTGCCAAACGTTATGTGATCTGCAAAAGTTGCCTGCAGTGAATTTCTTTCTTGAGATGGATGAGTTAGAATGACCTCAAACACATTCTTTAGAGATCCTATCTACTTATTTATAGCATTTCAAAGTTCTTATCAACATGATATCACCAGAGAAGGCTTTTAACTGGAGACAGAGGAGAGCTGCCTTTTGGGTTTAATGCATCCAAGCATTTATGCCACCCTCATTCACATAGTTTCTGAGCATTTAACAAAAGGATGCAAACAGTCTGTATATTTGCTGTCTCCAGGTTTTGTCTCCTCTGACAAGAAATACAGCTCTAGAAAGCTGTCCACACAGCTCTCATAACCATACTCTTGTAAATACATGGTAGAATTATTATTGGATTAAAGAGAAGGATACACCAACATCAAGCGTCTTGCTAAAACCTGTCTTGAAGTGACAATAAGGCAAATCATGTAAAATTAGGGGAAAATCTGTCGTAAGCAAAGGTTGTGCCTGTTTTTCATGGCCAATTATTTTTATTTTGCTGTGTGATGACAGCCTTTCTATATTTCTGTCTGAGTTAAAGGAGTTTAGAAAATAAACTATTATAACAGAAATTTTAATAACTGTCAAGGTGAAGGAAGAAAAGTCAGAAGAGTGAGTGAATGGCAAGAAGCAGTATGCAGAGGTAACATCTTCCTGATTCAAATAGTCTAGACCACACCTAAAGAGGTCAGTTGGAATAAATTAGTTTTTCCCTATTAAAGTAGATATTTTAATAAAAGGAATGATTCAGTTCTGTTCAAAATTTGTATTTTGACTGGTGAGCTCAGATTTCTTTAGACTCAAAGTCTGTTTGTAGATTTTTGAGGCATTTTTTGGGGTAAAACACCCTCAGTGTGGGTGCAGTATCATATAACTGTTGCACGTGTTTGACATTGCTTTTACACCATCTTTCCAAAAGCGGAGCTCAGAGAGTGTGCTGAAAGGCCAGGGCCTATCTTTTAAATCTCAGTACAACAGAAACCTACTGCTGTACACAACTTTCACCCTGGAATTTAAGCATCTCCCCACTCTTCTACCTCATGCAGACACATGTGCTCTGTACTCCTATTCCCTTTCCCTGAGTGAACATCAGCAATCAAACAATGACCTGCAAGGAATGAGACACACAATTAGCAGTGAAATACAAAACAGCTGGTGCAGCTGAATAGCTGTTATTCTGAGCACATGAACCTGAAAAGATACTGTTTAGCTCATAAGACAAACAAAATTTCCCTTCTGTTTGATCTCTGAGACCATCTACCATCAGGAGCTGTCCATTTTCATTTAGTCTTTCTGATGCCAGGGCCGACAGTGCAGGGTTATAAACAAAGAGCAGAAAGTATCACTTTCCTTGTTAATTTGACAGTAAACAGTACTAATTTGACCATGCAGCTGTTTATTGATACCGCCTCCCCAACAATTTGATATACAAAACAGTAGCCAGTGTGCTGAGACTGCACATAATGTTCAAGGGGCCAGAATGGGCACAATCTCTTGCTGTAAAGCAGACATCAGGAGGGACTCCCATTGTGCATTTGACTTTGTGGCAGGGAAGGCCATGGAAATCAAAGAATCATGGAATCACAGAATGGTTTGTGTTGGAGGTGACTTTAAGATCATCTTGTTCCAATCTCCTGCCATGGTCAGGTCATCTTTCACTAGACCATGTTGCTCCAAGCCCCGTCCAACCCGGCCTTGGACATTTCCATGGATGGGGAAGCCACAGCTTCTCTGGGCAACAAATGTAAAAAAATGCATTACTGGGAACAAGATGAGCAATTTTTTCTTCATGGGTGTCTTCAAGATGGTGTTTCCAGAAGCATTTCTTATTAGTCTCTGATTTCTGTGAGGTCAATGAGAACAACCATCTGCTGCTGTAGCATCTGCTCAATGTGCTTGCAATGGCATGATGCTGAAAATAGGTCTTAAATGTTTGTTTGTAATACATTCTTCGTATTAAGAGATGAAATGCTGTATTACATGAAATAGTAACTGGTGACACCTACAAATAGTAGTATCTTCATGCCTTTTTATTTCCCCACCCAAACTTATGTCCCACCTTTTTTCATTCATGCTTGTGGTTTTGACCTGCAGCTGCCAAATGCTGAGAGAGATCATCAGCTTCTCCAGGGACAGGAAGGGAGAAATTCCATGGCAGTGCCATCTTACTGGTTTTATTTCTCAAGAATAGTCTAGACATGGCTTTTATTTGTGTGGCCAGAGTCCTGTGACACACAGCCAGGATATAAAG
>NW_008240221.1:14331725-14337154 GCF_000691975.1 Corvus brachyrhynchos
ACTGAACCTACACAAGCCTAAGCAAACAACATCAGCTGTCATATTTGAGAGGAAAGTATAGCAAAAACAAAGTTAAGATTTTTTCTTGTCCCATTTGCATGATTTTTAACAAGAGCTTCTCGCTTTTGCCTTTTGTTATACCTATTTTTTTTTAATTCTTCCTGGGAGTGATGACTGATGTTCTATCGGCTTTTTGGATGAAGGATTGTTTTAAAGATTGTAGTGAATGTTTGGAAGAATTCATACTACTTGATTATGCCAAGTTTTGATTGGATCACTCTGACTTGGCAGAGATGGTGATATCAGCTTTGATTTTTATTTTAAATCACTATTACCCAATTTTCAAATTCAATAGTTTATTAATTAAAAATACATGTATGATTTTCATTGGGCTGAAAGGGAATTTAAGTATATATATAATATTCTTTTGTGCATTGGCAATTCTAGGTGTAGCAGAGGGAGATGAAAACTGCTTGCCACCAAATTCACAGAAATTGGAGGAACAGTATGGTTGTACCATCAGAAATACTATGGCTCCACTTGCTTTGGGATTTTACAAAGAAATTGAATTTTAAAAAAAGTGTTTAGTGTCCATATATTCCTCCTAGGATATAAATAAATATCTAAGTATTTGATATTACATGCTGACACTCTTTTTGATTCTCACTGCATGCAAAATCAGAAGCTGCACATATCTGTGGTGCTCACAGCTGCCTCATGACAGGGAGCTGCTGAGATGTTCCTGGGTTCTGTTGGGTCAGGATATTAAAATGTCACCTCTTGTGACATAGCTGGGCAGAACTGCCGGTTCTCAGGGTGGTGGAATGTTTGCAAACAAGTGGGGATGAACCTTGCACTATACACACCCTGGGAATGGTTTCAATAGTGCTGTAAAATCTACAAGTGCTGCTGGGAATTGTTTTTCCATGTGGGCCTGAAAAATGTCTTCTTTTCACTGAGCTCAAGCAAGCTTACCTTAGCTGGGAAATGTGCTTCCTTCCTCTTCTGGGGTTTGCAGCCATACTCAGTAAAGAATTCTGTGTCCAGCATATCCTGAACTGGCATGAAATCATAGAATCATGGAAACACAGAATGGTTTGGGTTGGAAGGGACCTTAAAGATCATCTCATTCCAGCCCTCCTGCCATGGACAGGGACACCTTCCACTAGACCAGATTGCTCCAAGCTACATCCAACCTGGCCTTGAACACTTCCACAGCTTCTCTGGGCAACCTGTGCCAGGGCCTCACCACCCTCACATAAAGAATTTCTTCTTAATATCCATTCAAACCCTGACCTCTTTCAGTTTAAAGCCATTCCCCCTTGTCCTATCACTACCTATCCTTGTAAAAAGTTCCTCTTAGACTTTCACTTGGCACCACCAAGTTAATTTTGTGGTTTTGTGTTTTCCCTATATGATACCACAACTTCAACAAGGGAGCTATGTCTGAAAGGCAGAAAGTGGCCTACAGCCACAACCTTGCTCCAGTGCTGCTGACTTGCTCTTTCATATCACTTTGTGTGTCGTTTTGCATCTGCTGGGCTGAGGTAAGGGGCAGTACCAGAAAAGCCATAATGTGGCTGTGGGTGGTCTGGTGTTAAATCTAAATAAATTACTTGTGGACCACAGTTAATAAAAGCCAGCCTGAAAAAGTGGCACAGCACTTCTCTGAGGCAGTTGCAGAACAGCCCTTGCACATCCCTTTCCCCTTGTTTTTCTTCTGTGTACATTGGCCCCTCTGTTGGCTCCAGACATGAAGACCAGTGCTTGCACTTGGTGAACCTGGCTTGGGTTTGCTCTCTCTCCAAGTTTTCATAGAAGCCAAGGCCTCTTGAAGGTCTTAAAGATCTTTGCAAATGATAAATGACATGCTTTGTTTCAGTACTTTGTTGTCTTGAGCCCGGAACACAGTTTGCAGGTTTCTTGAGTTCCTGTAGATGGCAACTGCAGGACAGTTGTCCTTGGCTCTAAAATAACATCTAAATGGTGAGATTTAAGCTCAGGGAGCCAGGAACAGGAAGGGTCCTCCCAATTGAAACTAATTGGATCCATGCTCCGATATCCATGCCTGTTTCTAAAAGGGTATAATGATTCCAGCCAGACTGTTTGCTCAGTGTCAGTCTGAATTTAACTTTATGCTACTTTGCTTTATTTTAATTTGACATTATTTTCATGTTTATTTTACCTAATAAGTGAATCATTTAGCTATAAAAGACTCGTTTTGGAGGGTTAAGGGTGGAATCTGGAATGGGTGAAGCTTGGAATAACCACTGACCTGCTCGATTATGCCGGAGTAGGGCATGAGCAATGATGTCACGTCAGGGAGCCAAGCCAGACACGTAGGGGTGAGCAGGCCTGCCATTCTCGCTTCCTCGTCATTGGAAATGTCAGTAGACTTGCTTGAAGGACAGATATGGTTGAGTTTGTGATAAAGACACACTGAACTCTTCACCAATCAGAACACATCGATGTTATTGTTGAATTTTACTTTGGCGAATGGATTCTAAGAGAAAACTAATGGCATTTGTACCACAAAAATACCATTTCACTCAGTCTGCAATATCATGATACAAATTAAATATGAGGGGTACACAGTATGTGATTCAAGAAGTGTACTGTGAAACCAGGAAACTGTTTTTGAGAACTGGGCTCTTTCATCATTTCTCAGACTATCTCCCAATGTAAGTTGTCAGTTCTTTAACAGTGAATTGATCTATTCCTGATTTATGCTGTTCTGAAGGTATAATTTAGTAAAAGATACATTAATTGATATTAATAGAGGGAATTGTTTCCTTTGTTCTCACTTGAGGTGGGATTTAACTTGTATAACTTTAGAAAGCTACAGTGAGGATGCTCACCCAGGCATCTATTGTAAGCAAAGGAAAGAAATAGGATCCCTTGGGGATTGCTTAATCTAGTCTGGTTTTATTATCTATATCTGGAAGAGATACATCATGGATTTAAAATACATCTCCACCTGAGAGAGCTGGGGTGGTTCTGCTGAGAGAAGAGAAGGCCCCAACTTATTGTGGCCTTTCAATATCTAAAGAGGGCTAATATGAATAATGGAGAAAGACTTTTTATCAGTGCCTGTAGTGTGTCACTACAAGGGTCAATGGTTTTAAACTGAAAGAAGGGAGATTTAGATTGGAAATAAGGAAGAACTTTTTTGTGATGAAGGTGGTGAGACCCTGGGTTGGTCTGGATGGTCTTTGAAGGTCTTTTCCAACCCAAACAATTCCATGTTTCTATCGCTGTGACTATAGAGTCCAGAGTGACTGCTTCTATGCAGAAGAGTATACCTGTAGTCATATGAACTTGGTTCTTGTGGTCTAAACCTGAAGATTTGGAAATAATGTTGTCTGACCCACATCTTGACTGGACAAATCATAACTTTAATGTAACTACCTGTATTTTCTGGAAAAGCATCCGTTGCTGGTATGGAGATCTTCTGCACTGTTTGAACTATTTATTTCTAGAGCTATACTTCCATTTTTACCTGCCAAAACATCTCTTGTTGGACTGGGAGGAGGTTGCTGACTGCTCCAATTCACTTGGTTATGAGGCTTAGTCTTCATTTATTATTTAGCCACCTGGAAAACTTTGTGCAATCTGAAAACTTTATGAACAGCAATATTTATACTTGTTCTCAGAACAACGATCAAAGCACTGGATGCCATGACACAATACCAATTCCTGTAGGAGCCCAGAGGGGGTACCAAATTAAAAACTAATTTCCTGTTGACAGTCCTATTTCTGAGATCTCTTAGCTCATGATTTTTTAATTCATTTTACTTATGTGCTGTTGAGACTGTGAAAAGTTCACAGTTGCAGAAGAATGGCGATGCAGTCAACTGACCTTGCAAAAGCCTATGTACCTCATATATCTCAGAAGATATTTTTATAGACAAAATGTGTTGGTTCAAAATAGAATCAGGTTAATTTGAACTTACTGAGCAGCCCTAATTACATATTATTTCTAAATTCTTTGCTTATTGAATCACTCTTCTACATTCCTTTAATTTTGCCATGAATTAAGTCACATCAGTCAGCTATCTGCATTATCTCACTTTTCTGTCTTGGAAAACTTGCATATGAATTTTAATCTTCTGGAATTCTGAGCTTCTATGGTTATTAAAAATAAGTATGAACCCATCAAAATCTCTCTCAGGTAGTTTTTAGGTGCAAATGACCAAGATCTATTGAATTAAATTGTTAATTTCTCAGATTGCCAGAGCGTGTTTCTTGAAGGCAGTTAGGCTGGAATCCAAACTCTCTTCCCACCTACAAACTACAGGCACCTGAGCTCAAGGAGAACCTCTGTATATGAGTCTCATGCAAGCCTTGGCTGAAACACGTGACATGAGTTGCTGTTAACAGCATGCAACACTTCTTGTACTGGAAGGAAGTTGATGCAAGATCAATATGATTTGAGGAATGACTGACCATGAGATTGAACTCCCGGAAAAAGGACTGCACAAAAAGACCAAGTAACTGATGTGCACAAATCCATATCCTGACCATCTTTTTCCTATTATTCTTACCTCTCAAGTGCTGCATACTGAAATCCTTTTGTGGACCAAGTAGCAGAAGGGCAAGTTCTGACCTCATTAATACCAATTCAAGCCCACAAAAGCCATTAGGATTGGAACACTCCCACTGGCTTCTACTTTTAGCCCAATGCTGATGCTTTTCTGCTTATGCAAAACCTCATTGATGAGATTTGGGATAACCAAAACCAAATGTGACTGATTTAAGAGAATGATGGTGTTGTGGTCAAGGCACTGGAGTTGGGTATTGGAGACATAAATTCAATTTCTGATCATCTCATGGTTTTGCTGTTTGATCATGGATAAGTGGCACTGTAAGAGTAATACAGTAATGGATGCTACACAGGGGGCTTGGCTAGCTCTGGATCATATTTTAACTGAGATAATGAGGATCTAAGCCAGCTATTTTCATTTCACAACTGTTACAGGCTTGACAGAGAATTTCTTTGCGCTGAAAAGGAGTTACTCAAAGGATAAAGAGGTAAAGAATAGAAAGTATTAGAGCACAAGTCTTGTCAGTACATGATACCTGAGTAATAAAGAGTTGATGAATGTTTAGTCATTCATAAACATCTTTCTTGCAAACATTTTTTTACACTGTTCTTCCATATTAATAGAAATACACTATCTTAAGGAAAAAAAAAAAAAGATTTTGCTACAAGATTCATTCTGTTGAGCTGGAAAACAGCCATATAATTTTCTTGTTATTAAGCAACGTTGTTTTCTTATTGACAGGGAAATAAGGCTTTGTGCAATTGTACAACCTATATCAAATAAAATGAGTTGGGCAGACTTGTCTAAAGTTGTCTTGGGCTCTCACCCTCTCTCCACCACAGTAATCTGATCCTGCAAAATTTCACAATGAGTTTTTGGCAGTTT
>NW_008240221.1:14337208-14346466 GCF_000691975.1 Corvus brachyrhynchos
GAGAGAGCACATTATTACAGTGGTTGACATAATGTCATCTGGAGGAAGACATTACCACTCAAAATTAACCATGGCTGTGTGGTGAGCACTGTGGCTTCTCCTGACTTCAAAGCTCAACATGGTAGTTAACAGATGACAATACCCACTTCCTTGGGCCTTACTGAATTTACTTACTGGTCTTCTTGAAAATTGTCTTCCCTACCACATGAGTGACCAAAAAAGTAAACCTCCACAGAAACAAAAGGTCACTAGCATCTGTACAATGGAGTCAAATGTGCCCATGTTTCTACGGGGCTTTGATGTGTGTGAACAAGTGCTGACTCCAGAGTTTGTAAATTTGGTATAATGTGTCCCTAAATACTTTTAATGAAGTTTTTGGACATAGTGAGGACATGAAATCTGAGATCAGATATTTTGCAGGTCAAACAAAAGCATACCTCTGCTTGTGCTAGTCCACATATTTAGGAGCTTTTGTCTATTTGTCTGTCTGTCTTGCTGTTCTTCAGTCTGTTCATCCAGGGAATCATTAGATGCCCACATACTTAATTTGACTCCTGATGTTTTTCTGCTGTGTGTTGAGCAGCTGTATTTGAGTCTGTCTAGGGTAGAAGGATGGAATTAGGTATCCTCAGAAGTAGGAAGGAGACTGGGAGAGGTGAGAGAGGAAGGGGAAGAAGGAATGAGCCCTGGTTTTGTGCTCACTGCAGTCTGGATGACTCCCAGCATTTCTATTGCTCATTATTCCTTTGAAGTCAGTAAATGTCTGTGAAAATTACTGCTGAAGTTTTCTCACCTCCACATAACTCTGGTAGAAGAGGACAGTTTACTCTCACTGCTGCTTTCTCTTTTATCTTTAATAGAGGTTGGTCCACAGACTGCGTCAATAGAGCCCAGTCCTTCCCACGTGAATGTTGGCATGGTGGCACCTGATGAGCCATGAAGGGGGAAGATAAAATGGTTTTTTTTTTGATACCTAGGATATTATTTTGAAAATAAATAAATAAATAATCCAACCAACCTGAAAGAACATTTTATAGTTGTAGAATCAAGCACTTAAAAGCTGGTAAGTGCCAGAATTAAGGGTGTCAATCAAGCTCCAAACATTGCCTTCTGGCACTGTAAATTATGATAGTCTTTAGTTATCTAATCATATACATTTTTTCCTCAAGGCTTCTAGTAATTTTTTCCTCAAGGCTTCAAGGTCCCTAGTAATGCACATGTAATAATAAGGAGCAGAAAAAGAAATGGAAGATTTGCTTATTAAGTTTGCATCAAATGAAGCATGGCTGAGTGCAGAAGTGGAGCTGCAAAAAGAAGGAGCTAATAGCTGTAAAAGGGGAGTTAAACCACTAATTTTGAGATCATAAATTTTTGCCAATTATTATGATGTCTTCTTCGTCTCTGTATCTGGAGAAGCGTTGACTCAGATTATAACTAACCATCTGAGCAGTCATCACTTTGATAAAGTGGTTCCTCTGAGGCATTGCAGATTCTAGCTGGTTGTGAAACCATAAATGCAATCTTCACACACATTCAAATTCAGAAGATTTATAGAGATGTACCAGAATTGCTCTTGCACCTTTACTGTTTTGACTGAAACGATACTGATACATGATTAAACCTTTCAAAGGTCTTGTCCAGCAAACTGAGAAGTCCTTCAAATTTCTGTAATCTCATTCATTCCTCTCTTGCTGATAGAAGAAAAAAAGTTAGAATTTCTAATTTTGAAGGCATTTTATTATGGACAGTCAAGGAAAGCTGTATTCTGACACATACAAATCATGGACATAGTGGTCTTCTTGACCTGTCCCAAAGCAAGCACACTCATGGTAGAACTGGTGATCTCTGCCTAAGCTCTGCTGAAGAAGATTCAACTCAAAGATTACCTAAGCAAAATGTCTATAGCATCTCTTCAAGTCTCTTTATATTATTAAACACCTCTGGTCTCACCATTATCAGGAAGGAGGTGAAACATGATTTCACTTGTATCGACTCAAAAACTGGTCTTAAATCCATCGCACCGTAACATCCAGCAGAACAAGGCTGATTTGGCAGCACATCTGGAACAGTTGGTAATGCACTGCAAAGGTCAGTTTACCCTTCAGTCATCACTTAGGTCTGCAGTAGAAAGAGACCCGGTATTTAGTCCCCCTGCCTGTATAAACCAACCCCAATGCCCCTGCTCCTAATGAAAATGGCAGTCAGGGAATGATGATGCTGCTGGCTGTCTCATCTTGCATGTGTGCAGGGGCTAAAGATAGGAAAAGAATAAAGTCTAGTTTCTTCTGTTTTGAAGCCTGCTTTGTAACCTTAGTGATGTCTTTCCAATGTAGTTTTACGTGTCTGCACGTGACATATCAGAATTAGAGGAATATTAAGTCAGGAAGTCTGGAACAGACTTCATGAAGATGTTGAGGACATGAACATCATCCATGTTGTTCTTGACATTTTTGCATGTTCTAAAAAACATCCTGTAATGACAAAATCAAATTCCTAATTGATATATTTTCTCAGCTTTAAGAAGTTTATTCTCTTGTCAAATCTAAATTGTTCTTGTTGAATTTCGAGCTTATTGTTTCTTGTTTTTCTTCCCTTGCTCCATGTCTGCACCTTGTGTGTCCAAGCTCATAAAAATTCTGAACCGTCCAAAGCAAAGGTTTTAATTTCTTGGTCTCCCAAAGAAAGTTTTAACTTCAGTTATGTATCCCTGTCTAGGAAGATATGGTTTAAAGTAATTGGATTTTCACTTTCATCTTTGAATATTTTTTTGGTTTAACCTGGTTTTCTTGGTTGAAGCTCTAGAGGAAGCTTTGGTATTTTCCAGCTGTGGAAGAGCTTATTCTACTCAGTGACTCCAAGATCAGCCCTGTACAGCCTGGTGAGGAGTTGCTCTTGAGGTGAGGGAATGGTGCTTTAGTCCTCTCCCAATTACCAGGAGTCATTTTTGAACACCTGTTCCCTAGGGATCTCAACAGGCAAGTCTATCTCACATGGTATCCAACCATAAAATCTTTTACCTTTACTATTAGAAAGGACTTCAGACATTGTGCCTTCTTGTGGCGAGAGATACTTACCTAGAAAGCCACTGTAGTGAAATTCAAAGTGAATCCAGCCATCTGCCACCCTATGTCACAACTACATATAATAAATGTGTTCCCTTTGAGATTTACTGAGAAATTTCAATTATGTGCATATAAAATTTTAAGACATTTCAGACAGGTTTTTTCAGTTCTGCCTACTGTCTCCATTTTTAAAAATGCTTTTTCATTGCTTGATGGGTTTTCTTCTCTTTTTTTTTCATTTTACATCTAATAACATTACTGAAAAGTGATGTGAAATAGATAAATCTGTCAGTTTCCTCTTTCATTCTCAGACTCAAACACGTATGAACCAGAGGACGTGCATGAAGTGAAGGAGATGGAAAGAAAATTTAGAAAATCATGTGCATGCCCTTTTTTACTTCTGTGGTGAATGAAAACCTGAAGTCCTGAAGTACCAGAGTCCTACAAGACTTGCAAGGCTGACACACTGCTGCCAAGAACATGCTGTCATTTGTGGCTCCTCACACTTCCTTGACCACAAGAGAGCCTGGAGACGGGAATCCACCACTGAGGCTTTGAAAAAGCTGCATTAGGTTATTGAGCAACTGGATTCATGAAACTCTTCTTGTTATCCTATTTGTGGTGTCTCTCAGCTTTGCAGCCCATAGCCAAATGCCAGTTTCGGACAGCATTTTTACGTAGGATAGTGTACGTTTTCACACTAGATGGCCTGGTGTCTGTGTTATTCCAGACACAAATTAGCTGGGAAAAATGGATATTGCATACAAATGCATGCATACATCCTTCTGTTCTTCAAGAGCTTTAGGTCACAAAGGCAAGCAATAAATTAGGAAAAACTACAGTTTAGGTAGCTTTTGTAGTCTCAGTTTTCTTTCCATGTGCAGAAGATGTATGGAGGTATTTAAAATGTGTAGACTTGGTGACATGGTTAAGTGATGGGCTTGTCAGAGCTGGGTTAATCATTGAATTCAAGGTTCTTAGAGATTTTTCCAACCTAAACAATTCTGCAGTTCTGTAGTGTCTCAAATTAAATGGTCATATCCTGTCTCTTCCCAATTATCTTGGTTTCATTCAGTGCTCAGGATCAGAAGTCTCGAGACCCAGGAGATGCCATGTGGCAGTACCATAACTTGTGTGAGGATGTTGGGAAATGGAGTAAGGGACTACAGGGGCAGAAAAGAGAGGTGTAAGAGACCCCATCTGCTCTCTTGCTGAAATCCCTGCTCTTGGTGCTGGGAACACTTGTGCTTACATCTCCCTTTGTAATTAGAATAACTTTCAGCTGACAGCACAAAAAGCTTGCACAGAAAGTTCATTTTTCCTTTAAAAACTAAATTGCCAACTTCTATAATTGTGGGAAAAGCCTTAACAGACAACCCTTTTCCCTTGCCCTACATATACCCACACAGCTGATGCTTTACCAATCTCCCTCCCCAGAAACCTCCCTCATGCTGCTCAACTCCAGCAGGAGGAGCAATGGGAGCACACGAGAAGCATCCCGTCTCCCAGCTCCCCCAGCATTACCAGCACCCCTTCCACAGCCAAGAGCAGCAAATTATCTAGAAACTCGTATTTGGCTCAGGGCTGGAGGAAACTCCAAAGCTGTTAAACTTGAAAAAAAAGTCTCTGTGGAGTGTGTGCAACCTCAGAGTTCCCAAAGGCTCATTTCATAGGATAATTTCACTGGGTAATTTCACCGGAGTAGGTTTTCGCAGGAAAAGGCATGTCTCTGACAGTAGGGTAAGCCCCTTGCTGAATTCCAAATCCCTGCTCTGGAGAAGAGGGATAGTAGAATTTTTTAATGAAACACCTATTTAGATTCTGTTGTGTTTTAGACTGTGAGACAATGGAACTTTTTTTCTTGGGCTTTCTTTGGAAACAGGTGAACCGCATTTGTAAAATTTCAGCCCAAATGGTTAAATTCACAAAGTTATGAAGATGTATAAAAGGAGTGTCATAATGGGATGAAGTACAGACTTCACTTACTGTAGACCAGGATATGAAAGCCACATATAGGATAGTGTTCTCTGAATAATGGTATGGAGTTAAGGTCTCTTAATGCAGTTCTGCAGAGGGCTGTGCTCCTGCCAGCTTCCTCCCAGTGCTGTCACAGAGGGCATGTCCCACAGCAAGTGGCATTAAAGGAGGGCTAGAGTTTCTTTGTTCACCTGTCCTCCCCTCTGTTAAGTAGATTCCTGGATAGATACAGCTGTACCCTTAAAAGGGGATTGGCAGCATTTAGAAATGACACACATTAGACTCTTTGCTATTTAGCAGTGCCAGGAGGAAGGATTTGTGGCAAATTGAGGGAATACAGCTGATGGTGCCCTGGAGGCACCTCCAAAGTTAGGTGGGAGGTAATTCAGGGATTTGGATCTTAGAAGGATAGTGAGGACAAGCTAAGCACACAAAACCTTTTGTGGCACTGGGCCCCAACAGCTGTGCAATGAAGAATATTGTTAAAAATCACAGAATGGTTTGGGTTTGGAAGGGATCTTAAATATAATCCAGTTCCAATCTCCCTGCCATGGACAGGGACACCTTCCACTAGGTTGCTCCAAGCCCCATCCAACCTGGCCTTGGACACTTCCAGGGATGGGGAATCCATAGCTTCTCTGGGCAATCTGTGCCAGGACCTTACCACCTTCAAAGGGAAGAATTTCTTCCTTACACATAATCGAAATCTCTCTTCTTTTAGTTCAAAACTATTTCCCCTTGTCCTATCACTGTCTGCATCTTTCCCTCTTTTTAGTAAGTCCCCTTTAAAAATGGGACATTTGAACTGGAAACCACCCTTAAGAAAGCCAAGAGAAAGGTCTTGAAAAACTCTAGAGAAAGCCAAGCTGTCAGAAAGTAAGAACAAACACTGGTGTTGTCCTCCTGGATTTCCGGTGGTGTGTTTCGGGGTGGAGCAGTGCCATGCAGATGACACATCCGTCCACAATCTTGGCACTGAGCACAGCAAGAGATCCGCGCATCCGTGACGGAGGGTGGTCCAAAGTGCATGGCTCTCACGCTTCAGCAAGTACACTGCTAATCACCTCGATGGCCACAGAGGCAGAGGTCAGATGGTCATCAATTATCCAGAGATTCCTGAGGCTGGAAAGGGCTGACGGGGTTGAGGTTGAAGAATGCACTGCGACTCTTTTGCCCTGCTCCACCGGGAAAATAGCAAGACTGGCTTGGTCCCAGCCACTGTGAAATGGCAGGACATTCTTGTTGTTGGCTCCATCATAATTTGCTTTGGGAATATTTTGGACACCCCTCTTCTTTGTTGGGCAGGGGAGGAGGAAGTGTTTGAACCTTTAAACCCAGTGTGTCTGGCTCTGTTCCTATTTACTGCTGTGTGACAGAGTGAAGGCAACACTTGAGCTTAGGACATGAGTAAAGCTGGTTGAGTGTTTCATTGATAATTGCTTTTATTAATTTATCTGTCTAAATGGTTTGTGCCAATGTGTTGTGTTTCCCTATTTCACTATCTCTGAAGAACAACAGTTCTTGGGATGGTTAAGCAGTTTAGAAAAGGTGAATTGACTGCACAAGTGATATTGCTCCATTAAAAAAATCTATCCTGCTTTCTTTTCACCTGCTTTATTCTCTCACACAGCTTTGGGCAAAAAACAATATTCCATTAACAACTAACTGCTTTCTTTTTAGCAACCAGCCTGAGTCCTTTATATAACACATACAAGATATGTACCAACAGATATTATACATAAAATATTGAAAGGGCATTGGAGTGTATAAAAAGACATGAATTCAGAATCTGCTGGTCCAAAATGTGGATTTAGCATCATCAAGAAGGCAGTCTGGTGTGCAGGGTGTTCAGATCTTTGACTGTGAGTCCTAATGCCAGAAGTTTCACCTCTCTGTGCCTCGAGTTATTATCCTATAAACTGGAGTTAATTTTACTTGTCACTTTGTAAAATACTTTGAGGAATATTGGCCAAAATCACCATCTAGGAAAAAAGTGTTATTAATATTATTAGGACTGATGACACAAAGTTAAGCTGTTCCAATTTTATCCAATGGCCAAACACACGCTCCAGTTTTACAAATTACAGCGTGGGCTATCCAATTTCATGAGCACACTTGCCACTCGGTGCCACAGCTTTATACCTCTGGCTCCACAGTTAACATGAACTCAGTATAATCACCATAGAATTTATGTCAATTTTGTGGAAATGTTATGATTATTCACAGCTGAGACTTCAAAGGCACCTTAAAGCACTTCACAGCCATAGAGTTTCCTGTCATGAGTCTCAGGAGATCTACCTGCTGCACTCGCCACCAAGCCTGGAAATCTGCCCACTGAGCTTCAAGCTGTGCCCACACAGGGAGCCTAGCTCCTGCATTTATGGGAGTGAATCTGGGACAGGAACATTCACCTCTGCTTCCATTAATTGGCTCAAACGTGAAATTTTCTGGGTCTGTGCAGAGATGGACAGGGGATTGTCCATAGCTGAAGTAAAAAAAAAAAAGAGGCTCTTTGGACTATCAGTCTAGGATTGTATTTTATTCAATAATGTAAACAAGCACAAATCCCCAAAAATCTGGGAACAGAACCTTTGCTAAACCTCTGCACTGAAACTCAGCCTGTGCCAGGTGCTCACTGGGTCACTTACCTGGTCTGTGCTGGCTGCTTCATGGTGTTCCTGAGAAGCACTGTAGGAAATGACACTCCAAAATTGGGATTTTTGGGAATGAAGAACCCATGGACATGATCTATGCTGTGCCATCTGCTCTTAGGACCAGAGAAAGGGCTTGACCCCATTTAATTAATATTTTAGTAAATGTAGCTGTTCTGAGCAGGATCCTTTGGCCTGTCTTATATCTTTAAAAAGCCATTTCCAGGATGGGAAAATCAGAAAATTGCCTAAAATTAGCAAAATAACTGAAAACAATACAGAGAGTTGTCTCTCATGTGGATGCAAGTCATGCTTTTAGAACCAGAAATATCATCATTAATATCTAGTCAATCACCTTTCCTACAGTAACTAAAATTTCTGCACACGCACTCTTGAGATTGAATGACAAATATTTTTGTTAATTTGTTGTCAGAAATGAGAGCTTTTATAATTATTATTATAGATGTGGTGCTTAGGGACATAATTTAGTGGTGCACTTGACGTTGCTGGGTTAATGGTTGGACTTGATTATCTTAAAGGGTGAGTAAAATGGGCTGAGAACCCCTAGGACATTTTACAAAATGTTTCAAAACAAAGGCAGTGCACATAAAATAATGAATCATATAATATATATATAATTTAAGTAAAACACTTTATGTTTGAGCAGTAACTGTCTGCTTTTGATACCATTTTACCACCTATATGAGAAAAAAAGTGAGATTCTGTTGTGTGGGAACTTGTTTAAAGTCTCAAAATAATCTTTTTTTTTCTTTTCCATGGCGAGGGAATGAGAGATCTGAGTCAAAAATCAAGGTCTTCTTATGCTGCATGTTGTACGGAAAGAGAGGAAGAAGGAAGCTCTGATGATGAGAGATAACTGTCTGGAGAGATGAGATTATGGGCACTAAAATGCAAGTACTGTTTTCCTGACATTGTAAAAGGGGAACTAACAGCTACATGCATCATGCAGAGGTTTTAATATCAGGTTTATCTGAGATGAGAAACTTCCAGCTTGGAAAAAAGTCTATTCCAAGGATCATAAGCCTCTGTAGCCTCTCCAGTATCATCTGATCTTATGTTGGAAGGTACAGGCATCAAGATGACCTTGTGGTTACACAGCTTTGATGCAAAAATGGCCACAGGCAGGGTTATCATCTTGTGGGTTTGAGGTTGACTTCCAGTTCTGGTCCATCACTCTGCTTTCACCTTCCTGTGGTGGAGAGGTGCTGGGCTCAGTTTCCTTTTTTCCTTCCAAGAGTTTGCTCAGTGCTCCCTGCTGGCTGCTGCTTCTCCCTGGGGTGTTTGAAACTGAGGGTGCTGCTCCAGAAACGAAATGGAACAACCACCTTCTGGTCTGAAATCTATCTGAAAACTGAGCTCCACGTTGCCAGGGATTGCGCTCCCCCTCCACTTGGAGGAAGCTCGTCTGCAGCACTGAGGCCTGAGGCTCACAAGTGTCAGACAGCTCCTGCTTACCTGACACGTCAGGGTGCAACTCAGGAGCCTCCAGAGCAGAAAACCACACCAGGAGTTGCAATAACTCATATCCTCTGTGGGTTGATGGAAAG
>NW_008240221.1:14346488-14355589 GCF_000691975.1 Corvus brachyrhynchos
CCAAATTTTGGTCCTCATGCATCACTGGAGGTTTTGCATGAGAATTAAGGTTTGGTTTATTAAGCAAATAAAATTTCTACCTCGTGTCAGGTCTTCACCTGCATTTTTTTACCTTTTTTTAGCAGTGAAATGGTGGTTTATGCATTTGCAGCTGAATAAGGCCATGAGATTAGGTAAGCACAATAATAAAGGGTTATGGAAATGCACTAACCACAACTCAAAGCCACCGTGTAGGAGAATGCACATGGTTGGGAGTTAGGTTTATGAGAAATAAAAATCTGAATGATGCTGTGCTTGAGAGTCATGGGCCTTGTGTTTTCTTAATGCCAGAAGTGATTTATTTCTTGTAAACAGCTTTGCTCAATTGGGGCATCCAGTTACTACAGACCTTGTTTGGTATAAAAACTAACGGCATAGAAAAATATTGCTCTAGCAAGGTTTAACTGGTTGTCAACCCAAACATGTGGCTGAACATGAATTCCACTGCTTGAAATATCCTCTGGTCACTCAGCAACATCTTAATGTGAAGAGGAGATTATAGTCAGCGTTCCCATTGAGCCGTGACTCAGAGGTACTGTATGGAAAGAGGACATTTCCAGCAAAAGCTTGATATGGAAACTAAACACAGTGCTGGAAATCTTCCCTCCCATTGAAGAAAAAGATATGTGAAAGGCTAGCTCTTCTGAAGTGGAAGTTTGGCTGCTGCTGGGAACGTTATGAAAATACACATTACATGCCTGGTTCCTCATATATAACTGTGTTTCACAGCACGTTTCATCACCCACCTTTGCCCTTCCTCTTTTAATTCAGAAAAGGCGCAGGAAGAGACCTTACTTCTCAACAAAAATAAGTGAAAAACCTTGGAAAGGTGACATTTTTGCTAAGCAGGAACTCTGATAAGTTGAAATGGTGTCGTTTTGCTTGTGTTGCATAAAAGCTGGCTATTAACATACCTTAGATACTTTGAGAGGTATGGAAATGTTTAAAAAAAACATGGACTGAAGAGATTTGCCTCAGTGAAATTTACATTAAAAAACCCAAGGAGACACTTAAATATTCATAGTTTCCATTTCTAATCTTTTTCCACGTTAGTTTCCTGACATACATAATTCTCAGCTATGTTTGTGAGATGCCCGGCATCCCGAGGTCAGATGCATATTTCTTGTTGGGATCCAGATTGGTTATTTTAAATGTTCTGTTCCTGTACAGGCTTGCACACAAGAGTAACTAAAATGATCAAGACTATGTGCAGTTTTAAAGCCAGCCACATAACCATGAATATTTATATTTTCAAAAAGAGAGAGAGATAGATAGATATATATATATATATATATATATACACATACACAAGTGTGTTTGCAGGATTGTGTGATATAGAATTTAGGGGAGAAAAATAAAAGTACCACTGAGTATTAATACTTGGTTGATGGGGGTAGGGGGAAATAAGGTGGAGCCAGGCTCATGTCAGTGGAGCCCAGTAAATGAAGAAAAGGCAGTGGGCACACACTGAAACTCAGAAAATTCCACTTAAACATAAGAGAAACCTTTTCCACTGTGTGAGTGGTCAGACATAGAAACGGGTTTCCAGGGAGGTTGTGGAGTTTCCATCCCTGGATGTATCCAAAACCCAACTGGACAGAGTCTTGAGCAACTCACTGTAGGTGACCTTGCTCTGAGCAGGGGCCTGGATTGGGCAATCTTCAGAGGTGCCTTCTAGACCAAGCAGTTCTGTGATTTTGCAATTCTGTTGAAGAGAACACAATTACTTGGATTTATCTGAAGAATGATTTCCTCAGTTGCTTAACTTCATTAAAACCCATAAAAGTTTATAGAGAAATTAAGTGATGGCCTGTGTTCCAAAATAAATCTGCTCTACTCATACATAAGATTGCTTTAAAATCAGTTCTTTGGTTTAGGTCCTTAGGTATATTTGGTAATTTTATGCAAAAGTAATGAATTTCACAGGTTTATCATTCAGTTTGTTAAAAAGTTCTTTCCTCTCGTGTTTGGAAAAACTGTTTCCATTTCCTTTATTCTTTTAGTTCTTCCACTATGAGGGAGAATACATAGCAAAACTTTGCTTTGTTTATTATCTCACATATCTTCTCATGAAATTGTACCTATGCAAAACCAGCATGTGACAAATTTCATTAGCGCTGGAATAAAGGTTGGAGAAAATAGGGTGAAGTAGTCTAAAAGGTTATGCAAAGAGTACCCAGGTAACAGCCTTTTGCTGAAAGGGTTTTCCATTAGCATTTTTTTTTAGTATATTTCTCTTCACTTGACAATTTTCCAGTTTTCTTTGTGCAGTGATTCAGTTCCTAGCAGAGAATGGCCTGGGTCCAGTTATGACACTGGCCTTAGAAATGATTTGCCATGAGAATCTGAGCTGAATCTCACAACTAAGAACAAAGCTTATGGACATTCAAATCCTGAACTGGATATGAATTTTGTGGTTGGGGTTGTCTGAAATATTTGTTGCTGTCGCAGGAGACCTGGACCTCACTGTTCGTGCTGCATAAACTGCATTAAAAGTGGCTTCTTCCTTTAAAAAGCCAAGAGTCTTAAAAAACCCCACTCTTCTGCATTCAAAAGCCAACCATTCATCAGAATAGTCTGAGACTATCCACCCCTGTGGTGTACCAATGCAGTAGGAGTGTCTGGTGTCTGGAGCTGGAATAAATCATCCAGCGGGATAGAACTGACCACTGGCCACCCACTGGATGAGGATAAGCCAACAGATAGCCCTGGAGTAAAAGTCACTGAGGCATCTCTGGTCACTATGATAAGGACTGGGATAAGATTTTTTTTTTCAAGTTGGTCATCTTTAGACAGTGTGGCAAAGGAGGTGTTTAAGAAGGGAACCACAGTAGTGAAAATAGGGAAAGTTTAGGGATATTTATGGTAAACTTCTTACAAACTTAAGGGGAAAAAAGGTGTGAATATATTAGGAAAAAATACCAAATAAACAACAAAGATTAAATTCACAGGCAGTTCAGAGCCTCTACTTCCTACCAGGCAAAGAGGTGCATTGAAATGATGCTGACTCTTGGAGAACTGTAATTTGATTTGTTGTGCTGCAGTTCAGTGGAGAATCCAGGCTCTGGTTACTGTAGCACTAAAGATCCTCTTACTGCTGCCGTAAACAGGAACCTCTTCCAAGTGCAGATAAGCAGCAAAGGATGTAATATTGAATTATTCTGCCAGTCTAGAGGTGACCCTTCTGCAGCATGCTTGGGGCCCACATGTGCATGGCAATGCAGTGAGGTATTTCCCACTGCTGCTTTCACTGTGTCTTTTCTGTGGCTGGGAGGGGGCTTTGGTCCTCAGGGCTATCAGATGGGTGTCTTTCCTGAGCACTATATTTATTTTAAGAAGTAAATATCACTGGGCCGATGTGTGCACTTAGCCTTGATGAAGTCATTAATGTGGTTTCCAGCATACTCTTCATAAAATTCATGGCAGCACTTAATTGTTACCATGTTCTTCCTCCTCACAGGCTCTTATATTAATAAGAAAAAATGCTGAAAGGCCTAATAAGCTACACACAGTAGAGGAATGCTTGAAATGCTGTTAGCTGGTAACATCACCAGAGACATGCAGGCCAGTTGTCAAACAGGGGATTATGTGTTACTTAAGGCACTGAGTAACAGCACAGCCAGAGAGGTTCTCCCTGTTCTCCTGACCCAAATGATGCCAGCATGTGCTCAGTGCTGGGCATGATGGCTGGGTGGGGAGAGGGGAGGGATGCTGCTTATTTATTCTTAGAGTTCTGTCACCTTTTTGGTTGGCAACTCCTGTGATGCTGAGCTGGGTGCTCACTGAAGAAGACAACTCTGATATTCTCCTAGGAAAAAGTAGAATGGTCCCACCAGGGACAGCTTTTCTTCCTGAGAATTTCTGTGTGATGTTTCTGAACTTACATTTCTGCAAAGAGCCAGGACAATGCCTGGGTTCTGCCCAATCTGCTTAATTTGGGGCTTTCTTTTGGGAAAAGGGAAAAAAGGAAGTAGGACGTTAACTAGCTATTGGATGGATCAAACCATTTCAGGTATTTTTTCCTTTGAAGAGTTGCATTTATCTCACTTTAACTCTTTAAAAGTTATATTTCTTTGCTAAACAAGTTGTTTATTCTCTTGTATGGTTAGCACCTTCACAGTTCATCAATCCCCCCCTGTTTAGGGATATGTTATCCCTCAGTAATCTCTGCCTACTCCTGACCTTAAAGGTCTTTCCCAACCTAATGCTTCTAACATTCTAATCTCTCTCTGACCTTTTTCCCCTGAGTTCAGAAAGAATCTCAATGGCTTGCCTAGGTTAGGTCACTAATTTTTGGAGAGCCAAACTGGAGATGAATCCCACTGCCTGTGATCAAATCCCAGCTCCTCAGGTGCTACCTGGCCCCAGGCAGCATTGCCAGGAGGAGCTGTGCTGTGCAGGGTGGCAGTGCCTTGCACTTGCAGTCCTGTTCCTCTAACCCAAGTCTCCAGAGAAAGTCTGAGCAGTGACTCTGCACACACATCAGCATTTCAAGGGCATTGCCTTGATACCACACCCAGTGAGAACAAGATCTTTTGCTTTGTAGGCATATCACAACGCAGTGAGGTCAGGGGAGTTACAACAAGCAGGCATCCAACCTCAAGTACCTAATTTAGGCCAACACAGAGGTTGCTGGAGGATGTGGTCAGGGAGCCAGGAACCTCCTCCAGCTGGGTTAGCTGGCCTGTGCTGCAGAGTGGACTGATGGGTGCACAACTCAAACTACCGGGATGGGTTTTCTTTGAGCCAGTCTTTCACACTGGCCTGGAGTTTTGGCTCTGTGGATGGTCTGGTGCTTCATGACTGGGGGACTTGCCACTCTCAGCTGCCAAAATTGTTTGGTCCACTACTGGCTTGGGAAGCACCTGGGTGTGCATAACACAGTGTACCACCACTAGACAAGACTGGAAACGTGCTTTCTCACCCACCATGGTGGGTGAAACAAGCTGCAAGCAGAGCATAACTGTCCTGAGCAGGATTTAACTAGAAGTTGGTGAATGGGATCTTCGATTTGAAGTTCTCTGGTTTTAGCAGAACCAGGAAACAAACCTCCTTTGTTCCCATCTTCCTCCAGAAACTGACATTCAAAGCTTAGCAAGAAGCATCGACAAAATATTTGAGGGCTAAATGTATCACCATCTGGAATGGGACTGCCAGAAAAAGAGCAAGAGAAAGACTCCTTTTTCACATGTAACTTGTTTAATAAAAATAAAATTCCTCTTGCGTTTCTGACATGGCACTGTAACCACTCTACCCTAACTCGCTTTGTCATGCTCAGATCTATGAAGTAAGAGGAAATTATGGAAATTTATCATGTCTGGGTTCTCAGGATTGATTATGACTCGCTGCTTTTATCTTCCAAACAGTCACTAAATCTAATTGCCTTGTTGTAATGGATTAACCCCTGTGGTCCACAGTAGCATTTATATTGTGTTCAAAGAGACTGTTACAGAGTTAGGGTACTTTTTTTCAGCAATATACTTTCATAACATGTAGGTGCTCTATGGACATAACTCACCCTTTGTGGGTCTTGGGGGTCTAATTGGCTCATTGTTCTGCCTTTCCGCAGGGGATGAATTTCACATCACATTGGGAGCAAGTATAGATGGGTCAAAGGGCCTTCCACAGCATAACCATTTCTTTTAAATTACAATGCAAGCAGATTTTGAAATCCTGTTTCAAACATCAGCATCTGTATTGTAATCAAAAACATTCCCTTGCTGATATTTGCGGGATTAGTATTATTATTAGTCATTGTGCCTCAGCCCCTGGGGAACCTGAACTCTGGGGTCAGGTCCCCAGTTAGGAGCTGCATAAATACAGACCCTGTGTTAATAAAGTTCCCACTTAAGCTGTCTTACACTGTGTTTGCCAAGGGCTAATGGCTCATACACAGGCCCTCCTGGTCACTCAGCAGGTCCTGGTGACTCTCCAAGTGTTGGTAACGAGGTCTTGTAGGTGTGAGGCAAGGAACGAGAGGTGGCTGTGGACAGCCGTGGTGGGGTAAGGTGACAGCTGCTCCTCAGTGTGACAATCAGCCATCAAGGTGTGCTGGCATACTAAATCCTGACCAGTATCTTTGGAGGCGCAATAGGAGGACGGTGATGTAAGAGAGGTGTGAAATGCAGTAAAAATTAAAAGCAAGTGAAAAATTCAGAGGTAAGAAGGACAGGATCTGCAAAGGTATCAGGCGGCAAAGGGCTGCCAGTGCTAAGGGAGGAACACACATGTCCCTGTTTGTATCAGAAAGAAGGAAGGAGAGAGCTCTGAGACAGAAAGGAAACAAAAGAAATGGCACTAAAAACCAGAGGAAGGTGATGCTGCAACTTTGAAAGCACTAGTGAGACCTGACTTGGAGAAAGTTCAAGAAGAAAGGAACTCAAAAGTGGAGATAGTGAGGCAAAAGTGAGGCACAGGAAAACTGCACTGAAGGGTTTGGTAATATTATGATGTAGAGTTGTCTGGAAATAGCTAAAAAATATTTAGCTAGAATGCCAGCAAAATTACAGGAAGATGTACTGGGTAAGAGGAAAATCATCCAAGTCTTGGGCTCCCTGAGAGTCTCTGTACCCAACAGGGGTGATAGAGAAGCAGCTGGGGATGAGTTCCATTTGTAGGAGGCAGGGTAGACATGAAAAGGGAGAGGAGACACCAAAGGAAAGGGTAGGAGTGAGGAAGCTGGGGCAGAACCAACCATCACCAAAGCAGAGACCAGCAAGAGAGATGCTCAGGAGAGTATGGAGCAGGAATCTGGCAAGGGATGTCAGGAGAGAGGTTCGACATTGAGATATGCATTTGTAAAACCCCCTAATAATGAGACTTGAATCAGGTTTGAGGCTCATAAAATGACTTTTAAAGGAATAATTTTGGATTCATTCTGAAGTGAATAGGAAGCACTTGTGATCCAGGCTCCCCAGTCAGTAAATCTAATCTAACACATTTCATCACACCAGACACGATCGCAATCTCAGATCAGTGTAAGTGAATGTTTTATAGCTTCAAGCAAAAGAATAGAGCATGTGAACAAATGTCTTTAAATTGCTTGCTTTAAAGAAGGGCAAATTGTCTGATACATTTTTGTGGGTGCACAATTGCCAATATTATTAGTTTTATTTGACTTTTTACATTGTACGCTTAATTAAAATTATTATGGAAATTCTTGTCTTAGCCATTAGCAAAATAATTGCTTTTAGAGATCTCATTCATTCTCAAGTAGGTTTTATGTCCTGTTTGTCATACTGATAAGTGTTTAAATGAGTTGCTTCACAAAAATTGTCATTGGAAAATGGAATCTATTTGAAGTCTGTTAAATGAAAATACTTTTTAATTACAGAAATTGCTATGAAATGCTTTCCTGCTGTCTGTACAGCTTGAACAGCACAGTTTAGGTCGTGCTGAAATGGCTCAAGATGAACTTTTGTTTCACCCCTGAGCTTGGTACAATGGTTTCCAGAGGTTAGTTCAGGAGACTGAATTGCTGATCACTCACTCGACATCTTCTGACCCATGTTTAACTCCGATATTTTCCCACTGTAGCAAGTCACGAGGATTCACACGAGCAGGCTGAGATTCCTGTGTCTAGGGATATGCTATCACTGTGGGTAAAACCATGACATCTTTGCAAACAACAAACCTTTCTTATCTGGGATGAGCTTAACTGTACTACTCAGAATCTGTATTGCAGAATAATTTATAGCAGTTCATTGGGACACAAGCTGATACAGAGAAGGAAAACAACATTTGTACATTTTTGTGCACAGTTTCTGCAGGGAGCTGTCGCCTTGGTTAACTGTTTCACTGCCTTTTAAGGCAATTTGTTAATGAGTGTAGACTGCAGAAATTTGCCTGTTAGGAATGTAAATTCACTGCTGCTTTCCCTATGCACATATTTTTATGCAAGCTAAGGTACCTCTGGATGTTTCTGTGGTGTGCTTCAGCAGCCATATTTTGAATAGCACTGCCACCTTGGTTTCAATTCTGTCTAGTGGTGGTGAGTTCCCCAAGTTAATTGTTCATAGAGGTTTTTGGGACGGTGCTAGCCATGCTTGAGAAATCTTTCTCTTCAGAGCCCAGGCAAAGGGCTTGTGGCTTCTCCACAGCCTCCCTAGAGAGAGCCCGGAGCCCTGTTCCAACACTTTCAGGTGTGCTCCCACAGTGAAAGTGTTCACATGCAAACCCACGAGCTCATGGCCTGAGGACCTGACCTTCTCCTTGGCACGTGGCCACAATATTGTTTCATGAACTTATGCATGTGTGTGGGTTTCTGCATGTCACATGTAGAAGGCTGATTCCAGTGAAGAGAGTAAGAATATTAACAAAAAAAATCAATAATGAAACAGAACAACAACATTACCAAAAAAGCCCCAATGAAACAAAACAAATGACTACTCTCAAAATGAATTTGACACCAAAAATCTTCTCTCATGTTCAGACTTTTGCAGAAGGCCCAGCCACTGGCAAGATGAGGATTTAAATAACAAACTAAACAGTACAGTATTGTATTTATGAGGGAACAACATGACAGACTCTATTTGGGTTTTATACCAAAAGCTTAACCTTTTGCAGTCTGTGGGTTTGAGCTGCACTAACAAGATGCAATTACTGCGGTGGATTATATTTTGCTTACGGTGTATGGCCCCAGGCTTCTCAGTGTGGCTTCTCTCAGAGCTGGCACACAATAGCAGGGGTATACGCCAAAGCTGCTCTCACTTCTCCAAGACAATGAATCAGAAAGGGCTGTGGTGTTTTAATCAGAACGTTTTTTTTCCTAGGCTGGGAGTCCATTGCTTTCTTAGAAACCAGGCAGACATAGCAGTCCCTCCTGCTCTCTCTTCTGTTCCCTCATAGATAGCTCACTGGAGGCATATATGAACACATTTTGGCTGAGCAGTATGATGGATGAGGAGCCTGGTGGCATACAAAGTGCAATTTTCTTTATTTAGATGTCTGCACCTCTCCCGTAGAGAGAGGATTACAAGGATGGGCAGAGAAATCCTTCCTTTCATGCTGGTTGTTGGCTCCCAAGATGTCTCAACACAGAAAACAGCTCCAAACACAGATTT
>NW_008240221.1:14356181-14391728 GCF_000691975.1 Corvus brachyrhynchos
GGAAAGAATAAAGGCCAGAGTTGACAGAAGTTCAGATTCAACAAGTTATTAAGAGCTGCTAAGTGTGTCTGGGCTCCTCACTTTCCCTTGCAGTCTCAGGGTTGACTGGGTGCCCTGAGATTTCATGATCTTCTGTCAACAATTAGCCAGAAAATTAAAACTCATAAGAGCGTAACAGCATGTCTTTACATGGCAGGGAAGTCTGCTTCCATGCCAAGAAACAGAACTGGGGATTCTGTGGGAACATTGCCATTTGGAGGCACCTGCCATAAAACTATTTATATGCACATGGATGTGTGTGTGCATGTACCTGGCTCTGTGCATTCGTGCAAGTGTGTGTAGGTGCACACATCTACCCATAAGGGGATATGCTTGATACATTTGAGGCAAAACAATGTATTTCTTCTCCAAATTTTACCTTTGTTCAGTCTTTGCAATGCCCTCAGGTGATTTGTTCAACAAATGTTTAAAAACAATTCCCTTGTGTTTGGCTTCATTTCATGGATTGATCATGACCACAAGGTCTGAGCTAATATTCCACCACCTCAAAGAGAGGTTTTCCATTGGAGATACTGCCTAAAGACTAAGGGGACTGGAATGTCAATAATCTGATTGTTGAATGGGTGCACATACATAATGTGGAGTCACAGCTCCTCATTCAGCAGCAACAGCATAGGTGAAAAAATAAATAGAGGCTTGAATTGTTTTCATGGAGATAAAATCAGTTTAAACAGCTGGAATATTCACTATAGTTCAGGTCTATCCTAAGACTTCTCTTCTTGGAAAATTAGTTTCTTTAATAAAATATAAGTGCTATGTGCAGGCTGCAGGCTAATAATTCACAAAAATATGTAACCAGTAAGTCCTTTCTCATTTTTCTGGCTTCCATGATTCCCTTGGAATTATTCCATATTAATGATTACTTATTAAACAATTTTCACAAATTATTCTGAACTCTCTGGTCAGTCATGGCCAGGCTTTTCAGTGGGAGTGCCCATAATGTACCCAGTTCAGTGCATCTGTTTCCATACATTTGTACAATTTTTCCTACATCAAATATTCTGCTATGAAAATGTATCTTTAGGGTTTTTTTGGACGGTTTAGGTTTTTTTCTGTTATTGTTAGTACCTTTGCTTAGCACAACAGTAAGTGTTGTAATGGCAGTGCACATGCTCCTGCAACCTTCACCTGTTTTACCCTGCCTGGTGCAGAGGAAATTCAATTAATCACAGATTTCTCCATGGCCAGGGAGCATCAAAGACTGGTGTAGCTCAAATGCTACACTTGTGGCAGAGGCTGGATCCCAATACCTGTGCTTTTGCCTATTCAAACAGGAGCATTTTCAGCTTCACTGAATCACAGCCCTTTTTAGGAAAGTATATGTTTTATTATAGTTAATTTTATGGCCCTGAAGATGAGCAGTTGCTATTTTGTGGATCTAAAAAGGCAATGGATCTGCATTTATAGCTTGTAGCTGCCTTTTTTCCTGCAATCTTAGAGGAAAATAAGAGCTCTTGTAATTTAGCTGGGAAGACACTGCTCCACAGGGGGAAGAAATCAAGTACATGTTGATGCCGAAACCTAAATTATTTTGTACACAGCAGGCAGGGCCCAGCCAACTCCCCATCTAGAAGCTGTAAGGCAGCTCGCTGGGGAGAGCCCTGACCTGCTGGCTGACAGGTTTGGAGCTGTCTAAAGGCTTGAGATGAGGAGGTCAAAGCCAAACTTGGAGGAGGCTGAGTGAGCAGGCACAGGACTCTATGGATCCCTGGGAGTTTTCACTGATGGGAGCAGAGGGAGATGTGTTCATATGTGGTGGCTAAAGTAGGAAAGTGAACACATTCCATGGACAATGAATGTGAACAGGAATATATGGAAGATACCTTCAGGAGCTGCTTCAGGTTTATTGTCTTCTTAAAAATTGTTCTTTCATTTTTTTCTCCCAGACCAGGTTTTCTAGCCATTCTCCCATCCTCAGGGGAGTTTCTCTGCTGTCCTGGTCACTGTATGTTCTTCCCTAAGAGAGGTGTCAGAACTGGATTCTGTAATCAGCTGGGAACATACTGATACTGAAGAGAGCAGGAGGGGTTTCATTGCCTTGTGTTTGCCTTTTCTCAACAGCATGACAGCATTGATGCACCTTCACTCAGCCTCTGATCCACTGTAATGCCTTGACACTTTTCAGTAAAATTTCCAGTCCTCATCTTGTACTTGTACAGTTGATTATTCATCCTTCAATCTGGAATTTTGCATGTGCTGCTATGTGTTCTTTCAGACAATTTCTCCACTTTGTTCAGTTTATCCTGATCCAAATCCATTCCATACTGAAAGTGCAAGACCAGACGCCTCTGCAAGAGGCAGACGCCTCTGTAGGTTTTACCTACCCAAACCTTGATTTTCATGGAGAAGGTAGAAGAATTACTGAGTTCAACTGCACTGAACAACCATCATGGTTTCCTTAAAGAAATGCAGAGAGTTCAGCTGAAGACTGAATGAGTGTTGAGGGTGCAGAACAATTTAGAGCTGTACATTCTTCTGGACTGACAAATACTGCAAGAGAATGCACAAGAGCAAGATACCTCTGGGCATCTTCTCTTGTTTCTCTCTCTACCCACAAACACTGCCATTAAGTGACCAGATGGGTCCAGAACTTCATTTTGTGTCAAGATCTACCAGATTACAGCAGCTGAGCCTCCAGATTCCTCAGTGTCGCAAATCTGAAGCCTTTCACATAAACAAAGTTGAGCTGGAAACTGAATTTCTTCATGAAAACCCACAGAAGTGCCAGGGGTGATGTGGTCAGGATTTTTTTTCTTTATATGTCAGAAAGGATTAGGAAGGTCACTTTGTATAATAAAGTGGAAAATTTTCACCTGCAATATTCTTCCTGGTCTGATCCTAATATACCTTGTATCATCCAATAAAAAAAAATTTAAAACCAGGTGTCTAAAAGTGATAGTGGGAGTATTTAGAGGGAAAAAAAAGCTCCAATTTGGAAGTGAAATGAAAACTTCAAGTAAATGCTTAAGAGTGTTACATGTAATCCTGAGAAACTTTCTATGAAATCTTCAGAATTTTTAGAAACCTGTTGATTCCTTATAGCAAGTGCTTAATGTAAAGTTATGAACATTAGTGTAAATAGGGCCTTTTAATGGTAAAAAACCCCAGCTACAAAAAATTTACTATAATATATTTATACATGTATTTGTGTACTTCATAAATGGTTCACTGTAACATGCAAATTCCTTGGCTCTCAACACAGCTCTACACAGATGGTGAACTTTAGTCAGTTTAATAAGTGCAACACTTCATGTCCCATCCTTTTATCTTTCACCTTTCTCTGCTGTTTCCCTCCCATCTTTTCTGCCAGCTACTCCACAAAGAAGCCTGGGAATGACTCTAAGGAAGTCTCCTCAGATCACTTAATATTCCTGCTATGAAAACAGCCTGAATTCAAAGGGTCCATGTGAGAGACGGGCAGATCTTTATTTCTCCCTTGGCAGTTCTTTTATGCTGATAAATCGCAGTTTGCTCTGCACGTTTCAGTTCAGAGGGAAGATCTGCACAGGCTGACAGCATTAACAGCCTTCTCAAGCGGTCAAACCCCCTTTCACCTCATTTGGGGCATCACATACGTGAGCTGTATGTATCCTGCATCAACTTTTAAACTAGAACCATGCAACTTACTTCAAATTTTAACACCATAATCATAGAATCACAGAATGTTTTGGGTCAAAAGGAACCTTAAAGACCACCTAGTTCCACCTCATGTCATGGGCTGGAACACCTTCCACTAGACCAGGTTGCTCCTGTTCAACCTGGCCTTGGACACTTCCAGGGATAGGGCATCTCCACAACTTCTCTGTCAAACCTATTTCAGTGCCTCACCACCCTCAGTTGTGTCAAGGCACCACAACCGTGTGATTTTTCTGCAAAGGTTAGGTCCATGGCTTCATAGATGTTCAAGGCTGGAATCTACCACAGTAGATTAATTTAGTCAGTAGGTTTAAGGACAGAAAGGTGATGAAGACATTTAATATGGAGATGCATCTATCAGATTATCCAAACGAGCCTGGCTAAATACTCCAGTAATTTTTGTTCAATAAAGCCATAATTTGGTTATAATAGATCTTTGACAATTTTATAGCGCCTTGAAAAGTTCCTCAGGTGAATATTTCATTGCTTTCCTTGTAGTTTGTAATTATGAACAATCACTTCCATTGTCATATTTATATTTGTAATTTTTAGGGCTTCCATTCCCATTATCCCTTTCTCTGATTAATTAAAGACCAATTGTATGCTGAGGCTTTCCACCTTGACAGCATTTTCACAGACTCTAGTTGCATCACTGCTCAATTATCATCGTGATAAACTCCATGGACTGAAGAATTTTGACTGAGATTGAATTTCTCACTGAAAGCCATGTCTAGTAATTTATTTGCCTTCCAATTTTTCAAAATTTATTTAAATAGGAAGTCACTAGGAACTTATGTAGGAAATATTCCATAATTTTGTGATCTAATCTCATGCAGAAAACTTTAACTTCACCTGTCAGACCAAGCTGGAATCTTATCTCGTTTCTAATATTAGTAATAGAAAAATGAATCTGTTTTGCTCTCTGCTGCCAAGGAAAGTTAGAAACAGAAACAGGCATAGGCTATAAGCTGTGTTTGGATTTGGATGCAAACCTTCATATGGCCTAAACTAATGGATGGAGAAGTTACTTGGAGTCATCTGATTGCTGGTCCACCTCCACTGAGGCTTCTGGAACTGCCATAGAGCTGGAGGTGAAAGTCAATGAGATAAATATGTCTAACCACTGCTAGCCTGAGTGAGGCATCTGCCTGTTTCCCCTGCCCCGAGGAGACCTTTGTATTGGTAAGCAATTTCTGTTTAGAGAAATAAATTTGTCTCATTGCCATTTTTTCTTCTTCTTTTTACAATAGCCTTGGGTATATTTTCCTTTTTCTTTCACAAATGGGTCCAACTCCTTTTATTTTACTCCTCTGATTTCAATAGCCTGATTACTACCAGTTGTTTGGTACTCTAACATGTGTATTGTTTTATTCCATATGCTTTATTGAGCATGGGTTTTGGACTCTGGGTTTTGTCTGGGACTGACCAGCAGAAGGAAAGGAAAGAAGGTCTGTTAGTTTATGATGAAAAGATGAAATTTCCAAGTGCTCTGGGTTTTGTTTAAAAATATGCTCCCTCCCACGTGTGAAATTTACGTTAAATTTAAAACCAAAGTCAAAAAGGAAAGATAGCAAACCAGTTTCTTTTATTATTTCCTTTGCAATATTGATTTTCTTTTCTTCTTTCTCTACTTCATGTTACTCCCTCAGATGCTCAGTGCAATGGGAGACTCATAACATCTACTGATCCTTTTATTTGCCTTGTTGCAAAGAAGTGCACAGTGAGCGAGGTGGTAACCCTAATTCCTGCCCTTTCTTTTCTACTGTCCTCAGTGAAAAATGTCTATTTCATATTTCCCAATCAGATGTGGTATTTCCCTGCTTTTGGATCACTGTTTCTGTCAGTGAACAGGACAGGAACTCAATGAAATTAATAAATACTCCCCAACTGAAAAGATGGCTGTTCCTGCTTCATTATGACAAAAATTCCTTAAATTACATGCTGAAATTTGACTAAAAGTGACAAAGGCTGCAGAAGGAGATATGAGGCCTGGTTCATGCAACTACATAATGCCCAGGAATGTGACTTTCCACCAGTCTCTCTCTCTCTTTGCTTTCAGGTTCCATAAGGACACAGCCTGTACCATTTCACCCCAGAGTTCCTATTTTAATTTTTCTTGGTTTTATTTTTCAACAGACTGTCTGGTCTAAACCCCCCTCCAGTCACTCTCTCCTTGTCTTACTTGACAGGAGTAACTATTTTTTCTGTGATCTGTACTTGCAAGTGGATAAAGTATTTTCTTGACACTTCCAGAGAAATCCAGCTTGAAGGGGAACCTGTGGCATGGAAAATGTTCAGATAAATATTCAGGGACAAATAAACACAGGATCCTATGATGAAAAATACCATGCAGCATTAAGGCAGGCAGAACAACTCTAAAAAACAGAAGTTAGAATCTGCTTTATAGGTCTTATGGAAGACAAGGTACATCTGACAGTAGTTCACAAGGTGATGTTAGGTCATAGGTTGGACTCGATGATCTCAAAGGTCTTTTCCAACCTAGTTGATTCTGCAGTCTTCATGAAATGCTGTACCCCTTCTTCCTTAATATCTCTTCCACTACTGCCAGAAAGATACGCAAAAGGCCCCTGGGTGGTCCCCCTCCAATTACCCTCTTGGCCAGCCTAAAATCCAATCTAGCTGTAGAAAGCTAAGAGGAACTCAAAACTCATGGACAAACTGAGACATGATCCTGTCCAAGGTGGATTTTCAAATGCCAGAAGTCAACAAGTCTGTGACAACTGCTGTGAAGCCAGTCTGGGGCTAATCTGCTTTAGGGGCTAATCTACTTTAGGTACTTTGAGAGATACTCTGGTGATATGCCCCAGCATAACACCCTGACACTGATAGGCAGATTTTTATAAATGATGAGAGCTACATGCTGCCCTAAGGTTAGCAGAAGTACAACATGCTCAGTTTTATTGATGTTGTGTTACTTTTCTTTTCTTTTCCAGCAATGAATGCTGTTTAAATTACAGTAGAAACCTCCACCAGCCCTGATAATACGGGCAGGGGATAAACCTGGCTTGTATCTCTGAGTAATATATATCCTTTACCCCAACACTGCAAGATATTAGCTCAAGGCTTGTCAGCCTTTTGGGTTTTAATTAATGAAGTTCTTCTTAAGGACATTTTTTTCATCACTTGCTCTATTCCAACACATTTCTTTCATTTGAAACCTGTGTGTTCTGCCAAGCAGGCCCACAATGTCAGAAGGGGAGGGAGTGCCTGTCTAAACTACAGTCGTCTCTCTGTTCAACTTGATTCAATTTAGTAGAATTTCACTTTGTTGGATGACAAGATGCTGTATTTTGACATTTGCCTGTTTATGCTAAAGTAGAGGAATAATAAAATCAGTTTGGCATCTGGCTTGCTCTATCTGTAGCTTTTACTTAAGAATGATAATTCTTTTTTTTTTTTGACTGACATTACTGTTTAGTTTCTGATTTTTTGTGTTGGACTGTTCACCCGTGAGCTTGTTGACTTTTGTTTTGGTTGGGGTTTTGTTGGTTTTGTTGTTAAATAAAAGCTTTCCTAACAAACAGGCATTCTCTTCCTCGAACACACTCTTCCTCAGCTGCAAATCTAAAAAAAGGAGACAGCTCTGTAAAAGGGAAGGAATTTCTTGTACATTTTTTTTCCTTTAAAACTTATTGGAAAAAGTAAAAGGCAACAACCAAAGAAAAAATGTCTTGACTTTTAGAGCAACAAATGATGAGGCTGTGAGTAAGAGGCATTCTGTTACCGAGGCAGAATCCCCTCATGGCTTTGGTATGAAGCTGGGGTGGTGCTGGACTGGCAGACTCTGGGATGGTATGTTTGTTTTTATGTTGAGCTCCCCACCATAATGCATGACCACCTTCCAGGAGCCCACCGAGAGACAAGAATGACGTTTGTCATCTGCTCTGTGTCACCCCTTCCCCAGGAGACATGGGTGTGCAATCGGGGATTTTGCTTTCCCAAGGAATATTTTCAAGTCCCATGTCAGAGGAGGTACCACAGAGGGAGAGGTCTTGCATTTCACCAGAGGACAGTGAGTTTCGTTCATTAGTTCCTGAGGAAATTAATTCCACAATTCATCCCAGGAAATAAGAAATCTTACTCCTTACCCTTATTGCAAAAACTTCACTTGAGCCAGGAAAGTTGTTTTTTGAATAGGGAACCCTAAGAACACCAAAGCCCTGAAAGTCACACCTGACAGGATGCACTAACAGCAATCATTTTCCTTCCTCCCCAGACCAATATTTCTGGCAGAAAAATGACACAGCCTTTGATCTCGAGCAGGCCCTGGAACGTAACACTCTACATTGAACCTCATCACAGCATTTGCAATCCCAATGCAGTTTGTGAGCTGAACCACAGAGAACTTGTGTCAGAACATTTCTGTCATCCTCTCTACCTGAAGGTGGGAGGATTTTGAGAAGGAAGATTTAGTGACACTGGTCCTAGGCTTAATTCAAAGCAAGACCTGCCTGATAAATTAAGGTATCCACAGGGTAGAACCCAGAAAGATGGACTGTTGAGGAGCTATGCTGCTCTCTCCCTACATCCCTTACCTGGACAACCAGAGCATTGGCCTGGACCCCGAGGCTCGAATAGGGCCCTGCTCTTCAGTCTAAGGCATTGGCTGTAGTCTCAGTTGTTCCAGTGGGAACCAAGCTTTGTCCTGTACAGAAAAAGAATGATTTCAAGGCATTTCTGCAATTCCATCCCTGTGTTATTTATGTCCAAGGTAGTCTTGGATGTTGATCTTTCTTCTCGGACTTTCTGAAGAATGTGTCTCTGTGTTGATGTACATCAAAAAACCCCAAAAAAAACCCAAATCAAAAGCAAAGTAGAAAAGCCACATTTAAACCCTTTGATCAATAACATGCTTTATTTCTAAAAAAAAAAAAACAAACATTTTTTGTTATCTGTATATTAGTTCCACTGCAAAACTGGCTTTTGGGTGCCTTCTGAACAAAGTAGTTTGTCACAGTCCTAATTAATTATGGCCACCACAAATCTCAATCCATGCCTGGGTGCCCTGTTGTCCCAGCTCTCATCGCAAGGTTTTCTTTCAAGCTGAGCACTCAGCTACAGCCCTGTCACACAGAGGGAGGACAAGCAATGGTCTCCTGCTTGTTTTCATGCCAGCCATGAGGAGGTCCCACCCTCCATCCCCAGCTCTGCTCTAAATTATCTTTCTCTGCAGCCAGGTATAGCTCTGCCCCATGGCTCAGTGTTAAAGCCCTTAACAGGATGGTGGCTGCTACAAACTGTAATGGGAGCCTATAATTTCTTAAATATATCACCTATCTTTATTGAGCCCGGCATTAGAATCTCTTTAAATTTGTGCCTAGTTGTCATTTGAGTAGTTTGCCTTTTTGTAGATGCATTTTTCCCAAGAATTATGAGCATAAAGCAATTTTAAGCTCTGACTTCATGCTCAGCTCTCTCAGGGATGTCAGAATGGAGAGCATTGCCTGGGTCAAAGAATCTACTCCCCTGTAAGAAAGATGTAACAGATGCTAAGCCTTGGAGGTCCCCCAAGGGCCTTTTCTCTGCACAAATCCAAACATCGTTGACTACATTGCCCAACACACAGAAAAAAAAAGTTAAAAATTAGATCTATAGAGCAAGAAAGCAAAACAACCTTAAAACTGTAGCGTTGCACATGATGAGCCCAGAACAGACTCAAGTCATCACCACTGATTTTGGCACCTTCAATTGCAGGTCACTGGCCAGGTGAATCCACCCAATGCACAAAATTGTTGCAAATCTAATATTGAGAAGATTTTCCTGGCCCTGATGAGTGTTTTAAGTGTGAACACAGGAGCAAAAAGAAGTCAAGAGGGAAGCAGTACTGCACCCGACATCATGTCCCATGTCAGAGTGCAGCCAATCTGTGACGAATCTGAGAAAAATAGGGAAAAAAATACCCACCAAAAATCAGCAGCCAAGTTGTTCATCAAAGGTGGGAAAAAAAGTCTTCCTGGCCTCTCTAGGCCTCCAGTGGAAACCCTGAAGCATGGAATTAATTAAATACAAAGAAACATAATTAATTTAATTAAATACAGTCCTATTAGAAAGGGTTGCTCTGATTAATGCCTGCTTCTGCAAACGTTTCTGAATATATTTAGTCCCATTCCCAAAGACAACATTTGCAGGATCTTGATTAGAGAAGCTAAGAGCTCACAAGTGTAAGTGCAAGTGGATGCTTTGCACTTATGGTGTGAAAACAGACACAAGAAGTAAGTTTTAAACAACATAGAGATCAAAACATCCCTTGGTTTAATATCTGCTGGGGTCAGGAGGCACCATTCAGATCACCTAGACTGACTCCCTGCATAATACCAACCACAAAACCTCACCATGTGATTCTCACATTAGGTCCATCAGACTCTGATCCACCCAGATCCTGCCATCCATTTCCATAACACAACATTTGGTGGGGCTTTTTGATACATTGATTTCACCCTCTGATAGCACTTGGCGGTTGCTGAGCTCAAATTCATTAAGTCAAACCATTTCCTAATTAAGTGGCAGACCTTATCATATCACTGGTCTTAATCAGTTCCCACACAACAAAACCCATTAAATAAAACATCCCAGCTGAAAGCTTCGGAAATGGGTCTCAGTCACCCCCGACAGAGTATGGGAAACTAAGGCTCAGAGACTGACAGTTTGTTACCATTTTGTGGTCATGTATTCCAGGATTTAGTAGAGGTGCTGTATTTTCTAACCTTCAAAAATTTGGTAGAAATGGCTGTTCTTTATGTTTTTCCCTGACAGGTGTCTTAGAGAGATGTTTTCCTGAAGACTGTAACTCTTACTTGGAAAGCTGTGTTAAGTTTTATGGAAGACTGATCAGCTTGTCACTTGTTTTGTGAATTTCAGATTTTAATATTCCTAGGTTGTCTCCTCAACACAGCTGACATGCATCATCTGCTGCTCTCAGAACTTACAGTCCTCTGCATCACCAGTCACAGGGCCAAGAAAGTTGTCTCCATGTCAGATTTGTCCATGAGTTTGGGTGTTGTTATTTTAGCTGTTGCAAACAGTGAATATTACTGGAGCAGAATTCTTAGCATTTCCCCAGTTCAACACACTTAACACCAAGAATGCTTGGAATTCTTTCCTTCTTAGAATGGGATTAATAAAGGTTTAAAGAATGAGTATTGTCATTCTGTGGAAATACTGACAGTTTTATCAAAAGTTTACTTCGATGTGAGAGACACTATAGATATGAGGAGACTTGTGATTTTTATCTCAAGTTTATATTTTTTGTGCTAATTAATCTTTTTTTTTTTTTATCATAGTCAGAAGTAAAGCAAAGTTAATAACCTCTACCTCCAGATAGGAAGCAGATGCAGGAGATCTTAGCTGCTCCTCCCAAGGCCTGTTACGAGTTTTGGCTCAAATGTCAACATGAGTCAACGTTTTACTTTTAGTGACAGGTTGGTTTAGTGTCCTATTTAGTATTGGTTGAAACACTGCAAATCCCTCTTAGAGACAAAACACTGCCTCCTTAACAGAAAGTTGTTCTAAAAGCCTTAGTGACATTTTCCAAAGAATTTTGTGTGTTTTCTCCCCATTTCCTTGAAATTGCAGTGAGAAGGAATTTTATCATCAAAGTGAGCAGAACTGGCAAGGCATGAATGAACACAAACCAAAGAGGCTCCCGGTCGTGCCTGTCTTTGATGAGATCCATACCCTGCACCTTCGCCCTGTCTGTGGGGAGATCCCAGCTGTCATGAGAGTGTTCTGCAGATTTCAATTCCCATCCCGATCTTAAAGAAGTGACTAGAACTTGCCTGGATTCATACAGTTCATTGGGTCACTTCTATGAAATCCTTCAATCTTTTCTCTTTCTTTGCTAAAGGTTTTTTTTTGTTTCCTACTGGCCATATGAGCAGCTGTTGTTGTAGGAGTACTAATGCTCACACAGGTACTTTAGCAGCAGGGCACTAACTCGAGCTAGGCAGATACAATTCTTTGGCAAAAAAAAAAAAAAAAAGAAATTAAAAAATGCAATTAAACAGCTAGGAAATTGTCCAGAGAAATAGGAAAGTGCAGGTTCAAATCTTAATTGTGAAGTAGGCAGAGCATGGATTTCAGCACAGCTTTTGCACTGCTCAAGCAATAGCTGTGAGCACTGGACAGACATTGGTTGCCTTCACCTATTTGTGATCAAAAGGGACACACTTCTTCAAAGCACTTACATTTTTGAAGAGGCAGGTCTTGCTGATGAAAAAGATACTTGCTTAAAGTGGATCAACCAAAAATCGCGGTTGATCAGTCAAATCCTTGACATAACCTCTTGGCAGTGGGGCAAGGACTGGTGCCTTTAACCAGCCTATACTGTGCTTGTCTCACCTGAGCTAAGGTGGTAACTTCTCCAGGTATTACCTCCAGGTACCAAACACATAACATAATAACAACAGGCTCTAGAAACACCAGCTGGACCATTGTAACCTTTCTGAGACATCCACATTTACAGGATGTAACTACTGTGTAGTTACTACTGAGGCGTGGAGAGATGTAGACTTCTGTCAGGTGGACTCAGATGTGTGAACACCACAACAACACAAATTATTCCCAGCTATAAGCTAAAGCAAATTCCCTTACCCACATTTCTCCCTAGCTATATTTCATTATCTGCTGACTCCCTGATGCCAAAGGCAATTTTTTTGCATATCTGCCTCTGCTATCTTGTTTCACTTTCCACTCCCTCCAAATGAGTACCAAATACTGAACCCTGCTGTTCTTAATTCCGGCGTACCTGGGGCTTCTTTCTGTTTCATTTGTTCCAAAAGGATCTGGCAAATGGTGTAGAAGAACTATTTAATCAGTCAGCCTTTCCTATGCATGTGACTACAGGGACAAGGATTTTTTGGGCTGAGTCACCAAGTCCAACCTGAGCTGAGGACCTTCCATTGACATGGATGGGGAAGAAGATATGAGTGTGCCAAGTGTCCTTTCAGTCAATGCAGGGTGTACTTGGAATAGACTCTGACATCATTTGCCTGCCCAAAGCCTTGAAGTTTCAGTGCCTGAGATCAGAGACAGGATTAAAAGAAAAGAGAAGTCATTTTCCCTCTAGCTGTTAAAATCCCACATAAACTTTCAGGTTACAGGAAAAGCATCCTGTTCCTCTGCTGAATTTGATCAATCCTTATTCTTTTTCCAGAACTTCTAGATTTAAGTGAATTGTCTTCCTGGGTTTAAAAACAAAACAAAACAGAAAGCAGGACACAGATGGGACATGGGGCATTCATTGCACAGAACATTGCAGGGACCATGACGTACTCTACCCAGACTTTGTCAACAGGATGGCAAGACCTTAATTTTGAACTACAATGTCCAATCTATATGATCACAGCAGAGTGGTGAACACAATTTATTTGCCTTTGCTATAAATTCAGAGGCTTCTCTACACAGGGCTTCTCTGTGAAGCAAATTCAGGTGTGAGTTTACAGCACACCCCTCCTTTTGCACTGCCATCTCGTCCAGACACACTTCACACAAATAAGTGTGGATCTGGTTGTTTTACTGAACTGGGCACTAGGAAGAGACTTTAAAATCCCCAAAGGCTTTGAACAGCTGTAATACTTGTGCATACAAACTGCCTCGGGTTAGGCACCTCACTCCATTTATGCCAATGAAAACCTGTTCCAAAATCTCAACTCTATCCCTCCTGAATTCTGTGCTTTTTGAAGACAATGGAAACATGGGATAAACTGGACATATAATATAGGGTTGCAGTAAAGACTGTACTGGGATTAGAAACTTGACATGCTTATTCTATATAAATAAAAATCAGATTTGCCATTGAATTGGCTGTGGTGAAAATGCAGGAAAGCTTCTGAGAATATTTGGAAGTTTTCCCTCACTAATATATAGAAAGCAGATACTGATTCCTAAATAATTACTGAGACAAGAGGTACTTTTCAGCTGGAAAGCACAAAGCATCTGACTGCAAATATGATACATGGGAAGAATGACTCACATACAAAAGGGGGTGATTTAAAATGGAATTATTTACTCTTGAAAGTGTCTGTTTATGGGATGACTTGAATGAAATATTGAAACTAAGGATTATAATGCATTTACGCAAGGCAGGAGGTTCAAGGACAGACGTTTGAGGGAAGAAAGGAAAGTATTACATAGGGGAGGGAAAGTGTTGTATTACTACTAGAAAATGGACTTGAAGTCCAGAGAACAAATAATGACTGTGTTTGCTAAGGCCTTGCACTGCTAATACTGTATGTAGCTGTCTTCTGGGTAAAGAGATTTTTTTTGCTCCATCTCAATTCCCACTCTACCAAGTCAGAAATATAATAATTCTCTGTTTTCTAGGGTCATTGTGAGGTTTAATCCATCAGTTTTTGTAAGCACATCCTGAATGCCTCAGATGACATCAGCATAAAAATTGAAGGAGGCATTGTTTTAGGCAAAGAATAAATAGCCAGGAAGGATTTTGGTTCAAAGGATTTGGAGGCAAATAGTATGAGCATCCTTATGCAAAATTTAGATGACTTCACTGCTGATGATAAGGGAGTATTCAATTGTTTTACTCTTGAGAGCAATCAATATGTTAGAGGAAGACAGGACTTTTTTTTTTTAATCAGAAAACTGCTCTGGGTCAGTATTATAAATGAGAGTTAATTTTTTACAACATTTGAATTTTAAAAAAGAGAGGCTGCCTTTCTCTAGCTGAAAATGTTCAAAGTATTATAGAGATGACAAGATCAGCATCAAGATATTGCAGACCCAAAGCACCTGGCTCCTGGTCCCAGGTCCTACACAACCTTGTGTCCAGCTTGAATACACATTTTTTCCATGAATTCCAACGGACAACAGCTTCCAAAATCATATTTTCCTTCTTACAGTTGGTGGAGAAGGTATTTAATTTATGGCAAGGGTTTTGCAAAAGGATAAGCCTTTAGAGGCAATGCAGAAGCTAAAAGCAGTGGGTCTGAGATGCTCTTTCTTATTTTAAATTACAGCGTCTTTCATCTCTGGCTATGGTTGGATCTCATTTTCCCTCTTGGTCTTCCTTGTATCTGTTAAAGTATTAAACAAATCAAAATAGTAAATATTAACAAATCACAGGGGCTGACATATCTTAAAGGCATTGAGCACTAGGGAAAAATTTATTTCTATGATAAAATACTGCATGACTAGCAAAAGCATTACAAGTTCCTCCAGAGAATTCCTCTAAGTCTACTTCAGAGAGACAGTAGCATCTGTAGTGATCGCTGCCCTATCCCTGGAAGTGTTCAGGGCCAGGTTGTATGGGCCTTTGAGCAATCTCATCTAGTGGAACGTGTCCCTGCCCATGGCAGGGGGTTGGAACAAGGTCCTTCCAACCCAAACCATTCTGTGATTCTGAGATTCCATCTCTCTCAGCTCCTAGTTGGGGTTTCATTTGTACAGGTATTACATAGGTATGTTCATCCTACCCATATGATGTGTTTAATGTAGGCATTCTCCTTCATTGTTTCCTAAATCATCTATAAAAGAGAAATAATGTGTTGACAGCATCAGGAAGCCCAATCTAACTACCTACATACCTCACCTTGCAGTCTTGAGAGTCAGGTGAGATGGTCCGGACCCATGTGCTTAGGTTTAATAAAATTCTCACAAAGCTGGATCTGTTCTTTTAGGGCCTGATCCCATGACCAATAAAGTCAGTGGAAAATGCCTGCACTGACTTAAAAGCACAATCCCAAAGCCAGCAGGATCTACAGCCAATACCTAAGGCAAAACATGGGGCATCAAAGTGATGCTTATGAAAAACAGCAACTGAACACCTCTAAGGTTTAGGAAGCCACTCTAGGTGAGGTTCATTTTGGGGTAGTACATTCTGCAGGATTTATTTCTTTTGAAATGCTGTTTCAATGTTTTCTGCTCTGTCCTGAAGGATATAGGGGATTCCTGCAACATGCTGTGAGAGCAGCCAAGGAAGACTTTGGTTAATCCTTCTGCCTTGTGGTATGTGTCCCAAAGATTAGGCTTTTCAATCCAAAGGAGTGTATGGAAAAAAGTTCTGCAAATGTGAGGAAAAAAATCACTCTCATCTTTATTTCTTGAGATGATGTGTCATAGTCTTTCTAGTTAAAGTGCTTTCACTAGCAATCTGCTAAGGAAAGTATGAAATTAGAATATTAAAAAGCAGAAATTAGACATTTTCCTTTTTAGATACATATTAAACAGTCAAACTTAATTAGTTTCAAAATAAATGCTAAGTATAATCTACCAGTACTGCATCCAAAATGAAAAGAAAGCAGGGAAAAGATCTGCAGCGCAATGTGTTTGGCATCCACCCTGCTCCTCAGAGTCACTCCTCACAACTGCTCAGGGCAGGACATCTCTTTGTGTTTGCACAGTAATCAGTCACTCCAATATGCAAGCAGTCCTCAAGAAGAGAGGAATTTCATTTATGGCATGAACTCCAGGTCACACAGAAAAGGACCATGTTTGGTTCATCCAAGGAACATAGATACCAATGTTCAACTAAGGCATATCTACGGATATATATACACAGCACTAAAGTCACATCCTGTTTAATATTACAGAAATGCATTGCCTTTTGCATTCTATACTTCTGCCAAGGTCTGCAAAAATCATGGGCTATGCTGTCATGGTTTTGTCCTGGCTTGTGGGCTGAATCTTCTTTGTCCTTGTTATATTGACTTTGCTGCTGCAGCACAATGAAATTTTCAAGTGTTCTCTATGTAATAAGTTGAATTTTCAAGAAGAGAGACTGAAGGAATAAGCAATGTAATTTAAGACGTGAACAGTATTATCAAGGAGCTAAAACTTTTATTCTCAACTGGAATATTTTAATGGAAAAGGTCTCTTAAAGGGGAAGGAAATACAATCCTTAGTCTTCATATAAAATTGTTATTCAGCATAGTGGGGATTTTAAGAAATGAATATTATCTTCTGCTAAACCCCTCATGTTATTTTATACCCTAGCTGATATCATACCGGCCCATATAATTGGCTGAATGGTATGAAAACCTGCAGAGAAGTAATTTTTGAATCAAAGATACTTAAAAGTACAATACAATAACTCAGAGGATGACCAATTAAAAGTTAAGGAAGACTATTGTGGAAAAAAGAGTATTTTAATCAAGTCACATGTTAAGAGTATAAGAATGTTCTTACAGCTCTGCTCTATATTTACAGTGCTCTAGTAAACACATTACACCTTATTCCCCACTCAAAATTGTAAAAGGATGGAAGGAGCCTTGGAAAGTCATCTAGTCTATTGTGAGAAACCATCCTTAGGTAAGTGATAGCTGTATTATTCCCAGAAAATGCTTGTTTTACCTGTTCTTGAACACCTCCAGTGCTGGAGATTCCACAGTCTTGCAAAACAATCCATCTCAGTACAGTACTTAATTACATTTATGTTTACATTTTTCCCCACAGGCTATCCTAAATCTTTCTTGTTTCAATTTAAATCTATTACTTCTTGTTCTACCTGTACTAGGATGTAAGGATATTTTATTCCCTTCCTCTTTACTCTTAATTCACATATGTGAAGAACAGTATCATATCTCCATTTTCTCTAAAGAAAAGTCTACATAATCCTAATTCCTTCCACTTGCAGGTCATGTTTTCTAGCCTTTTTACTGTTCTTGTTGGACTTTTGTGTGTCTTCTGTCACTGGACTACATCTCTCTTAAATTGGACAGTGTAATTCAATTTAAATTTCACCAAACCAAGTGGAGCAGGAGTATATCACATTTCATTAATACGATTCCCTACTGTCCTTGTCAAATAGCATCCTATTTTTTACCAGTCATTTCTTTATTTTATGAAAATTATTTTAATTCTACTCTGGTCCCTGAATATAGTTTCAGAATTCACTTTTGGATGCGTGCATAGTTTATCAACCTTGTGCTTAATGAGTTTTCTCTCTCCTCTATCACCAATTAATTCATGATGGGGTTGAATATTACCACAGCAGACTACTACAAAACTCTGCTCTTGACATATTTCTTGGTAGAGAGTGTAGTATTGGCAGCCTTTAGCTTCTCAGCAATTTCTCCTCTCCCATTTTTTATCCCTTTGACTTGATCCAAAGAATAGCGTTTAGAACAATATCAAAAGCTTATTAGAGGCAAGATAAAACATCTATGCTTCTCCCTTATCCAAAAGGTCTGTTGCTGTGCCAGAAAAAGAGTTTAGTTTGGTTTGGCAAGATTTCTTCCAAAAAAAATCCACAACAGCAATTTTAGCTCTCGTGCTGTTTCACAGGCGCTGTAATTCCCACTTAACAACTCTGGCCCACAGAGTCACCTCGTTTTAGGATGTGATGCAAATACCTTGATTTGCAGAACAAGGTCCTGAAGAGCGTGGTTTCCTGCCCCCACCTTATCTACCTGGGCTGTAGCAGTGTTGGCAGACTAGAAGCCTCTGTATTCTCCTTATTTGTCTACAGATGATGATATGGACATTGTTTCGATACCAGACACAGTCCAATCTCTGAATCCCAAATGTGGTATTAAAAAACCAGTATTTTTAAAGTTTAGTTTCTGCTTTTCACCTACGCCTCAGTGATGTAGGGTTGTAAGTAACATCTGTGCAATATTGTAGCCCCAACAGCTGACCTGGGTTATGCATCTTGTTTGGTGCTGTGAACAAGGTGGCTCCTGTCCCTGGTCCCACCCCAGGAGCACCAGCTGTGGGGTTTTCTGCACTGGCCTCTGCAGAGCTGCAGGCAGAGCTGCAGTTGCTCAGCTGGACAGGAACCAGATTTGAAAGCTGAGCAGCTTTGATAGATCCCAAAGTGTGCTGAAAATGCTGGGCAGGGGTCAGAGACCCCCTTGCTCTTTGGGATCAGAGCTGCTTCAACCATGCCAGAGTCCTGCTGTCTGTGAAAGGCCATGCTGACAAACTCACTTTGTAATGCATATTCCAGCACTGGCTGCACCTTCTCTTTGGACAGGAAAAAGAATCTGTACCCATTATTTTAGTATATTTTAGAATCATAGAATCCTAGAACAGTTTGGGATGGAAGGGACCTTAAACTCATCTTGTTCCGACCACCTGTCCTGGGCAGAGACACCTTCCACTCAAAGCTCCATCCAACCTGGTCTTGAACACTTCCAGGGATGGGGCATCCACAGCTTCTCTGCCCAACCTGTGCCAGTATCTCACAAATCTCACAGTAAATAATTTCTTCCCAATAGCCCATCTAAAATTACGCTCTTTCAGTTTAAAGCCATATGTAACAGGTCTATTTAAAGCTCTTTTTCCAATGTTACCTTTCTGTGTCCCTAAAAGTCCTTTTAGGCAACCAAACAAGTGTTAAAATCTTTTGGTTTTTTCCCTAGTAAGTGAAGATAGTAAAGGGAAATAGGACTTGCATTGCAGTGTGATTTCCAGCCCCGGTCTTCTAAGTTACCCTACAACATGCAACTGCTGGAGTGTGGGAGAGATTGAGCTATTGGGATAACCCCGTGTGGTTGACAGGAAAAGGAGAAAGCAGAGGAAGACAGCCCAACTATCCTGAAGATATGTGCAAACCGAGATATTCTTGGATTTAACCTGTATTTAATGAACACACCCTAAAAGTCTGTGTAACCCACCGCAAACCCAGCACAATAAGCCACTTCTTTCCAAATATCTTGACCCAAAATCCCCAAAGAGCCACCAGTTACTTATCACATACTTTAGAAAGCAGAAAGTACCCTCCAAAAGTCCTTAGGAGGCAGAGAAGCCAATAGGTCCCAGACGTCCCAATTGCTTCCCTGCAGAATAACCTCGACTGGGTGCTCAGATGGCTCTGGAGTAGTAATTTTAGGTCTCTTGGCACCAGTGTAGGAAGGCAGCTGCCTGTCACATGCAAGGTAGAGGATCCTCACCTGGGAGCTTGCAAACTGTAAGTAAATCAGGAGGCTACACTGCCACAAAGACACTGTGCAATGTGTCTCTTTACTCAGCATTATTGCTGAAATAACTTCCACTCTTTGTATTTCACATTCTCACCTCATATATTACTGCTTGACTTGCCAACAAAGCCCAGGAACAGGAAGATGAGAAGTTTCTGTCCATTATGAAATGGCTACAGAGGTGGGTCTGTATTAAACTTCTTATTAACCCTGGGACTCCCCCTGTTTAATCCTCAGAATGTAAAAAACAGAGAAGATTTAGTTCACGGTACATTTGCGATAAAGCTCAGACTATACAAATAAGCATCTTGCTGCAACTGCAAGTAGAGGCAAGTTCCAGAAAGAGAAAAAAACCAGTCTGATGCATGTCATCTTGTGGTTTTTTTGCTAGATTAATGAAAAGCCCACACAGCATAATTATGTTTACAATAAGCTTACAGGAGTTTTCCCACAAGGTAGAGGAGAGTCATAGAGGGATCAGGTTAAACCAATTATTTAACCTTTACAGAGCTAAACTTGCAAGTGTTTCAGAGGTAGGGAAAATGGACTATTTTATTGGTTGCTTACAACCATGTATTAGTGGGGTCTTTTTTTTTTTTTATTCCATTACTTTGCAGGAGCACATCCTGGCAGATTCAATTCAGATAACTGGGAAACAAATTGTTTGGTGCCCAGATGACTTAAATATTCCACTGCTAGAACAAATTTTCTCTTTGCTACCATGAATGATTCTCCTCACAAATAATCTAACAGTCTAGTAGGGCTCTTCACAGAACGTGGCATCCAGATTGAGAGGTTTTAATGACAGAGAGACCAAATAAATCATTGAGCTCCACTGGAAGATGTTGCATTCACTTACATCAAGATTTCCTTTTCTGGAGCTGGTCTTGAGGGCTTGAAGCAAGTGGGCAATGGTGGGAAGCACCGAAAAGAAAACAATGTAGTATCATTTATCAGGCCTTTTGCAATGTCAGCTCTCCATTGTTCTTGCTTAAAAAAACCGTACTTCTTGGCTTTCCTAATGCATCAGAGAGACATGCAGTTGTTCTGGTTTAGACATTAGTATTAGTTTTATTTATTCCAGTTCCAGTGGGCAAATATCAAGTAAACCTGATTAATTCAGTGGTCTACCTATGGTTTTTCCAAAGGATATTGCAATCTATGATATAGTAGAGCTTGAGAAACACAGATGTAACACCCTAGGGAATAAATTCTATGGATGTTGTTGACAAAGGATCTAGATAAATGATCTCCCAACTAGTACAAGGCAAAATCAATTTTTTTTTTTGTTTGCTTCAATTTGAAAATGTGGGGGGAAAAAATCATTACTGCTCAAAATTCCAATACTTTGGCAAACTGCATCATGGGGAAAATATTCAGAACACTTGATGTGTTTAATCTGAATTTGGGAATGTCTTATTTTTCACTGAGATAAAAAAAAAGGGATTTTGTAACAAATTTTCATTTCTGTCACAAAATACCAAAAGATTTCTTTAAAAAATGCTTTCTAACCCCCACCCGATTACCAGCCAGCTGCAGCCAACAACGTGCTTTACACATCCAATAATAATCAGCTGGCATATGAGAAGAATGTAAATGAAATTAATATCCAAATGGTCAACCTGGGGCTCTCCAGTTACTCACTCCAAAGCCATTCCCAGGTGACTCCCATACTGGCACTGCACACAGGGTTGGGAAAGCCAACCCCCTGGCTGCAGAGAAATCCAGCATGGGCACCCCAGCCTGTGCTAGGATTGAGCACCCTGTTCAGAAATGAGCAACAGGACCCCACAGGGAGATGTTAACCTTTTCCACCTGCAAATACCTCCTGGCACTCCTCTGCTCCCTGCTCTGTCTGCTGTGTGTAGGGTAGGTCTCATTGGTATGGTGATTTTGACAGGCGGCTGATGGGGTAAGGGAGGTGCCACACCTGGGCGTGCGTGGACTGATCCTTCCTCCATGTCCTACAGGAGGTGACATTTGCTCTTTAGAAGGAATCCTAGTGGCAACAACAAATGAGCCCCTGACATACCTTAGAGCTACCTGGCCAGGCATCAAGAAGTACTTAAATTTCTCATTGGCTTTTGCACAGTTTAGACAAGATAATGCCTTGAAAATCTCAAAAACAAGGTCAAACATTTTCAGTCACAGCATTTCCAATTCAGCAACTCAGCTCATATTTGAGCAGCAAAGATGTGTAATTTTCCAGTTGTGCTACTCAAACGTGGGGGAATCGTAATCTTTTCACACCTCTGAAAATTAAACCAATTATCTGGAAACCATAAAGGAATTGGCTGACTCAAGGTCTCATCCAGGAGTGGGAGTGGGAATAGATGTAGTAGAGATATGAGGTTTTTCATTGCATATACTCCTATCAACATTTTAACCAGAGAATTCAAAGTATCACAAAGTCAAGCAGAGATACTGAATCACCTGATAAATGGATCACCTTTTCTGATTCGTCTGTGTTGCTTCAAGCAAGCAAAGCACAGGTAAAAGATAACTTCTGGTGACATGTCATCTCTCAGGTTACGTCCTTGTTCCAAATAACAGGAAAACTTATAAACATTCTCTGTCACAATAACATTTAGGATTATGCAACAAATACTATTAAAACACTCTAATTTCCAATTATTTGTGACTTGCCCAAGATTCTGTGTTGGGACTGAAATTTTCCATCTTGGTTGTTAGTTTATATTTGATTTTTTTTAGCCTTTTTGGAGGGGAGAAATTTAGGGTGAAATAGCCATTTGCAAGAAGACTAAATTATTTTTTGGCATTATGTTCTGGACACAACTGCCTTTGATTTCTAATGGGAATCTCAACTTTTACAGCTGGATGGCTGCTATGGTTGAGATGAGTCTTTTGAATTCCCTGTGAGAATCTGCCCAAATTTGGCAAAGTTTCAGGCTTTTGAAAAACCACAATTCACACAGTTTTAAAGACGTTAAGCAACCTCTCCAAAGCCTTCTTCTGCCCAATTCTTCTGTTATCTCAAGTAAAGAAGTCCAAGAGAGTGCTAGAGAGGCTCCAGCCCTGCTGATGGCCTGTGTGGGTGCCAGGACCATAATTCCTTTCAGCCAAGTCAATTAACCAAGTTAATTTGGTTTCTTAAAATCCTAGGAAATAAACCAATAAATGTTAACTGCAGGATGATGCAAAGATTAGGAATCACTGAATTTTAATGGACTTGGGCAACTTCAGTTTGGTTTCTTGTGTCTAAGTGGTGTCCATGCAAATTTTATTGGCTTGAGGACTTCCTGCATTTTCCCACAGCCCTCTGCCTCACTCAGGGCAGGGAGGGTCTGCTCTGGGACCTGACATCCTGAATGAAGGAGACATTTTCAGTCCTGCTCTCTCAGTGCTTTCAAAGCACAAAAAGGGTGAGAGAAGACTAGAAAATGAAGGTTGCAAGACAAGAATGGATGGTCTCTTTGCTAAATTACTTGAATTGGATTCACTTATCCTGGTGTTTGTTTAACCCATCTTTGGTCACTGAAGCCAGAGTCTTCCTACAAGCCATTAACTTTGCATTTCTCATCTTCCAGGTATCTGATAAGATCGTGGATTCTGACTTGCAGCAGCAACTGTCATTCCCAGCTGCAGCCAAGATAAGGGCATGTGTCTCATACTGCATTCCCCTAAATCCCATTTTCCATCCCCCTGTTCTTTGCTTCTCTGACAGACCAGCAAGGATGGGACCCCCTCCTCTGTTTTGGGAAGAGAGGAGTGAATGTTTGTGAGTCCCTTGGATCCTGTGGTGATGAGCCCCACAGGAGCAGCCACAAGGAAATTAATAATTCTGTCTTCAGAATGAGGTTTTTACTGTAAATAAGGCCTGGGGTCACACTTCAGATAATAAGCAGAGAACAAAATATTGTATTAGGAGAGCACCATCCACTCTGAATGAGGTGGTGGAAAACATACTAGATGTTCATTTAATTAAAGACTTATATAATTCATACACACAAGGAAAATGATTTAAGGTTCATTTTTGAGTTAAGAATTGATTTGCAACCTTAATAATGCTCTTTCAAAACAGTGTGTGGGTGGCATGTGTGTTTGTTATAGCCTGCCAGCCAGGTAATTCAAGGAAAGAGGGAAGCTTTGAGCTTTCAGCCCCTGGTCATTTCTTATGGATAATTCACTACCTGCACATCCTTCCTGGAAGCTGCTACATGTATGTTACTGATGGCTTATAAAAACAAAACAAAACCAAACCAGAAAGATGTAATGCAATATTTATTTAAAATCCCTGTTTTGGGAAATCATTGAATCATGTCTGTCTTGAGGCATTGTGGTTCCTTTTCTAAATACTTCTTACTGAAGATATTTCATCATAAAACAACCAGTCTTAGGGCTACCCGTTCCAGGGCCAGGGAAGAATTATTTGAAAAGCAACTTTCAGCCTTTCAAAATTAGAAATTCTTTGTTAGAACACCTTTTATTTTCTTTAAGATCAAAAGCACACTTTGTTTGAGAACATCAGTTATTATTTCAAGGGATTTAAAATACTTGTCCTGGGTAGACTAGTGTGGATCACTGGGGTTTTACCTGTGAGGGTGGGGTTTATTTTAATTATGACAGCAGGCACCTGGAGTCTGTCAGGGCTTTTGCCTGAACCCAGCTGCATCTGTCATTCTGAACGCACTTCCCCTTCAGATGTGGTCAGACACTATAGGAACAGAAAATTGATGCTGCACTGTGAAGCTGACATGCTGGGAAGGTTTCTTGGCTGGAAATAGCTGGATCCCAATTTAGAGACACTTATAGGGACTGTAACATGGATCAGAAAGCTCAGGATTTAACCGTTGAGGACATTTGGGGACAGGGCTGAGGGAAGTAGAGGTGGAAACCCTGACTGAAGGATTAAAGCCCTGCTTGTGTCACAGAAGGGAAGGGTCAGATCAATGCCACCAGAATGGGACTGCTTAAAATGAGCATATTTGGCCAATATCTGCTAGCACAGGTCTCCAATTATCATCCCCTGTATCATGTGCTCTGTAGCATCTGCACAGTTCCAAGACACTATGGGGTAGAGACAGGCAGCTGGGGCAGTAACAAAGCAGTGGATCTTACCATTCCCTATTCCTGTAATTATTAACTGTGCACATTTAGATGAAGAAAATCCCCAAGAGGCACAAATCAAGAGGATCTCTAGTGTAAGTGTCTGGAAGCCAATGAAATGAAACATATTTTCACTAGCAGTCAATCAGCTTGGGGAGGGGAGAGGATTGGGGCTGTTTTGGGCTTTGCAACAATTGGTGCCTCATGTCAAGCACCTATATCTCTTTTGTGAACATCTAAAATTGACAAAGATGAGGATTCAGCAGAAGTCACTAAAATTCAAGATCTGATCCTACAACCTTTGACTTTATCCACCCAGGGCTGTATAATTTGCTCTACCAGGAAATTAACACTTTCTTGCCTTAGTGATGCAGCTTGAGCTGTGCTGAAAAAAAATATTTTCTACTGACAAATACAAGAGTCAGAAGGAACTTTAATGAGAGGAAGAAGCTGACTTCACACCACACACAAAGTGCCCCCAGATCCAAGAGCTCAGTCTTCTGGCTTTCTGGAGGAGGGGCAGGGGGGGAAATTCTAACCCTCCCTGCCCACTCATTCTTGTCTCTTTTCTTCTTTTTTGCCTCTCTCTTTTCCTCTTACTAAATAAAAGATGAGTTTGCTTTCCTTAACCTCACAGGAGACTTTAAAATTATCTTAAAATGCCACCAAAAGGACTGTAAACATATCTCTCCCTGGGCTTTAATTAGTAGAAAAAGCTGTGCAACCACCACATGTGTATTTAAAGCAATCTAATAGCCATTGCCATGATGAAGTTTAACAAGCCTGTTTTTGCCTGAAAAAGAGAAGGGGTCTGGACAACACCTTCGCTGTCAAAAAAATAGCCAGTGAAGGCAATAAAAATTTCCTCTGTTGCCAGCTCATCAGTTCTTATTTAACCACCCAATGCAACAAAAGCTTAATGCAAAAATGTGCTGCAATCTTCCTCTATCCCTCCCTCCCTCTTCTGCTCTCACTCTTCCTCTCTCTGTCTCTCTCTGGGATTGGCTTATTTAAAAACTGTATTTCTGCCTAGGCATTCAAAAATGCTGAATGCCTCAAGCAAACTAGTAGAATAAGCATGTTTCTCTACTGTTTCTTGGCAGGGTCCACTGCCTGAGTCCTGCTTTAAATTAAAGCACATGTGGCTTGAGTTTAGCATTATCATGAAAATGAAATTACCACTTTAGAAAAGTCAAGTTATTTTGGAAGTGAAAACTGCAGGTCAGAGCCCACCAAAATTCCAAAACCTTGCTCAAAAAATGTCTTGTTGAAGGTTCAGAGCTGCTGCCGTGGACAGTGCATCCTTTTGGATCCTGATTTAGAGTCTTCCCCTTCATGTTTTCCTACATTTGTTACATGCTCCTGGGAAAACCTTACAGACCTTGGCTCTGTCACTGGCTCCCTCTGCAGCTCCTCCCTTGGAAAGGGGAGAGACAAAAGTTATCTATCAGAAATCAGTTGCATTGTCCTGAGGCTCATCCTACTGTTTTGAAGTGCCTTTGAAAATTGCCCTGGCACTGGTAAACAAAACGAAGCCGTGTTGAAGTGCTGCTTGTTTGCTCAGCTAAACCCTCTCTGTACTATTACACTAATTTTCTTGCCATCGGATGAGGGTTGTGTGGAGAGGAGGTAGGAGCCCAACACTCTCACAGCTTGGAATGAATTCTCCTGTGCTGTTTTACATGCCCAGAAATTTCAGTAGGTGGTAAATCTCATCTACAACATGGTGGTTTGAACAGGATTTGGGGTTTACATCTGTGTGCATATGTAAAGCTGTATTTTACCTGTAACATAATATTTAGGTTAACTAGTTTGGTTTTTTTTTTTCTCTTCTGGGCTTGTTATCACACAAAACTAGATAAATCAAATCAAAAAAGCTGACAGGTCAAGTCCCATTGCTGCTATTGAGAAGTGGGTATTGACTTGTCATGTTGTGGTAGTAATGAGCCATCTAGAAGCTGTCACTTGCCAGAACCTGAACTCTACCAAATGAGTGGATTGTTAAAGAAATATCATCAGATGGGCTTGATTCTTCTACTCCACAACACTGTTTTTTATTTTATTGCAGTTCCACTGGCTTTGGTGAAGTGAAGCCAGTCTCTGGGATTTTTGGGAAAAAGGAGGAGTCAACTATCAACATGCCAAATATTGCAGCTGAGTTGGAATGGCCAGCATGTTGTATAATCCTGTGGAAACATGTACAGTGATTGTGCAAAAGGAGCTGATGATCTGGCTGAGAAATCATGCTACAATAACTCATCCTGTTTCCTACACACACAAGTATGGACACTCACACACTCAGAGCAAAACCTGTGTCTGGAAGAAAAGAATTCTTCAGCCAAAACTTCAGAGATGTTTGGAAGGACAGGAGAATGGTGAGTGCCAAGAGAATTTTCCCCAAGCTAAGAATTAGTTACATTGCCTTCCCTGTTAAAGTTTGCCAACATGACTGGAATTGAGGGTGAAGTGACTACTGATGTTCAGAGAATTTGAATCAAGCCTTTCATGGAACATTTAGAATCAAATCAAAACGAATAGAAGAAAAGAGAATAGAATAGAATAGTTCAGCTGGAAGGGGTCTACAATGATCCTTTAGTCCAACTGTAAAGACCTTTAGTAGGTACCTACTCCTAACTTTAAGTCAGCCCACCTACAGCCTGAAGAGCTGGAGTTTGGCCAAAGGTCTACTATGATTTGGGAAGTAGTCATGAGCAGAGCCTCAGGTCCAAGTTTTTTTGTGTTGCGCTGTCAGGTAACACCATTGTTCTCATCAGGTGATGCTCAGGGGGCCAAGGGATTGGTCCTGATGCTCCTGTAGACCTACCTTCAGACACATTCCTTTTTTTCTCCTATCTCTATCTATTCCAGGATTATTCATAAGAGCAATCATGACCAGGCTTTCCAAGCCATCACAATGAGTGGAAGGGGGATTTTGCTTCTCTGGAGAGATCCAGGACAAGAGGTATGGTTTTGTCAGTCACAGTACCTCAGGGCCTGGGGGTGAGGAGGAAGGGACATTGATAGTTTGGGGTAGAGGACATGAATTCAATTCCACCAAGTGCAGCAGCAGCTCGGGGTCAGCAGCAGGCTGGAAAGGGACTGACTGAGGTCAGAGGGTCTGTGGAAAAGTCTTGATGGGCAAGTGGATTGTAGTGGATGTGGCAACCAACCCCACACTCAAACAAATCACTGCTGTACTTAATTTTGATCAGACCCTATGGAAAAACACCTCTTCCGTGAGGGGTTTAGATGACGGGTCATTTAGGCAGGGTGAGGATTGCCAGGGACTGAGGATGCAGCTGCCTGTGGTGGGCTCTGAAACGGCAGGGGGTTGGTTTGTGGGGAAGGGAACACAAGAAGCACAGTTTCATGAGGCAACAGGGATGAGTACAAGGTAAGGAAGAGACCAGAGGTTCACCACATGTCTTCCCTCCATCTCCCTGCCTGAGTATTGTTAATCGAACTTTGTGCTCAAGATCTGCTGCTGATATTCCTGTAATTAATCCATATGGGACCCTTCCAACTCGAGATATTTTGTGATACTCTGACTCTACCCCAACATGTCTCCATCCTCTCACACATGATTATCCCCTCCCATCCCATGTGCCAGAATACCCTATAGTCAGTTGAACACACTCTGTACTCATTATGTCGTTTTCTAACACAGAGGTCAGTTCCAGGTAGGTGTCACAGGTCTCTTACTGCCAACAGAGAGCTCCTATCAATGCTCATAGGATACAAAATGTGCAGCAAGTGGACATCTCTGCTCAGGTGTGCTTCCAACCAAGTACCAGGCTTCTGCAACAAACAAATAAATTAGTTTTAAGAAAGAGGCTTAAGTTTTATATCTGAATATATGATTTTTCACAGGTAAAGTGAGGCATCTGGTGAAAAAAAAGTAGTTCTCAGTGCTCATCAGCAATAAGAGGCTCTAAACAGGCTATTGTCAATTCAGGAGAGAGTTCCTGGAGTCACTCTTTGAAAATATGAGCAGTGGTATCAGCAGTCCAAAACGCAAACAGAGATAGACAATTAGTTAGCAAAGACTAAACTATAAATCAGAAAAATCACATTTTAATTACATGCATGTCCCTTGAGCTCATTTCTTGAAAACTGTGCAGATCTGCACACAACAGGGGATCAGGAATGGTGAAAAGAAGAGTGATCAATGATGATCAGATGTATGTATGATATGGTATCTGCAAAAAGAGAAGTTGAAAAAGAGACAGCTGGCAGAGGCTTGTAGAAATGGAGTGTTATGGAGAAAGTAAACAGAAACATTTGCTTTCCATTTTGTAGAGGATAGGAAGTGGAGAACACCACCATCAGTCTCCAGGTTTAGATCAAAAAGAAGTATATTTTTATCAAAAATGTAATTAGGCAGAGGAACACATTGTTGTAGGCTTATACAGAAGCCAGAAGTGTGAATGAGCTTAAGGTGAGATTCAAAAATCCAGGAATAATAATAGGTGTACTGGTGAACAGACTGTAGCCTCTAACCCCAAAAAAACCCTCTGCTGAACAGTGTGTGGGACAATGAGTGGGCACACTACAAAAACTCCTTCTATTTTCATCTGCTTATCATGAGCTTTACCATTACTCTAGCACAGAAATTATGAGGGAGGATCTCCTTTAATACCATTATGCCTGGGTTGGTGCATTCGGGATTAATGTGGAAAGCCCCACACTTGAATCCTCTCCTTGGCTTTCAACCCAGACCTTTTTTTTCCTTCCTGCAGAGTGCTGCGTATCTGCTGACCCATCCTCTTCCCTGAGTGCATCTGCACCATTGTGTTGGCTCGTGTCTCAAGTCTGTGCAGGACCCCAAACTCTCTGATCATCAGTGCCAGTGTTAAGCTCATTTTCTGACTCTCATCTTCATTGAGCTAACTGGCTCTCCAGGCAGAGCAAATTTAGAAATCCAGGAGCGGAAAAGTAGGTGGGAGATGATCTTGTCTAGTGGTTAGCACATGCATTTCAAACACCCACTGCCAGTTCTGCCCCATGTATACCAGGAATAGGTATCGCTTTATTTTCCTATAATACAGACTCATAGAACATAAACATGAGAAATATTTGTGTTATATATTATTTCTTAAGTACATGTCTAATGAGAAGAGTAATAAACCTGAGGGAGGGCAAGAGTGGGAAATTCTGTCTGAATATCTTGTAGACCTTTTCTGCATCAAAATGAGGTGGTTCCACTTTGGATTCCCATTACAGATTATGTAAAATGTCACTAAAACTAAAATAGACCCTAAACAGCCACACTGAGAGGCAGAACTTCAGCCTTACTTCCTTCTCCCACACTGACCTGACTCAAACTTCAAAGGGGCCCCTAAAGCCAGAAGAAGGGAATCACTCAGCTGGGGAGAGTTAAGTTTTAGGCTGCCACATGAATGTAGCTCATTGCCCAAAGACCTTGATGGTGTTCTAGAAGATTCTAGAAAGTAAGATGTCTGCCAGGATGTGGTAGAGGTTCAGATTAAGACATGTAAATGAAGATGAATACCTGAAAGCTGATCTCTAAGCTCCAGGTGTAGTTCATGGAGTTCTAGCTGGCGGAGTTAGAGAGGTCTTTACACTGATTCAGCTGACCAGATTTAAGTGTCCTAATCTGCAAATTGCCTCCCATCCTGGCTTCCTGTAGCAGTGAGAATCTACATTTCTGAAGGGAATATATCTTTCTAACATTAGATTTACAGTAAGACTCTCAAGGATCTAAATTTTTTTTTTTTAGACCCTAAAAAATTACCAATTCCTTTACAGATCTCTTTCTCTCTCTCCTCTCTGTCTCTCTGTAATTCCCCTGTTTTAACAAGGTGACAAGGTTACTTCTTTTTTCTATAGGATATGGTGAAGATAAATATAGCAAAGGTTTTTAAACTTTCACACACTGTAGTTCACCACAAAATACTTTAAGTGGATATATGCTAAGTAAATAAAGTGTATAGCAGTTCTCATTTACAAAGATAAGAAAAAGATTGTTTCAAATTTTTTATGTATGGCCCAGAATTCCACTGCCCTATCTCCATACTTATTGTGAAAGTGTGAGAAAGAAATATGTGTTTAAAGATTCCAGTATCTCTTATTTGGTTAATATCCTACAAGTATTTAAATGAGTCATTTGATGGCTCTGCACTTCATGATTGGTTAAGCTATTTAACATACTTTATTGCTTCTGTGATTTATTGCCTGATGAGGACACTCAAGAAAGTCTGAGAATCTCTTTGGGGTTTATTGAACTGGTACATATTTTATGCTGATTTCAAATAAATCAATGTCTATTACAGCATAAAAAATGGGAACATTGGAAAGAACATTGAAGAGAACTATTTCCGGAGCTTTGTGTTCTGCTTCATGCATAAAGCATGAGGGCTTCATTAACATGGAAGTATGTGCATGTGAACCTTTGGGTCTTTATTAATCATTTTGTGACTAATACATGGAGCTCAATGATTCCCATAAGCTTCCCTAAAAGAAACCATAATGTACACACTGTGTGAGATGGTTCCCCAAAGGAGCATGTAACTGTCTCAGACACTGCATGTAGGAATCCCTTGATAGATGTTCTGTTCAGTATGTCCTTCCCTGCCCTACTCATTGCTTTTCAAACAAGACCATCAAGAAATAAAGCAGAGCATCACCAGTCCTCGTTTTGTTCAGCTGGCACCTTGGTTGTTCACAGCCCTCAGGAGTTCTGTCATTGATTAAATGAGAGCAGGTCTGAATCAGAAAAAATCCCCAACTATGTAAGTTTATTGACCCTGTGACATAAGTGCTCGTATGGATGGAGTTGAGGTTTCAGGATGATTAAATCACAACTCCCTTGGCAGTTATCTGTGGGCTGTGAGGTCTTCTCTGTGCACCATCCTGAGGCTGGAGAAAAACAAGACTCCTCGAATGTCTAGTTTGTGCTAAATGAGAATAGTGGGATAACTAGAAAAGCATTCCCCCCAATGTTTCCTAGGGTGGTCATTCCCAGTAGAGGACTAGAACGAAAATGTCATGATAGTGCTGAATGTTCTTTCAAGAAGTCTTTTGTGGTCTCTTCCAGTCTTGTGCCCTCTGCAAATTTAATATATCTACTCTCTGCTTCATTGACTGACCTTTGTGGAAACCGCTAGACAAGTTATATCTTCCGATTTTGGCAGATTCCTACCTACTCAATGGATACAATAATTCGGTCAGTTTTTCACCTGAACTAATTTCACCTGAACTGTGTCTTTAGCTTGCTTATGAGAACAATGTGTGAAAAGACATCAATTGTGAAATCCTTCAACTTTCCCAAAAAAGAAAGACCTGTTTTCCTCTTTTGAAAAAATACTAGATTGGTTTATTCTTGGCAAATACCAGCTGCTACTCATGTCCTTAGTATTTTCCAGGTGTAATAATTTGTTCACTTGTTCATTCCAGAATTTTTCTGGGACTAAAATATAAACTGACTGGCCTACAGTTCCTTGGCTTGTTTTCTTGCCTCTTTTTATAATGGACACTATTTCCAATTCCAGTTTTTCACCTTTCCGCCAAAGGCTTGTCAAAGATAATTGCTAACACTTGTAAGTCTGCTTTGCTCTGTTCTTCCAGGCTGCGTCTGTTTCTGCAAGCACTGTGCTGCAAAAGCAGTGGATCAGTCATAAGAAACACTTACTCTCAGTGACCACACTCTACTTGTTTGTTTTTTTCGTCAGACTGGCTCTGGTTTGGTCCCAGGGACTTCATGCCTGTTAGCAGCTACCAATTAACACTCCCAAAGTGTGTCTTCCTGTTTAGTTTCATTCTGAGGTCTAAGCCTCTCTGGAAAGAAAAGCAGAGCACATTAAATGGGGCTGATTAGGAGATCCTCTATAACAGTACATTCCCCAGACAAACTCAAGGGATGTGAAGCTGCACTCTCAGCACCCTAGACCAGAGTTCATCAGTCTCAACCAATCTGAGAGCAAATAAATCATGGAACTACTCATGGTTTATGATGTTGATCATTTTAGGCCTTTAAATGAAAACTTATTGGAAAAGGTGTTAAATGTATCCTTGTGTCAGCATCATCTGACAATAGTCCTTCCTCTGCTGGTAAAAGGCCCGCTATCCTTGGTTCTCTTCTTACTGCTGATGAATCTGTAGAAGGATTTCTTCGTACACTGTATGTTTATTGAAACTTTAATCCTATTTTGTGTTTTGACTTCCCTGAGTTTATTCCCTCATGCATTTCTCCTCTTCCCATATACTCATCCTGGTAATCTGCCTCCTGTGTCCACTTCCACTTCTTGTGCTTGAGATTCCAAGGGCTCAAGCTTTAGCCAAGCAGCCTCCTGTGCTTCCTGTTGCTCCCCTGCACAGGTTAAGACATAATTTCAGAGCATAAGTTTGGGCACTATGACCTCTTAAGATCTCCTGAGAGGACAGGCTGAGAGAGCTGGGGTTGAACAGCCTGGAGCAGGGAGACCTTATTGTGGCCCTGCAGTATTTAAAGTGGGCTTTTTAGAAAGTTGGGGACATACTTTTTATCAGGGCTTGTTGTGATAGGACAAAGGGTAATGGTTCTAAACTGAAGGAAGGTTGATTTAGATTAGGTATAAGGAAGAATTTTTTTACAATGAGGTTGAGGAAACACTGGCACAGTATTGGAGTTGGTGGATGCCCCATCCGTGGAAACATTCAAGGTCAGGTTGGGAAGGGCTCAGAGCAACCTGATCTAGTGGAAGGTGAGCCCTTCATGGCAGGGGCACTGGAGTAGGTGACCTTTAAAGATCCCTTCCAATCCAAACTATTCTGTGATTCATGATTCTGTAATCCCTTCCAGCCCTTTATTTACATGATGATATGATGTTTTTCTTTGTGATGCCGTAGCAATAATTTATAAATATTGCTGGAACATTGCTCCTTGGAGAACCACAATCTATTCCAGTAAGACTGTTGCTTCCATGCACAAGGAAGGAAGAAGAAGAACATGACCTTTGTCCAGTCCTGAAACCAAAGACTATCCAGGTTTTTCAGGTCATTTAGGAAGCAGGTAGGATGGCACATACAGCCACAAAGCTCTATGTGCAGAACAGCCCTTCATAGCAGGTCGTGAATAGACATGATTGAAATTTAACAACTGGTCTGGCTGAAGATTAAAATTTCTATGAGTCAACAGACTGGCTTTTAACCAGAGGCAGTCATGTCTAGCATCCTGCAGGAGTTGAAAACCTACTGTAGCCTTGTAAGTATCCAAAATGTTATGCAAAAGCAGAGACTTTTTTTGGTGGTGCTCTGTGTGTTTGGTTTTTTCTCTTTTCTTTTTCTTTTTTTTGCACAGAAGTTGTTCTGAGGACACAAAGTTCTCATCCAGAATCAGAAGTCATGGCTTGTGTTACAAGAGTACAGGAGAACTGGCAAGAAACATGGAGCCCATGAAAACAAACTAGCAGCACAATGGATTTGTAATATTTAATCAAATTCTTGATGATCACAAATCTTGCAACACATTCCAAAACTACTAAAAGTGCTATACAGAAAGCAGCTGAGCCAATATGTAAAGCCTTTTTAATTTAACAGGACCCATTTTTTATAGTATCCAGGATATGTTTCTGGCTTTCCTACTTGTCACATGATCTCCTGTCCAGATGTGCTGGTGTATATCTAGTAGTGGACCAGCCAAACCACAGCTCTTTCCTCCTGCTTGTAGCATGTCACTGTAATTCAACCATACTTCTCCCAGCTACAGAAGCACTACATTAATATGTGGTATAACAACAATAACACAGGAGGGGATAAAGCTAACCATAACTTTAACTATGTATCTAAAAATAATAATAATAATGGAATGACCCTATTCAAAGAGGTTAATTTGTGTGCAGGATATAAAATCCAAATATGCAGTTGTTTTGCAAACTCCCCATTTTTCTCACCTGCAACAGAGCATTTGTGCTGAGGAGAAGATTTCCTGCAGTTTTCTACAGGAAATTAGGCTCCCCCTTTGTTTAGATCCCACAGATTGTACTGTATGCTCATGGGCAGCCGGCTCAGGTCTCCGACATTTTTGCCGCCTTTTTTTTTCTCAGTGGTGGCTGCCACGCAGAACAGAAGGAGAAGGGAATTCCAGGCTTGTGGGTTAATTATTAACACGGTTAAGCCTGGCAGCATGCTCAGAATTAGAAAGGAAAAGCCTCAGGGCTGATTCTTCCCTCACGTTCACAGGATAACCCCACTGGGCTGACTTCGACCTCCCAAGGCAAGGGCCATATCCACACTCCCCCATGGAAAGTTAGTGGGATTCTTATGAATGGCTCCATTAGGAGGTGGGTGGGCTGGATGCCAAAGAAATCAGTGGAGTTGCTTCTGATTTACACGGGGATAAGCATGTGGGTGTATTAAATCCGTAATCCTCGCCTCCACCGCAGCCAGGAACTCAGCAGCTGGGTGGTGCAAAGTGCCACAGAGAACCCTCCAGTGTCACAAAACACCAAGGGCCACATCCATGTCAAACAGCCTTGGGGGTGCTGATTCAGGGGCATGGCAGGCATCTGAGGAGATGATGAAAAGTGGGCTCAGCCAACTCCGTCCTAAACAGTGATTTCAGCTCCTGTGCTTGCGCAGTCTCCACCATTCCAGGATCCCAGGACATCATCTTGTAGATCATTACTGTGCCTCTGGAAGGTGGAGTGATGTTATTTTAAAGAAAATGAGGTCCAGGCTCTTCCTGCCTTGCCTGGCATGTGCATCTTAGGCGGCAGAGGAGTCTAAATGAATGAGACATCGCCTGCAGCCAGCACAGAAAGGAGGCCACCAAGACCTCACTGCCTTCTGAAGGTGACCTAGAGCTACTATGCTAATTTATGTCCCTTAATTTAGATGGCCTGGCTCCAGCCCAGAAATACAATGGGCATATTTTAAGGGTAGTGAAGCATTT